>NW_015090864.1:4227681-4396042 GCF_001431845.1 Calidris pugnax
ATCCAGCCTGAACCTCCCCTGGTGTAACTTGAGGCCATTTCCTCTCGTCCTGTCGCCTGTGACTTGAGAAAAGAGACCAACCCCCACCTCTCTACACCCTCCTTTCAGGGAGTTGTAGAGAGCAATAAGGTCTCCCCCCATGATGTCTTTATGGGGGCAAATGAGCTGCATTCCTTCGGGATGCAGCATCCCCGTTAAACACAACTCGACGGTGCTGTGCGGCTCCAGAGGACACGTTTGGTTTGTGGTTTCTCCAGCAGAACCAGTTCCCTGTGTTCTTGTTGGGTGCCCCATTCCTGGCTGTGCTTAGGATGCTAAAAATCAGTGTCTCCTCTCCTGCAGCCTCAGATTGTTCTGCTTTCTCTGTACCGTGGGGCTGCGTCGGGCAGCTCCCCTGTTACACCCGCTGGAGCACAGACACCTCCAGGATGCAGCTTTTCCATCCCAGCAGATCTGCCCTAAGGGGGATCTTTCTTAGCAGCTTATTTCATTGTACCATTATCTTCAGGGCTGGGAAGCTCTTTGCTTTGATGCATTTGTGCTCTTTCCTCGCAGATCTTTTTCCTCAGAGCTGCTCTCCAGCAGGTCACCCCCAACCTGTCCCGGCACAGGGGGTTATTCCTTTCCAGGTGCAGCTCCCTTTGGAAGCTCCGGTGTTTTGTTTTGGAAGCTCTGCCCAGGTCTTGGGTTTATCCTGTGGGGATGACTGGGGTCTGGGATTGCAGCACGATGCCACCAGAACCGTGCACGTGGGCTTAATGAGATGAATCAGGGGAAGGCTGGTGTTAACGAGCGTGTGTGTCAGTCACAAGTGGTGTGGTGATGAGATCTGGACAGACACAGGTCAGGCCAGCAGAGGTGCTGCTTTTGGAGCTGGGAGAAGCAAGGAGAGAGGACAAGGAGGAAATACACTTAAAATGAACACTCCTGTAGTGAGCACACGTATCAGCATCCCTTTAAATAATGGCCTGTTCTTGCCTATTCAGCAATATTTTGTGAACCTGGTACCCAGGGGACCGTGGCACCTAGAAGGTGGCATCTGAGCGCCAGTCCTTCCGTGGAGCTTCTGAACCCCTTGGTCCATTCAGAGCAGTTTTAATCATAGAATAGAATCATAGAATGGTTAGAATTGGAAGGGACCTTAAAGATTATGGAGTTCCAATAAATACACAAAATGAACATTTCTGTACTGAGCACATGTATCAGCATCCCTTTAAATAATGGCCTGTTACAGGTCAGGCCAGCAGAGGTGCTGCTTTTGGAGCTGGGAGAAGCAAGGAGAGAGGACAAGGAGGAAATACACTTAAAATGAACACTCCTGTAGTGAGCACACGTATCAGCATCCCTTTAAATAATGGCCTGTTCTTGCCTATTCAGCAATATTTTGTGAACCTGGTACCCAGGGGACCGTGGCACCTAGAAGGTGGCATCTGAGCGCCAGTCCTTCCGTGGAGCTTCTGAACCCCTTGGTCCATTCAGAGCAGTTTTAATCATAGAATAGAATCATAGAATGGTTAGAGTTGGAAGGGACCTTAAAGATCAGCTTGGTCTTTGAATTGATGATTTCAAAGGTGCTGCCTCACCTGACACGAAACGTGCAGGGCTCAGGGCAGCCGGCGGAGAGCGGGGACCTGAGGTTGTGCTTTAGTGAGGGAAGATCTGAACCTTCTGGCTGGTAGAGAACTCATCTGATTCTTCTCTCTGCTGCAGGGCTGGGGAGGAAGGGGGAGGAGAGAGGCGGATCGGGAATGCCTCAGCCTCAGGAAAAGCTCTGATGAGATCTGGTGCTTTATTAGATTGGGGCATAATCCAGTCAGGAGACACGAAGCTGAGGTGGAAGCAGAGGATGGGGCTTCAGGAGTGGAGCTTCCCGCAGACAAGATTCGGGTTGTGTTCAACCAGAGACCACTGGGCTCCCACCCGCATCCTGTACTTCAGGAGACCCTTTACTCTGCTGCTGTTGTACCAGCAGTTTCTGTGCCAGCCTAACCCTCTGAGGGATCAGGGCTTTTCTGATTGCTACTTGGTTTTTTTTTCATTTTTTAATCTTAAGTAAAGGAAAAGGCTCTAGGGAGTTTCATCTTTTTGTTAATTCCTGGTTTCACATCTCCTTTTGCTTTCAAGTTCTTCTGTGATCGCCTGTCGCAGAGTGGCAGAGGCTGCAGGCTTTCTTGTCACTTCTCCAATAATTTTACATTTAGATTTATCACTTATTTTTAAACAAAATCTCTTCAGAATAGATCTGTGTCCATCACTGTCCTGTTCGGGAAGCTGACAGCAGTGAACGTGAGGGGCCTGTTTGCCCTTCAGTGACCCCAGGGGGAAGGGCTGCCTGAGCTAAGGAGGATCTCTACGATATTTTTGACAATATAAAGCAAGTTTCAGGGGCTTTATAGATAGAATTTTACAGGTGGTGAGTGGCCATACTCATCGTCACCCACAGGTCTGCCTGACGAAGGCTGATGGTGTGAATCAGCTTGTGTGTGTCTGTGTTTATTAGTGAAAGACAATACAAAGACTTCCTTGTATTTGATGATTTTAAATACTCCAAAATGCATAAGAATGAGAGCAGACAGAGTTGAGGCCTGTTACACACACGATGTGTGCTGTTTAAGATGCGCTGGGATATACTAGAGTTAAGGAGAATAGGAAAAGATTGGTTTAAAACAAATAAAAGAAAGTGCTTCTTTGCACAGCAAGAGTGAGCTTCAGGAATTAATTGCTCGAGGAAGTGGTGGAGGCAGCATCAAGAGGTTCAACAAGGGGTAAGAGAAATTCCAGGACCTCAGATCCAACATTATGGGCACCAAAAACCAGACAGGGGTTTTCCCTCTGATATCCCTGATCCGTGAGACACCTATTCCTCTTACTCCTAAACTGCTGAAGGGCTCCGCAGCGTAAAACCGCCGTCACAGGAGCCTGTCGTGCTGGTTGTGTTTTTGCAGAGGAGGACTGTAAGAAGTACTTGCAGAGGAAGCAGCAACAGGCCGACCAGCCTCTTCAGGTGCCAGCTGTAGACAGCAGCGTGCCCAGGACGTCAGAACTGATGGGCATCACCACCCGGGACGATCCCTACGGTAAGAACCCACAGTTACATTGGAATTGCCTTCAGCTGTAGCAGATCCCTGTGAGAAGCTCAGAAAACCTTTCACAGCTCCCCGTGGCTTTTCATAGCCTGGGCCAGAACCCTGGGAAGTCTGGAGTGAAGGGGGGTGTTGGAGCTGAGTGTCTTGGCTGTGCTGCCTGCTCTTCAGCAGAGTTAACCACCTCTGAGTGGAAAGGAAGCAGGGTTTGAAGCACAGAACGGAGGGGAGAGAGGAAACACGTTTCTCTCTGCGTGTGCTTCCTGGGCTCTGCGTGCAGCAGCCAAGGCTGGAGATCATCAAACCATAGAATAGTTTGGGTTGGACCTTAAAGATCATCCAGTTCCAACCCCCTGCCCTGGGCAGGGACACCTCCCTTTACACAGGTTGCTCAAAGCCCCATCCAGCCTGGCCTTGAACCCCTCCAGGGATGGGGCATCCACAGCTTCTCTGGGCAACCTGTTCCAGTGTCTCACCACCCTCACAGGAAAGAATTACAAGAGATGTGTCTGCTCACCTCTTCAGCTGCTCCCCTGGCTGGTCTGATGCTGGGTGACCACCTTTGCTGTACGTGGGGACATCATTAACCCTCCCCAAATGTCCATCGACCAATATGTGGGTGTTTGTACAAGCCAGCTTTGCCTGATGTGGCCCCCAAATTAGCACTGTGCCCCCAAAGCGGTTCCCTTGGTTGGATTGGCCTTGGCAGGCGGGTTCCCTTCTGCTTGACTGGATGCTTCTTGGGCTGGATGTGCCCAAGGGTTGATGCTTTTCTCAGCAGCTTTTAAAGCCTGACCTATTTTTTTCCCTGTGGTAGGCTTTAACTGACATAAAAACTTGAAAATATACGTATTGACATGAAAGAACAAATAACACAGTGGGAAACTATCCAGCAGTATTAAGGCACTTAATTATAAGAGACATTGCCCTTAAAGGACAGCACTGTAATATTTGGACAACTGCTAAATAAACAAGAGCTGCCAACCATTAACATCCTTGAAAAGAGCCATTTACTTAGGATATGACTTCAGGTGTGCAAATTTGACAGCCATAAAAATTGCAGGTTCCAAATTTCAAGGCCTCCCTCGTAGCTCAGTAGACGGGATGTTGCTGGATGAGGGACCTGCAGGAAGGTTTTGGTTGGGAAGTTTGAATCCTCACGATTTGAACTAGAGAACTGGGACCCAAAGCCACGAGGCTATTGCAGATGTGTAATTCCAGCATCGGGGCTGTGAGTTGAATCCTCTGGGATACTCTGCTCCCTCCTGGGCTCTTCCCAGACTCTGTCTCCCCTTGACTCCCCATGGCTGGATGTTATTACCCCTGCAGATTTTGCATGTCTGTATCTCAGCGACCCATCCCTCCCCTCTGCCAGTCAGGGGGGGTTTAGGTGAACAGCCTGGACCATGAAACAGTGGTCCTGGACTGTGAAACAGTGGTGAAGGCACCAATGTGTGCCTCCTGGAACCTCCTGTTATGGACAGGAGTCTGCACTGAAGCATAGATGGGCTGGGAAAATGTTAAATTACCTTTGCAAATTTGGCCAGAGCTTGTCTGTCAAAGCTCCTGATCCTGAGTGAAAGTCCACGGGAGCTGGTGAGAGTTCACTACAGGAGCTAACTTCATTTATAGCAGAAGATGACAGCTGAATTTTTAATGGTTTCAGGGAACGGAACGGAGATGTTTGATGCCTTCATCTGCTACTGTCAGAAAGACCTTCAGTTTGTCCAGGAGATGATCAGGGAGCTGGAACAGACCGAGTTCAAACTGAAGCTCTGTGTGTTTGATCGCGATGTCTTGCCAGGGACGTGTGTGTGGTCCATCAGCGGAGAACTTATTGAGAGGAGGTAGGTGAACCATGGCTGTTGGGGACAGCTGAGCACATGGAACATTGTGTTCATTTTACCCTGAGGCAGTAGAATCCACGAGGATGTCTTTGTGGGGTTTGCTTTATGCTCTTGACTCAAGAATGAAGACTTGAGCACTCCCAAACATGTTGCTTCATTGTGTTCACGAGGAAGATGCCCCCATAGCCGTGCTGCTTACGTTTGATCCCTTTTCTTTGGCTGGAATATCCTGCAGTGGCATCCTTGGAGGTGATCTGGAAATGAGCACAGCTCCAGGCCGAGTTAGCTCCACCACAGGGTTTGGAGGTGGAGGGGACAGCACTGGTGTTGGCTCTAGTGCTGGCTTCAAGGGTCTTTCAAACCTTTGTGGACTGGGTGACATCAAACTGACTCCCCAGAGAGAGACTGACCTAAAGAAAGTGCTTCTGGTGCAGAGAGAGGAAGCAGTGGCCTGTGGAGCCCATAAAGAGCCTAAAATACAGCTTACAGCCAGGCACCTCCAATGAATGTAAGCAACACATTGGAGAATAAACTCAAATTTATGAAACCAGGTGAATTCACAGCAATATGAGTGCAATAAAGCTCTGCCCAGTTCATTCTAATATTAAAAAGTTCCGGCTATGCTCAGTCAGTAAAGGCAGTGTGTAAGCAGATTAATTAAGATGGCATTGTTTGAAATTTATAGACAGGGGATCAAAGATTGCACAGATAATCTGGGCTTCTCTATTTTCTCATTTTTTGGTACATGAATGTGTATCAGTGATCAGGTTTTTGTGTGTAACACAGCTCTCTGGCTGTTGGTAGTCCTTCCCCTGTAGTTAATTCCTGCTGGAACGCAGCTGGCGGGTTCAGTTCTGCACTGGAGCAACTCAGAGGAATAGAGACTTCTACCACTGGGAATGAGAAGCATCTCTGGTGACATTTGATTTTTTTTTGTTTGTTTGTTTTTTGTTTTTTCCTCTGTTGACATTTGATTTTTTTATTATTTTTCTTTCTCCCCTGACTGCTGCATCTTCAGGTGTCGGAGGATGGTGGTCGTCCTCCCCTGACTGCTTCATCTTCAGGTGTCGGAGGATGGTGGTCGTCATTTCAGATGATTACCTGGAAAGCGATGAATGTGATTTTCAGACCAAATTTGCTCTTAGTCTTTCCCCAGGTAAGAACCTCACGAATAATTCCATTTAAAATTGCATATCGACGTTCTATTTTTTTTTATTACAGTACCATCTCCAGCTGAGATCAGTGCTGCACAACTGCGAAATGAAGGGTAGTCTCAGATGGGTTTGAACATTAGATAAATATGGATGAGAAAGGAGAAAATAAATAACTGAACCGATAACTTGGTTGCAGACCTGAGTTCTCAGCGCTGACGTACATCTCCTGTGTGTGAAAGTCCACCCAGGCACAGGGTGTCGTGCCCTTCACTGAGCAAACAGAGATTTATCACTGTTAGAAGAAGCCATTACAAGTCAGGGTGGCTTTAGGATTCCATCGTGTGGGCAGGGGCCTGGGCTTGGTTCCTTGCCCTGCCATGAGCAAGGAGCTGAGCTTTCCATGCTCCAGCTGTCGAGGGGGCTAACGCTGCTTCAGAGGGTGCAGCTCCATGCCAGGCTTGGCAGACACTTCAAGATCCATACAGGATACAGGCTACTAAAGAGAGAAGGTTTAGAATAAATTCAGGGTGTGAGTAGATGCTGGGAATAGGGGAGCAGGTAATGAACATGCAGCTTTTTGCAGAAATCCTGGAGTATTGTGGGTAGGTAAACAAAACATGGAATGAATGTTCCGCTTGGATTGGAAAAAATCTGTTACCTATTTTGTTCTGAATTAAAAAGCCATCAGTTTACTTCTGTCAGGTCTGTTGAGATTGCTTTTCTCTAACCAGGAGTTATCCTGCGCTCGTGTATGTTGCTGGGGAGTTAGTGCAGCACAGCCCAAAAGCATGGAGGATATGTAATGGCAGCAGGAGTGTCTGTACTTGCAGAAAATCACTTTTTAAGATGAGGTATCTGACGTGGGTTTATAAGTGACATGCCAGAGGTTAAACTGGAAGCCAGTGACAGAAAGAGGAGTTGGCTCCATCTTCCTTGACATAATCATTTCAAACAATGGCCATTAATCCACTAAACACCTCTAGGATGACACGTCAACCCCCAGTCATCCAGATTTGTAGCAAAGTCTGTTTAGTTTTTCCCCATTTTTTTTTTTTTTGTTGGCATCATACCTTTCATTAGCACAACAGGAAAAGGAATGCCCATCTGCGATGACCTGAGCCCTACCAGTAAAAACCCAGGTGTAAGTACAGGCTTACAGAAATGCCACAGTTACGTGGTTGTGTGGGGTAATTAATGCACAGAAGGGTTTGGTGGCGAGTCCTGGGAGCTCCAGGGATTACTTAAACATCTGCTGCAGTTATGAAATCCTGGTTTCTTGCCTCATCCTTGCACCGGGCAGCACAGTTGAGGTGGTAGCAGGTGTCCTTACGGAGAATTATAAGGGGAGAGATTCCTCTTTAGATGAGCTGTTCCTTCAAGCAGTAGCAATCCCAGGGAGAGTTGTCTCACCTTGTGCACACCTCAGAAAAGCAGTTCCTGTTTGCCTTCCACAAGAAATGGTTCTTTTACACCTCATCCCTTAGGCCTTTAGCACTCCCATCAGCACGAGCCTCTCTGTACGTGCTGGATGGGGCCCTGCTACCTACTCGAGTGAAATTTCTTGGCAGAACAGAAATGTTCTTGGTTTGGGATTCCAAAACTTGCTCTCCGGGGTGAGCACTAGTTGCCTTGTGATGAGGTGACACAAAATCAGGAGCAAACCTAGATCTCGTGGTGTGTGTCCTGCTGTGGGGAGGGGATGGATCCAGGTGTGACCGTGGCTCTGGGTAACCCTCTGCCCCCGTGACCTCTCTTCCAGGTGCTCGTCTCAAACGGCTCATTCCAGTCAAGTGCAAAACCATGAAGAACGAGTTTCCAAGTATCTTACGGTTCATCACGATTTGCGATTACACCAATCCCTGCACCAAAAAATGGTTCTGGACGAGACTTGCAAAATCCCTCATGCTGCCGTGATGTGGTGTCATGGGAGCTCAGGGCTTTTTTTGTGACCTGTCCTGGCCGTGCCTTCGGACCGTGGTGTCGTTCACACAGGGTTCTTTTACTGCTTCACAGCCCGGATCCTTGCAATCCCTGTTTGGAGCCTGCGACCAGAAGCAAATAGCACTTTTTTATATCTCGGAAGGGGAAATAAAACAACTGTGTGAGTGTTCCTGTTCATGTCAGTGAGCAACAGCATCCAGCGTTTTGTGGAGTAAGCACTTTGATTGAAAATATAGAAAATACGCATTTAAAGACTGAGTGTCTAATAAAAGAAGGCTCTGTTGTAAGCATTTAATAAGATCTCAGACCTGAAACCGCAAGCTTTCTTAAACAATTTTCTACTATTTTAAAAGCTGCTAAATGGCTTATAGTAGTGCCTAAGGTTGTTGGTGTGTTTTTTAAAATTCCAGTGGAACCCCCTGGCTGCCTGGTGATCTGCAGGAACTGAAGTTTCAGACCCTCTTCCCTGCTTTGTGAACACTCAGTGCCATGAGAATGACTTCTTTTTGGCAGCCCTGTCCCTGTCAGGATGGTGTCCCCTGCCCAGCCCTGCTGTTGGGCAGCCCAGGGGGATGCCTGTGGGGTCTCCTCGGCCCACGCTCCTTTTCCTTTGGTCTTGGTTTTGAGAAAAGCAGAAGCATATTTTAATTGTTAAAGCACTGCAAAAACTCGAATGATTTTCCTTTTATCCTTAGCAACATCTGCAAAATTAGAGTAATTATCCTTGTAATTATAACTAATGCAGAGTTACTGACCTTGGTTTATTTGGTGGATGTTTTCCTCCTTGTTATACCACAATATTCCTGTCCCGTGTTCATTCAAAAGGTAAATCCCTTGTCACTAGTATTTTCTGAGGCAGTCCCTCGGATTTTCTGACGTTATTTTTTGCTCGTTGAAAGCAAGAAGTGTAAGGAAAGACACACTCGACACACTCTGGTACCATGCTGGGTCATGTCTGTCATATTAAATGTTTACAATAGAGCCATTCTTTAGTAGAAATTTAGTCTTAAAATATGTATTTTCAGTGAAAGTCCTTACTACCCAAAGTGCGGATGCTGTTGCTCGTTGAGTTGACCAGGAACAGAGCTGAGCACTTATGTGGGTCCAGATCTAAAATTGTTTCACTTTTAAGAGCTTTCTAAAACATGTTGGCTTTTGGGATGTTTCCCAAAGGTACAGGGATAAATATTGACTAAAGAGTGTATTAAACTGCCAATTGGGGTATTAAAAATACAAAGGTTAATGTTACTTTAATAGGAAAGGGCATGTTTTAATTAACCACCACAATCATTAATATATTCCTGTAACATTGATATTTCTGTGCTTAGCCTTGAACTCTGCAGCGTGAGCAGTGGGTCTCCTCAGCTCTCAGTGCTTGGGGTGGGAAGTGGGTTCTGCTCAAAGTAGCATTTTAAAGCAACCCGTTGGTGTATTAAACAGATTTACAGTAAATACTTATTTTTTTTTAAATTGGGAAGAGAGGAATCCTGCTTAGTATCTGCAGCTGCTTGAACTCTGCCACTTTGTTCATTGCTTCAGCCACTGCCTCGTGTTGATTTTACAGCTTAATGTTTTACTAGTTTACATTTGCATCTGGATGTGATTTTTTTATTTTATTTTTTTCAATTGGATTTGTTTTAAGGCATTATCAGGGCTGAGGGGCAGAGAGAAGGGGGTGCTCCTGCCTTTCCCTCACCCAGCGTGTCAATGAACTTACTGGGGGTGCTGCAAAGTCCTCTCCAGGTGCTGGTTCCTTCTGGCTGAGAGTGGCCAAGCCCTTGACCTGCTCACACTGAAGCTCGTTCATGCACCTCTCGTTTAGCTTCAGGGGCTGTTTTCGGATAGGCCCATGAGCTGGGTGTTTTTCAGTCCCTCCTACAAATATAACTGCTGCCATCGTGCCGAGGTGACAATGGCACCTCTCCATCTTGCCAGAAGAAGTGAGAAGTCTGTGGGCACGGGAGGAAAAAAGTTAAGCTGATGAGGGGTTTCTAAACGTCTGGATTTCATGTCGTGTTGCCCTCGGGCCTCTCCTGCAGAAGTGGAGACAGCTGCTTGCCTCGGGCTTTCTGCATAATCGTTAAATGTTAATTATAGAAGAGTTTCTGGAGGCTGCTTGATCCCCAGGCGCTCCTGGGGCTTGGTGAATTCTAACTCTGGAGTGTCTATAAACATTAATTATGGGTCATTACTCGCAGGACTAAACCAGATTCCTCCTGTTTGAGGAGCTGGAAGGGCTCTGGTAACTAAGGTGGGGAGCGGAGGCTGCGCTGCAGACGCTAGAGGGAGGCAATGGCCCACGCTGGCACCTGGAGGATCCTGCACGGGTGGGATGCAGGAGAGGTGGCAGGGATGGAGAAAAGGAGTGGGTTCTCTTCTGCTGCCCCTCGCACCTTCTTCTAAGGAGGCTGTACCAAAAATAGGGAGAATTTTGTCAGAGTTAGGTTGATGGTTGGACTAGATGATCTGAAAGGTCCCTTCCAACCTAGATGATTCTATGATTGAACCTCATGTGGTGTCTTCTGTGCGAGTCCTGATGGGTGTTGCAAATGATATAAAAACGATAGCAGCAAAATTAATGTTGGTAGCAGATGACCTGGTGATGGCCGAGGGAAGGTGCTGCTGCTGCACAGGAAAGCCAAACCAAAAGTTGAATTTCTAAACCTCCTGTCTGCCAGTAGATAAATCCAACATTCCAAATAATTGTAAAAGATGTCGGTGCTTTGTCGGGATCTCGTCGTCACCCAGCTCTCCGTGCCCTGGCCCTTCTGTCTCCTGGCTCAGATGCCATCAAGTATTACTGTGGTCGGACAGTTGCTTTACTGCAAACAGTTCCAGTTGGAAACAATGATTATTTTGGGGCAAAGCGAGGTAATGGCCCTAAAATCTAGAATATGTGCTTTAAATACGTATCCTTTTCTATGTTAAAAAAACCAAACCAGTTTATGCACTTCTGGCATTTTCATATCTTTCTTGTCACGGTGACTTTATGAAGTGTGACATCTATGAATGATCCAAAAACTGAATGGTAGGAAACACGTCTCGGTGGCGGTTGTGGTTGTGGTTCTCCTCCTCTCTTTCACACTCAGTGGAAGGTCAACATTTTGAACACCTTTAAAAAAGGGATTTACACAAGTGTGATGTTACATTTCTTGTTTCCATTTTGTTTCTTTCCCTCACTGAGATTGTCCTAGTTGAATCTATCGGTACCAAATTGTTTATTTTTATATAGATATGTCTATATTTATATTACTTTCTATCTTGATACAAACCTTTGGAGAAGCCTGTGTGTTTTTATAACTATTCTGCAAATAGTCAACGGTTCTGTGGATTTTTCCTCCTCAAAAAACCCCAAACTTTTGCTACTTGTGAAAACATTTTAAAATAAAGAATTTAAACCCAATGGGCTGAACCTCCTTCTTTGGGCATCAGGGAATAAACACTAGGTCTGAAAATGAAGTGTTAGTGAGAAGTGATATGGGCTAGTTCTATTTTGTTTTCTTGTTTTGCCTAAAAGCTTCCTCAGAGGAGGTTTTTGGCGGTGCCTGGAAGAGGAGGAGGTACAGTTGTGTCATGTCAGGAGGCAAATTATGAAGGAATTGTACTTTGGACACGTGTGGTTCTTCTCCAGGTCTCAATTTTGGCTTTTTGGTCCGTGCCTTGCATCAGCCCTGGCACCCAGCAGGCTGGAAAGGAAGGGAGGGAGGGAGGCAGGATCCCCACTGCCTGTCCCCAGGGCTGCTGGGCTCTGAGCTCCTTCTCCACATCCTTCCCAGAGGATCCTATCCCGGGCAGGGGATAAAGCCCCGGGCAGCGATCCGGAGGATTTTGCCAGCTTTATTTCCTTTGGCCGGGAGTCAATCCGAGGCAGGGAAATAACTTCCAAAGCCAGCAGCTGCGGGGCCAAGGCCCTGCCCCGGGAAAAGAGGAAGGATCACGGAATGGGGGAAGCGTTGGTTGGAAGGAATTTCGGGAGGTCAAGGACGAGCTGTGCTTCGCAGCAGGAGGGGCTGGACGCCGAGGCGCCTGCGGGACGCTATTCCTGACACAGCAGATGAAGTGATGCCTTTGCTATGGCTGCTCTATGGACGGTGATACGGAAACCATCCCTGGATATTCCACCTGGCTTCACACCAGCGGCCTGTTTGGATGTTTTGGAGCAGTTTGTGATTTTTGCCTGTATTTGGCAGTAGCTCAGACGCCGGTGGGGTCAGGGGGGGCGGCGGCGGTAGCTCTTTCTGTCTCTTACTCTTCTTGTGCCAGAGGAAATATTCCCAGTCCTCTGTTTCACTTCGATGCAGGAACATCGGACAGCATTTACCCAGTGAAACTCAGGAACCACCACAGGATCTTCTAAGCTTCAGAGATGGAGGGAGAGAGATGAAATACTGCCCCTTGACGGGCCAAATTCTGTTCTTCGTTACGCTGACACGAAACGAGTTGCTTTATCAGGATCGAGGCACTGCGTGGTCCAGAGGGGATAGTTACTGGAAGAAAATTAGCATAGGGAGTAAAATGTAATTATGCATAAAAAACGGCTGGGAAAATGTTGTTTGAGCATCCTGAAAACATAGTTTAATATGGCAATAAAAAGAAATAAAACCCCCAAGGTTTACATTACTGGAAAGTGCTTATTAAAAAGCGCCTCTGTCAGAGCTACTGGGGTTTCACCAGACAATCAGACATGGGCTGTGTATAAATATTTCTCTAAAGGTCATTTTCTATAGGTGCTATGTTATCCCTATTTTTGGTTCAGCTGCTCCCCACCAGGATTTTGAGATGACTTTGAACCTGAGCCAACTTCTCCATAAGCACTACCAAGCCTGGCCCCCAAAAACTTGTTTATTTTGTCGCAAAACCTGCGGTGGGGAGAATCCATGGGGTTGTCTCCCCTCTGGAGCTGTGCTGCCCTGCAAAGCCCTAATTAATCAAAGGTGTATTTAAGCGTTAAGCTGTTCCAAAGTCTGATTTACAAACAATGCATTTTCTGTTCCTGCAGCAGAGCCTGGCTTCGCAACGCGCTTCTCCCTCCTCCCAGTTTGCTGACAAAGCTGCTGGTGGCAGAGGCTGGGAGCTGCTGGTGGCAGAGGCTGGGGCTGCCCATGCCCACCAGAGAGTGGGTTATTCCACCTCAACTGGGTAAGATGGTGTCCACCAAGGGACGTCATTGTGCGCCAGTGGCTGTGATCTGCTGCCCCGTGCTGTGTGGGATGCACCTCTCCTGTTCAGAAGACTTCACCCGGAGTTTCTCCTGGCTGGCAACCACTGGAGGGGCTAGGGGTTGGTCTCTTCCCCCAGGTGACAGATGAGAGAACAAGAGGAAATGGCCTCAAGTTGCACCAGGGGAGGTTCAGATTGGATATTGGAAGCAATTTTTACTCTGAAAGGGTTATTAAGCCTTGGAATGGGCTGCCCAGGGAAGGGGTTGAGGCGCCATCCCTGGAGGTATTTAGAAGATGGGTAGATATGGTGTTTAGAGATATAGTTTAGTGGTGTTTTTGTCAGTGTTAGGTTGATGGTTGGACTTGATGATCTGAAAGGTCCCTTCCAACCTCAACAATTCTGTGATTCCCTGATTTCAGCCTCCCCAGTTCCCAGGCTTGCTTAGGTTGGGTGTTGGTTGGGCTGGACTGGAAGGAGGGAACAAACTCAGTCTGCATTGGCCACAAAACACTTCATCTCTTTGTAAAGAGTTGCATGCAACTTTTGTCCTCCTCCTTTTCCTTCCCGCTGGCCTGCAGAGCAGGGACAGCTGTGTGCTGTGGCCATCTCTGAGCCTGAGGACCAGGAAGAGAACTCTTGTTTCAAGCCCAGTGAGAACGTGCTGGCTCGACGCTATGAATTTTGTCTGGTTTGTTAATGAAATCGAAGTTACAAGGCAATGAAATGGGTCTTTATCCGCTGTTTAGGATGGTAAGAAGATGGTTTGGTCCCATTTCAAGAAGAAATGGGCACAAACTTGAAGATAAGAACACTGCCTGTCCCCAGGGCTGCTGGGCTCTGAGCTCCTTCTCCACATCCTTCCCAGAGGATCCTATCCCGGGCAGGGGATAAAGCCCCGGGCAGCGATCCGGAGGATTTTGCCAGCTTTATTTCCTTTGGCCGGGAGTCAATCCGAGGCAGGGAAATAACTTCCAAAGCCAGCAGCTGCGGGGCCAAGGCCCTGCCCCGGGAAAAGAGGAAGGATCACGGAATGGGGGAAGCGTTGGTTGGAAGGAATTTCGGGAGGTCAAGGACGAGCTGTGCTTCGCAGCAGGAGGGGCTGGACGCCGAGGCGCCTGCGGGACGCTATTCCTGACACAGCAGATGAAGTGATGCCTTTGCTATGGCTGTTCTATGGACGGTGATACGGAAACCATCCCTGGATATTCCACCTGGCTTCACACCAGTGACCTGTTTGGATGTTTTGGAGCAGTTTGTGATTTTTGCCTGTATTTGGCAGTAGCTCAGACGCCGGTGGGGTCAGGGGGGGCGGCGGCGGTAGCTCTTTCTGTCTCTTACTCTTCTTGTGCCAGAGGAAATATTCCCAGTCCTCTGTTTCACTTCGATGCAGGAACATCGGACAGCATTTACCCAGTGAAACTCAGGAACCGCCACAGGATCTTCTAAGCTTCAGAGATGGAGGGAGAGAGATGAAATACTGCCCCTTGACGGGCCAAATTCTGTTCTTCGTTACGCTGACACGAAACGAGTTGCTTTATCAGGATCGAGGCACTGCGTGGTCCAGAGGGGATAGTTACTGGAAGAAAATTAGCATAGGGAGTAAAATGTAATTATGCATAAAAAACGGCTGGGAAAATGTTGTTTGAGCATCCTGAAAACATAGTTTAATATGGCAATAAAAAGAAATAAAACCCCCAAGGTTTACATTACTGGAAAGTGCTTATTAAAAAGCGCCTCTGTCAGAGCTACTGGGGTTTCACCAGACAATCAGACATGGGCTGTGTATAAATATTTCTCTAAAGGTCATTTTCTATAGGTGCTATGTTATCCCTATTTTTGGTTCAGCTGCTCCCCACCAGGATTTTGAGATGACTTTGAACCTGAGCCAACTTCTCCATAAGCACTACCAAGCCTGGCCCCCAGAAACTTGTTTATTTTGTCGCAAAACCTGCGGTGGGGAGAATCCATGGGGTTGTCTCCCCTCTGGAGCTGTGCTGCCCTGCAAAGCCCTAATTAATCAAAGGTGTATTTAAGCGTTAAGCTGTTCCAAAGTCTGATTTACAAACAATGCATTTTCTGTTCCTGCAGCAGAGCCTGGCTTCGCAACGCGCTTCTCCCTCCTCCCAGTTTGCTGACAAAGCTGCTGGTGGCAGAGGCTGGGAGCTGCTGGTGGCAGAGGCTGGGGCTGCCCATGCCCACCAGAGAGTGGGTTATTCCACCTCAACTGGGTAAGATGGTGTCCACCAAGGGACGTCATTGTGCGCCAGTGGCTGTGATCTGCTGCCCCGTGCTGTGTGGGATGCACCTCTCCTGTTCAGAAGACTTCACCCGGAGTTTCTCCTGGCTGGCAACCACTGGAGGGGCTAGGGGTTGGTCTCTTCCCCCAGGTGACAGATGAGAGAACAAGAGGAAATGGCCTCAAGTTGCACCAGGGGAGGTTCAGATTGGATATTGGAAGCAATTTTTACTCTGAAAGGGTTATTAAGCCTTGGAATGGGCTGCCCAGGGAAGGGGTTGAGGCGCCATCCCTGGAGGTATTTAGAAGATGGGTAGATATGGTGTTTAGAGATATAGTTTAGTGGTGTTTTTGTCAGTGTTAGGTTGATGGTTGGACTTGATGATCTGAAAGGTCCCTTCCAACCTCAACAATTCTGTGATTCCCTGATTTCAGCCTCCCCAGTTCCCAGGCTTGCTTAGGTTGGGTGTTGGTTGGGCTGGACTGGAAGGAGGGAACAAACTCAGTCTGCATTGGCCACAAAACACTTCATCTCTTTGTAAAGAGTTGCATGCAACTTTTGTCCTCCTCCTTTTCCTTCCCGCTGGCCTGCAGAGCAGGGACAGCTGTGTGCTGTGGCCATCTCTGAGCCTGAGGACCAGGAAGAGAACTCTTGTTTCAAGCCCAGTGAGAACGTGCTGGCTCGACGCTATGAATTTTGTCTGGTTTGTTAATGAAATCGAAGTTACAAGGCAATGAAATGGGTCTTTATCCGCTGTTTAGGATGGTAAGAAGATGGTTTGGTCCCATTTCAAGAAGAAATGGGCACAAACTTGAAGATAAGAAGTTCCACCTAAACGTGAGGGGGAACTTCTTCGCTTTGAGGGTGGCAGAGCCCTGGAAGAGGCTGCCCAAGGAGGTGGTGGAGTCTCCTTCTCTGGAGACATTAAAAACCCGCCTGGACACGTTCCTGTGCAACCTGCTCTGGGTGGACCTGTGTTGGCAGGGGGGTTGGACTAGATGTTCTCCAGAGGTCCCTTCCAACCCCATATCATTCTGTGATTCTGCAAAGTGAGCAAAAAGATGAACTCACAGGAAATATGGCCAGGCATATGTGGGAGTGACGACAAAGTGAACTTTCACAAAGTTTTCGCAGCATTTTTCTGGCTCTGATCTCCAGCTCCGTTCGCCTTCTCTTTGGGTCAGCAGAAATAATGAAAGCTGTAAGTCCTAAGGTGCTTAGCTGCTCGTGTGCCAGTTTATGATACGTGGCCTCAGAAACAAAAAATACCATTCACGAGGGGAAAAAGCAGGTATGTGAACCCAAAGGTGCCATGGCCTGTCCTGCTGGAGCCATGGCAGAGCCTGGGTGCTGCTTCACAGCAACGTTTTCAAAAGCATTCCGAAATTCGGGTGGCTGATCTAGAACTACTGAATCACGGGAGGTTTAGTGTTTGATTTTTGGCAGCGCTTGGCAGACACCCTCTGCTGAAATATACATGGAAATGAGATTTAAAGTGCTTCGAGCTGAGGACTAAAATGGACATTGGCCTTAAAATGTCAGCATCTCAGCACCTCTAAAACCTCACACGGGTATTCAAAGAACAGAATTTTTCAATATCAGTAAATGGCTTTTGAGATCTTTAGAGAGAAAGGCAAAGAAGAGAAGCATTACTTTTTTTTTTTTTTTTTTTTTTAACTCTAAAGCTATTTAGTCTAAAAAGGAACATTCCCTCTTTTTCCTAACAGTTGTTCTTCAGCCTCCTTGGTGAGTTAACCTCTCCTGGCACCGCGTCTGGCGTCTGCTCAGCCCCATTGTTTTATCGAGCATCGGGAACGGGAAGCTTTTAAGATTTTTCTCTCTGAGCTCTCAGAAATCTCTCCTCATCAGCATGCTGCTCTCGGCAGGCGGGTTTTTTCCTCCAGCTCCAGCACATGCATATTGATCAGTCATTTCCTTTTGTTACCTAGCATCCTGTCATCGATTTTAATTGTTGGGGATTGAAGAGGAAGCATTCAGCACACGGAGAATTACCAGCGATGAAATTTTGCTTTCCGCACCTTACGCCAGACGGTGCCCGCAGCGGAGCCCTGAGGAGCTGGGGATCTCTCTCTCTCTCTCTCTCTCAGCTACAATTCTCCACAAATTATGCAGCAGCCAATTTTTCTCCATTAAATCAACTTCTGATTCTCTGTGACAGCTTTTCCTGCCGCATCATTTCACACTTCAGCCGTTTGTTCCTGAGGTGCCATGCGGGGGTTTTCTTTTGTTGTTTCAAAGGGGTGGTGGTGGGAATCCATTTAAGTCACCTTGCTCATGTCTCCCCAGTTCCCCTGTCCTACTGCTGTCCTTAAGGGATGTGCACGACTTCAGGTGACACCTAATGAGTCTCTTTCTCTTGTGACTCTTCTCTGGCTCACATCAGCCCACAGAGCTGCTCCCGGGATGTTCCCTGAAGCTTCCTTCATTAGGAAGATTAGGAGGTTAGGAGGGGGTTCTTTACTGTGAGGGTGGTGGAGCACCTAAGTCACAGATACCTTGCTCATGTCTCCCCAGTTCCCCTGTCCTACTGCTGTCCTTAAGGGATGTGCACGACTTCAGGTGACACCTAATGAGTCTCTTTCTCTTGTGGCTTCTCTCTGGCTCCTCATCAGCCCACAGAGCTGCTCCTGGGATATTCCCCGAAGCTTCCTCCTCTCCTGCTGCTGGAGTGGGAGAGCTTCTCCAAGACGGAAGCGTAGCTTGGTCCTACATCCAACAGAGAGATGAACCTTCCCATCCCCATGGTGCAAAATACCGAAGCTGGGAGCTGCTGCGATTCATTAACTCTTCTTCTTCTTCCAGCAAAATATCTTCTTAGATTGTTTCCATCCTTTCAAAACATTCCTGCGCTCTCAGAGGGCTTTCATGACAAATATTTCCCGAAGGCGCTGTATGTTAAGGACCTTGGTCCCCTCCCACTGTCTCTCTGATTCTAGGTTTTCCTTTAGTTCAGATACACAAAAAGGATCCTATTTTTAGCAGCCAGCAGTCAATGACACAGGAATTTGTGAGTAGGGAGGAAAGGATGTGAACTATCCAAATAGATCTTCTTTTTTTTTTTTTTTTTTTTTCAAATGAGATCTCTTTACATTCCTATCGCCACAGTAATAAGCCATGAGTCACTGTTACACTGAACTATTAGACTATTATTGTAAACTCATGTCATTAGAATCTGCTAATGTGAACCACAATCCTTCCCTGGCCTGAGCTTCGCTGGGTGTCAGAAGATACTGGCTGTTTATAAGGATAAGAACAATATTCCCTCACAAATTTTATTCCCAGATGGCGAGAAGTGAACGAAATCTTATTCGACCCTATCTTTCTATTCCTAGAGTTTCTCTTCTCGCTGCCTTTTAAGAGAATTCCTCTTGCTTCATTGATAATGTCACAAAAGATGTTTTATTTTATTTCTGCAAAGTTTGCCAGCTGTAAATTGGGTCCCAGCACTCCCAGCTGAGAGAATATCTGTGCTGTATCACCTGACAGCAGCAGTGTCTCCTCTGAAAGCGGCTTTCTGCGTTCAGTCCTGCAACAGCCAGCCCTCAGACGGAGATTTAAATACCCAGGGACACTCAGGACACCTCTGCTGCAACAGCAAGTGGCCAGGAGGGGATCTTCTCCAGCATTGCTAAACTGATTTCTGTCAGGAGTTGTGTCTGGACTGAGTATTTTTCTAGAAGAGCTTTGATGAATACTAAAATGTCCAAAATGATCTTAAATACACACACGCAAAGCTTTATGCAATAGAACCAACAGTCCTTGGCCACCCTTCATCAACAGCAGAAGAGGAGTCAGGCCAGGTGTACCCGCTTCTCTGCAGGGTCTGGAGCTTGCACCACCCTTATTTTGCACTTTCAACAAGAGGGAAAGATCTGAAAGACATTCTCAATCCCCCCCCCATCCTGCTCAGCTGCTTAGAAAAAGTTTTATGATGGAGATTTACCCTCCACAGAAAAAGCCACTGGGAAAACCTTTCTGCCCTTAGAAGCTGTGACATTCCCGGGGCAAAAAGAAGTATGGGCATGTGAAGTGTCTTTCATGAGCTTCCGTGAAGACAAAGCAGTATGAAGAAAGCATTATTGTAAAGCAGAGCACAGCAGGAGCTGGTTATTAAACTGTGGTTCAGGTATGTGGTAATCAAGGTCTTGTTATAATTATGTCTTAAACCAAGCATCGATTTTATATTTGATTTGAAGGAGGCAGTAAAGCTGTAATTTGTTACAGAGAAGGTTAACTGCCTTTCAATTTATATACTAAAAAATCACAAACTTAGAAGAAAAGACTAAGAAGAAAAATAATGTCTTGGTCATAAGCTCTTTGCTTGTTTCCTGGAGCTTAAAATCCAGGGGGTATTTTCAGTGGAGGAAGGAAGAGAACAGCACCGAGTTTCTGTTGAGAGGCAGAGGTGATGGGATAAGAAGCGTGTTTGCAGACCGAAAGCTGGTTTCAGTAAACACACTGTGAGAACCAGAATTCACCTGTTAGAACCGGGCCTTCAGCTACTTGACTTCAAAGTGACCTCAAAGGTGAATTGAAAATGACTTAGCACAGCGGCACTCAACGACGGGGCGGAGATACACGGTAGTACACGGGATCACTTAGGAAAACCTGCCGGTGTGGTTTAGACTGGCATTTAGCTTGTGTTTTGAAAACAACTATTATTAAAAACTCGCTCCAGCTGGAGGGTTTTAAATCACTGCTCCCTCCTTTACAGCAGGGTCCTTGCCCGGTTTCTCGAAACCCAAAGCAAAGCTGCCAGGGGGAAATCCCTGCAGATAAAAGCGCAGCGCCTGCCTTTGTCGGCTGGAGAGGAAACTGCCTTGTACTTTGTTAAATAATCAGCTGCTGTTTGATAGAGTGAGGGCCCTTCAATAAACCTGGAAGTGTTTCCATGAAGACAGAATAGAGGGCAAATTCTGTAGTGACACAAGGTCGGGCACTCTGCCTGCGGACGCGCGCTTGCCGGATTCTGAAGGCAATAAGCCAGGCGTGGTGGGGCTCCCCCTTTGCTTCAGCCCCCCCTGCCCGTACCAAGCAGTTCAATAAGCACACGGACTGCTATTGTGGGCAAGAATCGTGGTAAGTGAATTCACAGTCACTTACAAGCAGCGGTTTATGAGGCCTTAAAAAGCCTTTAACTAGAAACGCCGTTGCCCCAAACACTGCTGAACTGTGACGGCGAATGCCTCTGCGGGCCTGGTGTGAAAGAGCAACTTCAGCTGGAACAAGAAGAAAAGGATATATTGGAGAACTCTGATATATCATTGAATGGTAAGATGAAATCTGCAGTGCAAACTAGAGTTTACTCTAGTTCTACTCTAGTTTAGACTAGTTTTCTACAACCCAACTATAAAGAAGTTATTAGGATGAATCTGCTCCAGTGGGAGGCGTCCCTGCCCATAGCAAGGGGGGTTGGAACTAGAGGATCTTTAAGGTCCCTTCCAACTCAAACCATTTGATGACCACCATCAACCATCAAGGATCCTTTACAGGCACTGAAGCTACTAATGTTTGCATGCTGAGTATTAAAATCACCAATCTATGCACTAAACATCAGTACGATAGCCAGTATTACATGAATGGTGAGAAAAAAAAGGAAAAAAAAAAAAAAAAAGCTGGATAGTGCCAGTAAGTTTCATTGAAACAATGAGTAATTGGCCCACAAAGGCAGGAAGCCATGTGCCTTACGAGAATGAAGAGTGTTTTGTGCGAATGCAGGCATCGTGTGCGTGTGCCTATTGTGCAAAGGTGAGGGGGAACATGAGCCCCGGGGACATCAGTGCGAGGCAGGTGTCAGGAGAAAGCCTTTGCTCCCCAGCAGGATCAATGGGAGGAGGGCACTGCCTTCTCGAATCGCCGTGGTGTTTTACTGGAAGTCAAAAAATACAGGAAGCCCAGCTCTGAGGCTACTTCTCAGTTGGCAGCTTTCCTACCTGAAAGATGGCTGGAGTTTTTCCCACTTCTCAGTCTCCCCTGAAGCCTGGTCCAGAGCGGAGGTGGATACACCAGGAAACCGCTTTTCCACTTCACATTTCTACTCAAATTTCTTGTTATTGCAACAAACCACTTGATTCAGCAGCACCACTTCACAGGCTCTTTTATAAATAGCGACTTTGCCTCTGCCCTGAAGAGCTTACAACCTACACGAGACAGACAAAATAAAGCAAATCAGGAAAAAGTAGGATAAGCAGAATGTTAATGATGAAACAGCAGAAGGTGCTGCTTGGAGCTCTGAAGTGAGCTAAGGATTAAGATCTTGGTGGAAGCCAGCTCCATTTTTTCATCCCTCATGGGTCTCAGGTTGAAACAACCCGCTGACTGAACGAACGCAACAGCAATGCCGAGTAAAAATGTAAAAAATAACACAAATGTGAAAAGATAACACAAATTTTGTGGGACCCAGACTCTATGTGAATGACGGATTTCGGTTTAAAAAACTGGAAATGCGTTTTTCACTGCTGGAAAACTAAAACACAGCGTTCATCTGCATATGCTCATGTGGCCACTCCTGCTCTTGTCAGCACACATTTTAAGTTTTAATTTCGATCAAAGTCTGTGGTAGCTCTTGAAGAACAGGGATCATTGTGGGCCTAATCCTGCCCCATTGATCTAAATCAATAAGAGTTTTAGCATGGCCATCAGGGGGAGGATTTTCAGCCTAAAATAAGAGAATTCCAAATATGGTTCTGACTTTAAAAACACTGGTAAAATTAAATATATATAAGTCCCTTTTTGTTGTTGATGCCTGGCTCAGACCCATTTTTAACACGATGTTAGCTGTCAGAACTTTGACACTGCCTACCCGAGTGCACACTCTAGGGTAAAACCTGTTTTTAGTTGCTATATAATCTCCTTTTATAACATGGTTAAAAGATCACAGAGACAGTTCTGGGAAGTAATTAAAGCATATTTAGCAAATATTAAAAACTGCTCAGCAGAGGAATGTTTAACACAGACAAGTAGGAAGAACAAACAGCTTTTCAGCTGGAAGTTCTGACCATCATTGTTAAGTGCCTGCAGAGCAGCAAACGCGATGGGACTGGGGCCTCTTGCCTCTGTAGGACAAAAAAAAAGACAGTAGAAGGAAGGTGTTACTGTCCTGTGATAGGTAGGACAAGGGAAAATACTGGAGTCACACCATGCATTTGGCAGGGTACAGTGGCCCTCTACAAGGCCCGGTTCATCATAGGCATCTCAGGAATTTGTCCTAATAAGCTAAAAATATGTATAACTGATGTTCTTTGACTCACAGTAGTGCCTGACATCAAGCTACAAGAAGAACAGTGACCGGCAAAGAAAAATTGAACCTGATACAGAAATTCCCAAACCGTTCTCCTGACGGTTACTGTCATGTCTGATGACAGTGAGCGATGCACCATTTTATCTATTTTGTGTGAGAAAAAAAATAGATCCCCCAAACTGCAAACATTTTAAACCTAAATAGATAGACAGCAGCCTTTGTGGCTTCATGGTACCAATCAGCCTCTTATTCCTCACTCTTTTAATCTGATATTTTTTTTCCCCACTGACCACCAGATGCAATTTGGAATGCATCCAGATCAATTAAACTCCAGGTAGGGACTTGGGGGCCATGAGCTGTAGGATAAAGGTGTTGGGACATAACCACGAATCTTGAAATTGCAGCGTGGAGCAAGCAGAAGCATCTGGTAGCTGGGAAACCAGAGAACTGCTCATCCTCGGAGGCGGCGAGGAGAAAAGCTGAACCTTCTGATCCCTCCATACCCATCCTAACCCCGGGGACCTATTTTTAAACGTGGAATGTGGATCCCCAAAGCGCCTGGGCCAGGCTCCACACCTGCTCACTGCAGGGCCACAGCCAGCGGGGAAAAGGAGACTGAGGGCAGTGGTTTGGTCCTCGTTGCCTCAGGATTCCCCTCCTGAACCAAATCTGGGCAAGGCCCCCTCATCGCTTTCCATCCTTCAAATGCCCTGGGTTCCAATGTGTCTGTCACACCAGGGCTGCCGCAGCGGCCAGCTGCCACCACGTTTGGCACGAAGGCTGCTGGCAGGCTGCGACCAGGGCCTGCTCCCGCCCGCCCGGCTCTGAATCCCCCTCATGGCGGGCCCGGGCCCCTTCCCGCCGCTCCCCGGCCTTCGCCCCCAGCCCCGACCAGGGGCCCCGCAGGGCGAAGGGACCCTGGAGAAGGACAAGACGCGATTGACAGCCTCTCCACCAATGGGAGCGGCGGGTTCGGCGGCCGGCAGCCAATCACAGGCCGCAGTGACTCTTAAACCAGCAGTCCCCTCCCTCCTCGTGCCTGAGGGAGGGGAAGATGCGGGCGGCCGCCATCTTGTGTGTGTCACCCCCGCCCTTCCCTTTCTCCTCCTTACGGAGTCCTCCCGCTCCGCCACCCGCTCAGCCCGCCGCACCGGCCCGTCCCCCGAGGGTGGCGGCGGTGGCAGCTGAGTGAACCGTGGCGGGTTGGTGGTGTGGCGGCGGCGGGGTGCCACACTCAAGATGGCGGCGGGCGGCGCTTCCCTCCCCCCCTACCTCCTTTTCCCCCCCGGTGTAGCGGGCGGGGCGTGCGCGCGGCGGCGTGCGCGGGTGACGTCAACGCGCTCTGGGCATGGGCAGGTGGAGGGAGCAGGCAAAGTTTGGCCGGCGGTAGCGGCGGAGGCGGCGGCCGGGTCGCGGGTGCCGCTGCCCGGCGGGGGAGAGAGGCTCGGCTGGGGGGGTCGGGGCGGCCGGGCCGTTAGGAGCAGGAGCAGTAGCAGTAGCAGTAGCCCCTCGTCTCGGTTCTCCGTTCCCTCGCTCCTGCGTGGCGCTCCCCCTCGCGGCGCCTGAGGGAGGGAGGGCGGCGGGCGCGGCCATGGCCGAGGACCCCAGCGCGCTGCCCTGGTCCATCAACAAGGATGACTACGAGCTGCAGGAGGTTATCGGTGAGCAGCGACGGCGGGGCAGGAAGGGGGTTGGGGCTCGGCCGCCGCCCGGTGTCGGTGGGCGCTGCGGAGGGGGGGGGGTGTGTGGGGCACCCCCTCGCTGAGGGGGTGTGTGTCTCCTCTGAGGGAAGGCTGGGGGGAAAGGGGTAGTGTCTGTCGTTCCCCCCCTCAGTTGAGAAGGGTCCTGTCACACACAAGGAGTGTGTGACACACCAGCGATGTGCGTGTGGGGAGGGTGTGAGGGGAGGTCTGCCCCCTCCCTTCGCCCCCCCACTCCCTCTCCCCCGAGAGGTGTGGGGGTCTGGGAGACCCCTTTACTGAGGGAGATGTGTGGGGCTGTCCCCCCTTCCCATTCCAAGGGGGGTGTCTGTGGGTTCGCCACCCCCCTGCACCCACCCCTACCCCCCCGCCATGGGCTGTGCGGGCTCAGGGAGGAGCTGGGTGGGCTCAGGGGGGTTGCTCCCCCTCCTCACGCATGTGTGGGACCTGCAGAGTGGCTGTGGGTCTGCTCCCCGCCACCCCCCACAAGAGGCTTGGGGCGGTCATGGGGGGCACCCCCCTGTCAGGGGGCTCATCTCTAGCCTCTTCCTCTCTCCTCACCTCATGCCTGGCTGAGGGGACAGAGTGGGACGGGGTCTGTGGGGGCTCTTCTCTCTGCCCGTCACCCTGTGAAGTCGGACGTGCTGGGTGTGTAGGAGCAAACTCCACAGTTTACGTGGGCTCTCTCTTTCCAGGGCACCCCCTTTCATTTGAGGGGGACAACTCCTCTCTCCTTGCAGTTTCGGAGCCCCGCGTTGCTTTGGTCCGTGCAGGGGATGGAGGGTTTTGTAGCGCTGCCGAAAGAGCCTTGTATCCTGGGTTTTTGCTGCTGCTGTGAATTTTCATTCATTGTCCTCACAGCTCGAGGCCCCAGCCCTTCTCTCCATTAAATTATTATTCCCCCCCTCCCCTTCTTGACTTGAAACTGCACATTTACCAAAGGCCTCCCGCTGTACTGATTTATTGGCTGTCTCAACCATTTTGTTGGGGTGTGTGTTTGAGGGATATATTGCTCTAGGGCAAGTATGTGACACATCTGAGGTGGTGCCACAGGTGACTGTAAGGTCAGTGCCTCCAGCCTCACTCTCCAGAGGCACAGAATAAAGCAGGAGGCGGCAGGGCAGGCTCCCGGCCAAAAGCTTTTAGGAAGGAGGTTAATTTTTAGAGTAATCTTTGTGGATTGCTTTTATTTGAAGTTTATAAATGACGTAGCGCTGTCATGCCCGGGCCTTCCATCTCTGCCTCGTGGGGAGACTTGTTTTCTGTTAAGGAGGGTGGGAGAGTTTGTGAAAATGCTGTTTTAAGAGATTAAATTCTTGGCATTGTTTAAAAGTAGGAAGGAACTAAAGCTGTTGAGGGGGGGAAATCCTTCTGGAAATCCCTGTTGCTCTGTGGGATCGGGCTTTGTCCTCTCCCGTTGCTCAGTGGGAGCAGCAGTGCTTTGGGAAGGAGACAAACTCCTTGTAAAGTCCGAGGAGGTGTAATCTTACAGATCAATCCTTTAAACCTCCTTTGGAAAATGCACCCTGGGGAAGATGATGTTCAGCCCCTTATGAGAAGCAGGAGGTAAAGATGCAGGGAGGAAGGGGGAGAAAATGCCACCCATTTATCCAAGAAAGGGAGCTGGATCCTTGTGTATAGGAAATGCCTCTTTCTTTTTTTTTTTTAATTTTTTTTTTATTTTTCTCCCCTTCGGGAGCCTGTGAAGGGGTGCTCTGGTAGCACAAAGCAAGGATTTGAGCTTGAGTATCCAAGGATAGGAGCAAATGGACAATCTGCCTCTTTGTAGCTGAGGAGCAGAGTGGGATGGGAACAAAAGGGAATGGAAATGTACTTCTGCTCTTAGGAGAACTTGCTGCTGGAGACTCACATCCTACAGCCTCCAAGTATTAGGAGGAGCACAAAGATGTGTCCTCGTCTCACGTTAACTGACAGAACTTGGGGGAGAAATCAGGAAAGAAGTATTTGATTTCTTCTGTGTCTTTTCCCTGTCCTTCTGTAAACAGAGTTTCTGGATGTTGGCATTCTGGTGTGTGATGGAATGTACACTGAAATGTGTATATTGCAAACATATGGTTTCTCTTTTTAACTTTCCCATCCCCCCCTGACTCATTTCAAACATTGGTGTGGCTGCCAGCGTCCTGGATGGAGATGTGACGCAAGTTCCCTAGCATGTATATGATTTGTGGGACAAAATGTCACTGTGTTAACTGAGCTGGACTGTCTTGTGTCCTGCTTCATGGCTCCTGTAAACCTCGAGGAGGTTTTTTTTTTTGAGCTTCTTTACTCCTGTAGAGCTGTAAAAGTGTTTTTTTAAGCTTCTTTACTCCTGTAGAGCTGTAAAAGTTCTTCAGCAGCGAACAAAGAGGCGTCCTGGTGTGGAAGGAGTTGAACCTTGCACCGGTGCTTTTAAAGGATTTAACTTGTTTCCTGATGAAGAATGGTGCTCTTTACATTTAGAATCTGACATTCAGTAGGTTATCAGCTCAGCTATTTTTCCCCATTAGAACAAAGGAAATCAATGTGTAGTCCAATTCCTTAATTTCTACTGGTTTGGCCTGAAAATAGCTATACATGATTTTGATTTGATGTGGATGGCTCCATACCGTTTTGGGGCAGGAGTTGAACGGGCAAGTTTTCTACCTGTAAAAGAGAACTTCTCCTGTAAAACTGCCCTCCTGATTCTTGTTAATACTAAAAAAAAAGGATTACTCAGCGTTGGGGATGACTCATGCCATGATAAAGGTATGGATTAATGCCTGTGTCTAGTGTGCTTGGTTAGTAACTGCTGAGTAGCCTCCTTAGGATAAATAACGTTCCACTGAATCAAGGAACCTTGTTCAGGATTGTAACCCAACTTTCATTTCAAAAAAAGAATGAAGGTGGGGTAGGAGAAGCAATTTGTAAAGCATTTCTATGAAATGTACACCCAGAGTAGGGATAGTCTTTGCAGGTGAATACCGCCTCTGGAGAAATCAGAATTCTCACCTAAAAAGAAAAATGTAGTCCGTGCTGGGGGTTGTGAAGGTGGTTTTCCAAGCGTGGATTGCAGATAAATCACAGCCGTCTTCTTTTTGAAGCCTGAAAAAGAAAATTCGACCTCCTGCTGCTTGTGCTGATGGGATACCTGCACACGCAGCTTCCCTTGGATCTCGCTATTCCTGTTGGAAATGCTGGTTAGCGGTAGCGAAGTTGGTTGGAACTGGGTCATTCTCATTTTGCTACTTTTTTGGAGAGATGAGAGCCGTGCTGGCTGTGGCTGTTTGATTTAGGAGCATCCTCTTTGCTGTGAACAGCCTGTGCCAGAAACAGAAGATAAATTAGTGGTGGGAGTGCTCCCTTGCTCTGTTCCTGTGCCCTTTCTCCCCTGGCAGATTCCTTCGTAGCGATGGGGACAAAGCAGGCTGCTCGAACAGATGTGGTGGGAGTTTCTTCTCCCCTCAGAAATCAAGCTTAAATTAAAAATTGAAGTCACCATTTACTGAACGATTAGGTTTTTTTTTTAATGACTGCAGTTTGTGTAGCTTTGGAGTTGGGCTTTGCCTGTGAACATGCTGATCTTTTGGAGTCGAATATTTAGATTTTTAGCCCGTGTTCTTTCCAAGCTCTATGTGTGAGCGTGTGTATGCGCACAGGGGAGAAATTTTCTTTTGTGGGTATAGAGGAAAGCCTTAAAATTTGGGGAAAATTTTCTTAATTCTGTGAAGATGTCTGTGTTCACCCATGTTGTGCTTGTGTAGTTTTATCATGTATTGAAGAAGCACTGCTATTGAAAAAGGGCAGCCTGTAAGTACTTACCAGTACAATCGAAATCTTGGGATGTAAAAACCAGGCTGGAAAGGGAGGCTCCTGTCCAATGATAACTTTTTAGGTTGTTTTTTTTTGAAGTGTGGTGTTTATTGTTACCTGTGAGCCTTGTGTGCTGGCTGCAGCCAGTTTCATATGCCTAGCTATTTAAAACCCATTCAAGAAAAACATTACACACTATAAAATATAACTGCTTAAGAACTAAATTGAGTGTTTAGACTTCAGTCTTCATGCCATATGTTTTGGTTTAGCATTTCCTCGCGGGTTCCCACTCCTCCCCCCAGCCTAGCTAAACAAAATTGCTTCCTCCAGCGTATTCCCAGTATTCAGGCTGGTTAAGTCATTTGAAGACTTGCTTTGTGTGCTCATGTATGAACTTTTTCCATTTAAAGTTGGTAGAAAAGCCTTTTTGTTGTTTTATATTATATTAAAGCTTGTATAAAACTAACTTTGGGGGAACGTAGGTCTGTTTTAAAAAAATGTTAGAGGTCATTCATTGCACTTGATCTGCTTGGACACTGAAGTTGGATGATGCTTGGTACCACTGTTTCTCAGTCGTTTGGACGTAGAGAAATATATATTTCTGTGTATTCCGGAGTGAGACTGAACATCCAGGTTACTCCTGCATCCAGGCTACCTTTCCTTTGGATACTCGTCACATCTCATTTCTTTAAGACCTTTAATACTATCACTCTACTAAAATAGGGCTAAATTGAGTCAATCTTCACCTCTTGGTGAAGCAAAAGGTGTTTAGTTGTGTGTGTCTGTTTTGTGTTTCTGTTTTTTTTTCTTAAATGGGAAGGAGGATAAAATGCACAAGGAAGCAGACTCGGGACATACAAAGCCAAGCTGTGGTGAAAGAGGCTGGCTGGGAAGAATACATCCTTTTTTATCGAAGCCTTGCCTGCTGATTTGAGGGGAGGGCAGTAGGTGATTCCTGCTGCTTTCAGCTATTCTGGGGTATAAAGAAAAAAAAAAGGGGGTGTTTAATGTAGAAATAGTTCACGCTTTCCTGTGGTTGATTTCTATGTGGTAGATTCCTGGACTGAATAATGTTTAACATTTTAATTTCTCAGGAATACCATTTAAATAGATTCAATTTAATGCAAATATCTTGGGTAGTGGTGGAAAATTTGGAGGTGCTGTGCTCCTGAGCACACCTGAGGGGTGTATGTGCTGACTGACAAATGGACCCCTGGGAGCCTCCTTCCTTCTGCAACTGATGAAATCTTGGGGAGGATCAGCTCTTCCCCAGAACGTTCATCTATTTCAACTTGGCAGCATCTATTTTATTTCTGAATGTTAGCAGCTTGCCCACTGAGTCAGTGTCCAGAGATGTAATCTTTTAATAAAAGTTGGAGCTGTTTAAACTGATGGGCAATAACGTTGGTTCTTATTGCTAATTGTGTTAGTGAATTGCGAAAAACTGCATTTTGGTCAAATTTTCTTGGAAGATTTCCCCCTACAATACATGATATCCATTGTAAATCTCTGCAGCAGTAAATTTAGCTGTGGACATGCTAATGGAGTGCTTGTAAACTCAGTGTTATTAAACTTTCTTAATAGGGAGAGACAGACTTGAGAGCTTTGTGGGTGTAGAAGAATAGCTGTTGGAGCGGTGGAATTTGGCATTGCAAAATCTTTGAAATATCAGGATCTTGGGGCTTTCCAGATGCATTTAGCCTATTACCCTGCACTCCCTTTAAAAATCAAACAAGTGAGATGCAGATATAAAGAACTTGGCTCTCAAAGTTGCTGCAGTTTCCTGTCACTTCACCTATGGGAGTTCAGCCTTGACGTTTCTAAAAAACCATCAAGCTCCGTCTGTCGTTCCGGCAGCCTCTGGGAAGGTCTCGGGGGCAGGGTTAGGCCCCTGGCTGATGGACAGTCCAGGCTCTTTACCAGAAGGTCATCTCTCTTGGTGCATGAGAGGAGGTGTGGTACCTCGAATGTGCAAAATAAGGCATATGCTGATGGAGCCATACAAAGAACAAAATCAAACTTGTCTCAGTAAGACAAGATGACTGTAGCAAATAGTGTAAATACAGCTCGGTGACAACGGGGTGACAGATACCTGACTAAACCCATGATGCCACTTCAGTATTTCTCATGTTCCTCTTGTGCCTGAATTCGAATGAAGAGATTGACCTTAGTGTGGGATTCTGTCAGCTCTAAGTTTGGTCCCTTTGGTTGCTTGGGTGCTTTGTTTGCCTTGAAATATCACTAATTTGGGGGATTCTCATGTTAATCATCACAGCCTGCAATTGCTTGTTTTTAACCAGCTTATGTGGTCCCATCACATAGTACAAGCAGGTAGGGATTTGTGGTGATCCAAATGCAAAAATTAAAAAATCCAGTATCTCTTTTTCATCTCTACTCAATAGCTACAACATCCAGCAACTTTTTTTTTTCCCCCCAAGTCCTTTCTCTCACCACTGCCCAAGGTTCTTGAAGATTGCTGTTTCCTGCTATGTTCTACTGCATGCAGAATTTTTTCTTAACACAGATTTTCTTGCAATTAAAAGAAATTCCACCTCCAAAAAAAAATTAATGATTGTGTATCAACCTCCACCAAACCAGAGCCTAACACACCTTGCAAGGGTTTCTTAGACCTCCTTGGTTCTGCACACTGGGAAGTCCCCAGGGGACAGCTGTCCTCAAGTCTTAAAGGCTTCACAAATCCCACCCCTGAATGAAGTACAGAGTAAATCCATGGCACTGATTCACTTTCTCACTGAATTGTCAAATTGCCTGAGTCTTCCCTCCACACATCCATTAAGGTTTTATACAGCTTGTACTGCGTGCGTGTGAAACAACACTCAAACTCTTAGAACTCAGGCAAATTAAAATGCGTTTTTAGGGAATACAGAAAAGCTCTTCTGAATCAGGTTTTAGTTTCTGGCCAAATTTCAATTTTCTGCCCCATCCGTTTTGTCTTGGGAGCTACAGAGTTGGGGGCGGAGGAGGGAAATTTCTTATTTTGTTTCATTTCACTGTTTCATGCTAAACTGACTTTATAGCATTCTCCCAAATGGATATTTCCTTCAGGCAGGAAATGAGCCTATGTAAATTCATCCTGGAGAGAAAAGGTACGAGCAGCTGTTAAAGAATAGTGAGAGCTGAAATACTTCAGTGATCATCTCTTACTGTAGTAAATTCTCCTTGGCTTTTGCCAAAATTTTACTGCTTTATAGTCATGAATGGTAATTTAAGCACAAACTTTACTCTTATTTTACTGCTAGCACCTTGCTATTAATAAAGTTGTGTGGGAGGATGGTCTGTTTCCTTTTCATCCATCCACAGAATTGTTAATTAAGTTAAAACTGCAGAGTGAGATTTTTGACCTTGAGCACCCCGCTGAGTCTTCTGAGCACATGGCATGTCCTGTGGTACCCTCTGCTCATTTTTTCTGTGGAAGAACTTAAGTTGCAATTTGTCATAAATCAGAGTTAGTTGATGAATTTTACTGTTTGTTAGAGGGGAGAGGGTTGTCAAATAGGAAAATATTCTTTAAAAAAAAAATAGTTGTGAATGTGGAATTGTATTTACATTCTTGTGGTCCAGGCATGAGATTATTGCATTTTATGGCAATTCAACATATGTTTTGTAAAACTGAAGTTTTCCTACACACTGGATGAAAGCTCCACAGTTACTGTTGGATAGGTTGTGCATTTTCATTTTTGATTCAGTCTAAGTTAGGCTTTTGCTCATTTTTGGTCTTCAGGGGATTTTTAAGTCCATTTTCTTGGGCTGCAGGGTTTGTTCCAGCTCTCTGAAAAGGAAGCTTTGAAAACGGTGCAGAGAGTTGTGGAAAATGATGGCGTTTGAAAAAGTGAGAGAGCAAGTTAATGGCTCTGGGATGAGAGCACTTAAAGAATATGTTTTTCTTAAGAAAATGTGCTGGCTGTGCTCAGAGCTGGTACCTGTTGAGGTAAGTGGGGCAGCTGAAACAGCAGTTGGGCATTTCAGGCCATCTCCAGCTTCAGGCAGGCAACACAATATTAGATTATCTTGATGGCTTAAAAACTCATAAATAAGATGCTTCTTGTCACAGAGTAAACACCTTGCCTGCAAAATCCCCAGAGATGGATTTCATTATGTCAATTTTCCAAACAAAACCGGAAAGCTACTGTCACTTGTTTTGCTGAGATGCAGAGCTGGAAAGGACTCGTGGGGTCATGGGGTCCGGTTCCCTGCTATAGCTGATGCCAGATTGTATAATCCCTATACCAAATTAATGAGTGCTTGTGTTTGAAATGGTGCATGGGGGAATTACAGGCACACGTTCTATTAAACACTCGAACCTCCCTGTGACCCTGTCATCGCTGTATGAAACAGCTGCTTAATGGATTCCCTGCGACAGTGGGAAGTAACAATGCCTTCTCTTTCATAGCATGTGTCTATAGCTCAGTGGGGTTTTTTTATGCTACTTGCTTTACATTCAGGCTGTATCTGCAAGGACACTTCCCAGCGAAGGCAAGGGAGAGCTGCAGTGTGGTGTTTGTGCTATCTCCAAATCTTAGATGTGTTGGGCTACAAACGTCTCTGATCTGCAATTCCTTAAGAACTGCCAGTAGAAAATGAGTCCTTTGGAGACTTGATGTGTTGTATGTCCTCACCCATAAGAATGTCATCTCCTGTGCCATTTCATAGAATTATAGAATGGTTTGGGTTGGAAGGGACCTTAAAGATCATCCAGTTCCAAGCCCCCTGCCATGGGCAGGGACACCTCCCACCAGACCAGGTTGCTCCAAGCCCCATCCAGCCTGACCTTGAACCCCTCCAGGGATGGGGCATCCACAGCTTCTCCGGGCAACCTGTTCCCAGCACCTCACCACCCTCACAGAAAAGAAGTTCTTCCTGACATCTAATTTAAATTTCTTATCTTTCAGTTTAAAACCATGACCCCTCGTCCTGCAGCTACACAATTCCTTAAGAACTGCCAGTAGAAAATGAGTCCTTTGGAGACTTGATGTGTTGTATGTCCTCACCCATAAGAATGTCATCTCCTGTGCCATTTCATAGAATTATAGAATGGTTTGGGTTGGAAGGGACCTTAAAGATCATCCAGTTCCAAGCCCCCTGCCATGGGCAGGGACACCTCCCACCAGACCAGGTTGCTCCAAGCCCCATCCAGCCTGACCTTGAACCCCTCCAGGGATGGGGCATCCACAGCTTCTCCGGGCAACCTGTTCCCAGCACCTCACCACCCTCACAGAAAAGAAGTTCTTCCTGACATCTAATTTAAATTTCTTATCTTTCAGTTTAAAACCATGACCCCTCGTCCTGCAGCTACATTCCCTAAAAAGGAGTCGTTCCCCATCTCTCCTGTAGGCCCCCTTTAGGTACTAGCAGGGGGCTATAAGGTCTCTCTGGAACCTTCTCTTCTTTGGGCTGAACAACCCCAACTCTGTCAGCCTGTCTTTATAGCAGAGGTGCTCCAGCTCTCTGATCATCTTTTTGGCCCTTCTTTGGACTCTTTCCAAGAGGTCCACATCCTTCCTGTGCTGAGGACTCTAGAGCTGGATGCAATACTCCAGGTTAACCTTTTTCTGTCTCTCACCTTGCAAGGTTGTGTGCTGAGCAATTTGAAATCTGAGGCCTTAAGTTCCATCCCTTCCCTAAAGTAAAAATTATGATCGACGATGCCAAATGCTGTCTAATAAATAACTTGGGATTAACAGCTAAGAAATATCTGGGTATTGACTTCCAGCAAACTGTACTTTACTGGAAAAAGTGTCTTGAGCATGAACTCTTTTCCTGTTGAATGACACACCAATGCAAATATCTATTTGAACAGCTGATGTACCAGCAGCCTGAGGATAGTTATTTGTCCAGATCCTAAGGCTCGTGATGATTCTCATTACTCTTGGTTAAAGAATGTCATTTTTAACCAGTGGGCTAATCTTGTGTGCTGAACACAGTAATAGATGCAGAAAAGACTTATTAGATCAAGCTATTCCCTAAAAAGAGAGGATAATAGCCTTCATGAGAGGACATATCTGATACTTAAAAGATTATTTACCTAAAATAACCACTGTACTATCAAACATCTGCACTGCATGCAGACAGATTGTTCTGTTTAGTGGAATCCCGGCCAAATAAAATATCCTCTGCAGTTGACAATTAGAGTTGAGACAGAGTTCAGAGATAAAGGTTGGGAGGGAAGAAAGGAGAATGCTGGGCTTGGCTACTGTACCAGGACTGTGTTTCGAGCCTTGGTAATACCTGATGACAGCCAGCATGATATTTACATTGCTGCATATACCATAAAAGCAACTGACAGTGATTAAAAGGGAAGGATAAACCTTCTCCAGTAATATTGCTGTGTTTGGAAATGAGATGTCTGAGCCTGCTTTCCGTCGTGTAGAATTAACACTGCATAGCTGCAGTGCCCTTTAAATTAGCCAGGCAGGTCCACATCCTTCCTAGAGCTGAGGGCTCTAGAGTTGGATGCAGTACTCCAGGTTAGCTTCTTTCTGTCTCTCACCTTGCAAGGTTGTGTGCTGAGCAATTTGAAATCTGAGGCCTTAAGTTCCATCCCTTCCCTAAAGTAAAAATTATGATCGACGATGCCAAATGCTGTCTAATAAATAACTTGGGATTAACAGCTAAGAAATATCTGGGTATTGACTTCCAGCAAACTGTACTTTACTGGAAAAAGTGTCTTGAGCATGAACTCTTTTCCTGTTGAATGACACACCAATGCAAATATCTATTTGAACAGCTGATGTACCAGCAGCCTGAGGATAGTTATTTGTCCAGATCCTAAGGCTCGTGATGATTCTCATTACTCTTGGTTAAAGAATGTCATTTTTAACCAGTGGGCTAATCTTGTGTGCTGAACACAGTAATAGATGCAGAAAAGACTTATTAGATCAAGCTATTCCCTAAAAAGAGAGGATAATAGCCTTCATGAGAGGACATATCTGATACTTAAAAGATTATTTACCTAAAATAACCACTGTACTATCAAACATCTGCACTGCATGCAGACAGATTGTTCTGTTTAGTGGAATCCCAGCCAAATAAAATATCCTCTGCAGTTGACAATTAGAGTTGAGACAGAGTTCAGAGATAAAGGTTGGGAGGGAAGAAAGGAGAATGCTGGGCTTGGCTACTGTACCAGGACTGTGTTTCGAGCCTTGGTAATACCTGATGACAGCCAGCATGATATTTACATTGCTGCATATACCATAAAAGCAACTGACAGTGATTAAAAGGGAAGGATAAACCTTCTCCAGTAATATTGCTGTGTTTGGAAATGAGATGTCTGAGCCTGCTTTCCGTCGTGTAGAATTAACACTGCATAGCTGCAGTGCCCTTTAAATTAGCCAGGGATGCTGGCAAGAAATCAAATAAATATAATTGGTTTCAAACTGAAAATCTAATTTAGGCATGCTAATAGCATCTTAAGTAAATGTGGGAGGTCACACAGGACTTGTGTAACTGGCCCTCGGAGCTCAGTGTAGTTGCTGCCATGGGGAAAATGGCCTCAAAGGTGTTCCCCAAAACACCCAGGTACCTTGTATGTTTGCATTTGCTGGTGAGGTTCTGGTGTCTTCCTTGCAGACCGTCAGGGTGTCAGTACTGGTTCTGTCCTTTTCTTGAGATGAACTTCAGGCTAAATCATACCAAGCTAAAGGTGTGATGGGGATGTGTGCTACTTTCAGCTAATTTGGGGTATCCTAGGGGCTGCAGGAGGTTGGGCATGCAATCATAGCAGCACGCCCTGACCATATCTCTCCATTCTTTGGTGCTTGCAGTGAAAAGGTTGGGGAGAATATTAAATGGGCTGATATTTGCCCCTGTTCACAGATACCACCTGTGACCGGTGGCTTTTTCTCTTGGCTTGATTTTCTTCCATCTCTTGTAGAGTCCTGTGCAGTCCTTCCCTGTGCTCAGCAGCACTCGGCCGTAGGGAGACGGCTGAAAGCCTGGCTCTGCTGCCTGCACCGAGAGCTGGTGACCGTAGGTGAAGCAGTTCATTGGTGAAATCAAACAGCAGAGTGACCTCGGTGACAATTTTGTCAGATCTCTTACTGACATGCTTTGCGTGGCCAACCCTATTCCTCACTCTCCGTTCCGGTCCTGGCCTGTGTTATATTGACAGGCTGACTGTTTCCTCTCCAAAGCTGTCCGTAAGGATTCCCAACCTGAATGTTTGCTGAAGGTGGGAAAACAGATGACGTTTTTCTGTGTTCAGGGCCTAAGAGATACCGAAAGAGTTTTGAGAGAACAATGCAGGATGGGGTGGGGTGAAAATTTCCATAAGACTCCCCTTCCTTTCTGCAGAAACCTTGGCATTGAGTCGTGCCGTTTACAATAGCCAGATCTCTCTATAACTTAGAAATCAGAGAGTCATTTATTTATAACGTGGAGTTCGATGAGGCCACGGGGAGAGGTACCCAGCTGTGGCTATTTGCCATCAGTTGCTGATAGCTCTGAAAATGATCATAGAATCATAGAATTTCCCAGGCCGGAAGGGACCTCCAAAGGTCAACTAGTCCGACCTCCCCGCAGTCAGCAGGGACACCCCCAACTAGACCAGGTTGCCCAGGGCCTCGTCGAGCCTCTCCTTGAATATCTCCAGGGAAGGGGCCTCAACCACCTCCCTGGGCAACCTGTTCCAGTGCTCCACTACCCTCACAGTAAAGAATCCCCTTCTAATCTCCAATCTAAATCTGTTCCCCTCCAGCTTGAAGCCATTGCCCCTCGTCCTGTCACTACAGGCCTTTCTAAACAGGTTCTCCCCAGCCTTCCTGTAGGCTCCCTTCAGGTACTGGAAGGCTGCTATTAGGTCTCCCTGGACCTGATATTGGACTTCTTACAAGTGATTGAATATGGGTTTATATTCCTCCTTTCAAGGCTGAGAACTGAATTCAGAACTGAAAAAAGACCTGGGCAATAGGTTTGCAATGTCGAGTGTCTTTGTACTGGTGGACTGCTGAAGGGGAAGCACCTCTAAATGTATCTTTACTGGTTTATCACTGTTCTTTGCTCTATGTGGAGTATTACGAGTCCTGAGCAAGACATCGTCTTACATGGGCAGAAACCTCTGAGCTCTGAACACAATGCGTGGGTTTCAGCGCTGTTGTCAACAGCGAGAGCTCTCATCAAGATGGTGAATAATTCGCTGTCAGCAAGTTTACATGCAGTTCAAATATTTTGGCTGGATTTCAGATTTGATAGCTGAGTTTCAGAAATCTGCTTCTTATTTTCTGACATTCTTTGAGCGTGCTGGATTAGTGCTGGAATATGATTTGTCTGTTGGACACCGCAGGTACCAACATGAAATGATTGAGCAAAGATTCTCAGGCTTTGGGCAAAACACGTAATTGAGTCTTAACAACACAAATCCCTTGTGTGTGAGTACTGTTTGAAATAAGCGGCCTTGCAACTTGCACGGAATTGGCAAACTACTTGAGCTCTGGAATAAATGACCAGAGGTCATTACAAAGAGATACACCTGCAATTTAAATGAAAAACCGTAGGATTTCAAGACTAATAACTGTGCTTTGTCCCATTCCTCCTTCCAATTCTTTCATTAAAAAGTCTAGACTGCAGTCATCAGACGCGGCGGTGTGAAATAGAAGTCATTTGTATTTAAGCCTTAATTCTGTGCCTGGACTTAATACCTCCCAATTATCACCCTTTCTCAATGTGTTGTCCAGCACATGCCCTGTGTCTTAATGTTCGTGCGGTCACCTTTGGCTTGAACCCAGCTAAATTTTCGCAGCGCTTGGCTGTGCTCAAGGTGAGCCCCAAAGAGGAATGAACGTGCTGCATTCAATGATGCGAGTTATGCTCTAGCGAAGGGCAGGGTGACATTTTGACATTGGCCACGTGGAAACGCAAAGTTTTAGAATAATTTATTTAAAACAGGCTCGAGCTAGTCTTTTTAAAGCCTTTTGCTCAGAAATATGAGAATAGCTACTGTCTTGTAAATATTATGCCTGCCTGTAGGACTAGAGCACACACTTCGTGCAGATGTCTTCATATAGAGAGTGTACTTATGCCGTGATGTATGGGGGATTGCTGATTTTCCTCCACCCCAAATATAGGCTTTAAAATTGGCTTCCTTACAACTCTTCTGTTAAATCTGCTTTCACTTTCTGGCTTTGCTTATGCTTCTTTGTTATACTAGATGATTTATTTCTTTCCTGCACTGTATTAGCAAGTATTTCTTTCTTTCTTCTCTACGCAATATCTTTTTTCCTCCATTGTAGATCAAGTAGTGCATGACTGGAGTTGAGAGAGGATGCACCAAGTTAAACCTGGCATTTTACTGCCTCTATCAGTTGATTTTTAAATTGGGTGTTGCCATCTTGCACTGTGGATGTGTCATCCTTTGGCTTGTGGAGAAATGAACGTAAAGCCCTGGTTCCTTTCTATGGGAAATACTACTCGTAGTAAATCCCTAACAGGAGTTAGTGGTGGAAATGGCTGGGAGCGAGCGTGGCTCTGCTGGTGCAGCTCCAGGAGCTTCCCGGGGGTAGGTGGATGTTTGTGCTCCCCGTGTCACTGTGGGAGGGGAGATCTGCTCACTCTGGTGGTTTTGTAGCTTTTCTGTCATCTTGGCCATGGATTGCTCTTCTGCTGCTTTACGTTCCCACAGATTTTTCAGCCAGTCACAGAATGCTCCCTTACTGGTTTCACTGCTGCTCATGGTTTTCTAACAGCGGTGTTCAGAGTCAGCTTGCTGTTTGGGTTCACTCTGAGCAGTGCTAGAGGCACTCAAGGGATCTTCCTGCTGATTCGGGGCTGTAATTTCACTTCTAGCATTGTTAACATTTGCAACACTCCTCCTGCACTACTGGGCTGAGTAGATGACACTTTCCTGTGAAAGCTTTCTCCTCATGGTGGACGAGCAGACTTCTTTCATTCCGTGTCAGATACTAGGAATATGTCTGAGTCCCATTCCAAATTCCCTTTGGTTTTATTAATGCCATCTGTAGCTGTCAGTGTGGATTGCATCTTCCATTTTGTAGCAGGAATTTGACACATAGCAGGGAGATGGCTTGAAGAGCTATGACCCTATTGAAGGACCATTAGCATTGCATTACTTAACTCTTCCTGAATTGCGGGGCTTTTGCCAGGAAGACTTTTGACATCCAGTGGACTCTTCTTACCAAGTCCTGCTTGGGGAAAGGAGTATTCCCACCCTGTTCTGAGCTCACTACAAATTTAAGAGTAGGCTTTTTTGCTAGCTTGTTTTCAGAAGAGGCTCATTCTTTGTGAGAGGACTCTCTTCTTACCAGAAAACTCAAATGAGGTGGAGAAAATAGAGGCATAACTTTGCCTTTATGGCAAATGGATCAAGCAATGCAAGATCAGTCTGAGTTTGCAGTCTGGTGGTTAATTTCTGGCTTAATTAGATCTGTAGCTGCTCTGTGCTCTGTAAGAACGCTTAAGAAATTCTATCCCCAGTTTTGTAGCTTTGTGTTTTATTACTGTATTGTCCTTGGAGCAAGTAACCACAGAGCAGGGCTCCCACAGCTCTTTGGCAGGAGGCTGTCAAAGAGCTGAAGCATCCGGAGATGAAGGTTGTGGTCCCTGTGCCCGCCGTGGCAGACGTTGGATACGGAGCCTGTGTTATAAAACATTAAAGGTCTCCTGGGATTTGAGTGTCCTGTCTGTGTCATCTGGAGTGAGGACTGTTAATGTCACATCCTTGACTGAGAGACCTTGGAGGGGGGTTTCTGTATGATTCCATGGCTGGGTCTTGTCTTGTCGTGATAGATGTGTAATCCCATAAAGATAGGGAGTGAAGGAAACTCTGTACTTCTCTTGCTACTTCTGCAGCTGATCACAACGGGTGATTTGCTTGGTTGGTGTATGCAGCAGGGTGTGAGATAAACCCTTTGAGAGATCATAGAATCATAGAATGCTTTGGGTTGGAAGGGACCTAAAAGATTATCTTGTTCCAAACCCCCCATGTCAGAGCCTGCAGGACATGGTTCTGAATTTTTATCTTTTTACCTAAAACTGGATACCTGGAGCCTGAAAGACATTGCTTGGTCCAGAGCAGCCTTGCAGGGAAGTGTTTTGTGTGTATTGTTCATAAGAGGAAAACCCAGGGGCACAATTATAAACAGAGCCTGCGTCACAAGCGTCTTTCTGGCACTGCTCTCCAGATAGTGGAGGATGGATTCCAGATCTTGCTTAAAAATAGAGAGCTTGTGTGTGCGCTGGGGAATGGAGAGAGGAGAGGGCAGAGTTGTGCAGAGATGTCCAACTGCTCATGCTCTAATGCTGAAAGAGACTTGAGAACGTGTCTTACAGGAACAGGCTGAGAGATGGGGATTTCTTCACTTTTCTAAGAGTGAGCTAAGGGAGGATGTCCTTGCTGTCCTCAGTTATCTAGTGGGGAGCTGTAGAAGAGATGAAGCTGGACTCTACAGAGGTGCATGGTGAAAAGCCATGACTATAAGCAATGTTAAGGAATCTGATTAGATACTGAGGTGAAAAAAGCTTTACTATGTGGGTGGTCAAACACAGGAACACCAAAAAGGTTGTAGAAATATTTATTGTTAAAGGTATTCAAAATTAGACTGAATTTGATGCTGAGAAGTCTGCTCTAACTTCCCCCTGCTTTTGGCTCCTGCTGTTCTCAACTCCTGCTCTAGTGGACTAGAGGCCTCCAGAGGTTCCTTCCAACCGAAGTTGCTTGCAACATTCATTTGACCCTGGAAGAGTGTAATTCCTCTGCGGAGGGGATTTGATACCACATGAAGATAAAGATTGATGCTCCAAGACTGATACAGAAGATGTCCCCTGTTGATTGAAACAGCTGCGAGCAACTGAGTTACCTTGAAGGGAAGTTTTCACATCTCCCAGGGTACCTGAAACTCAGTTTCTAGTAGTGGGATGGATTTAAATCTTGGGTAACACTGTTGGTTTTGTTTTTTTTGTTTTTTTTTTTGGTGAGCACTCTTTCAGTGTAGCTGCTTTAAGTTGCCATTGCGGGTGGTGGGGGAATACTGTTCAGAGCCAGGATTTGATGTGTGTCCTGTGACCGTTTGGCATGACTGTTCCCATTGCTTAAGCAGATATCTCTGCCAAAAGGACCTCTGGCTTCAATTGCATTCGCCTGGGAGGAGGCATCAGTGCAGTTCATCCCAGTCTTACTGGGAGAGCTGCGATGTCCTTATGTGGTTGCAAAGATTCAGTTATCTTTGGAAACAAAGTGTATATGAACGTGCTGTGTCCTCAGGTCAGACCTCTGTCTTTCCGCTCCTCCAAATAGCCTGGAAATCAGTGCTTTCCATTAACTTTAACAGAGACCTCAGAGGGGGTTTGTTTGTTTTTATTAAAACCAACAAGCTTTGTATAAATTATGTGACAGTAAGTGACTGCAGAAGAGATGGTGTGCGACCTCCCTTGAAGGCTGATGGTGGAGTTCTGCAGGGAGTTTGTCTCAATTTAAGGAGAAATTCAGGCTGGAGCTCTGGGTGCTGAAGGTAGAGGCAACACTAATCCCGAGGACCAGAGGAGATACTGAATCCTGATTTCCCAGGGTAACTGAGGGCTTGGAGAGTTTTTGATTTGGGGTGTTTTCGTCCTTTCAGAGGTTGGTTTTATTTCAGAAAAAGCCATTTAATCATAGAAACATGAAAGAAGGAAGGGTTAGAAAGGGTATGTTTTCCTCCTTAGGCAGTGTTTCCTAAAGCAGGTCATGACCCTTTTATGCAGGAATTTTGCAGCTGCTATCCTAAGGGTTGGAACTGAATCTGAGAGCCTACAGAGGCGAAAGCAGGGGGTATTAAACAGATCCTAATACCCGCTCGGGGTCTCTTTCCTCCCCCTCCTCCCCCAGCCCTCAACAAAATGATCTCCTGCTTTTCAGGAATAAAGCAGCCAGCATTTGGCTGTGCCCAGTTTTCATTGTTTTGCTAAGCTGTTATGCTGGGAAGAGATTAACTGGGGAGCGAATTTTCTCCGAAAGCTGATCTTGAGGGAGGCTGAGGGAAGAGCCTCAGCACTGACCTTGATCCGAGTGTTTTGAGGTGGGGAGCAACCATCAACTGAGGCCAAGAACATTAACCCAGTGCTGCCCCACAGCCTTGCAGCTGAACAGCACTGGGGACTGTGCTGGGCTCTGATCACAGCAGATCTGCATCTGCTTGGAGAGTTGGGTTGTCTAAGTTGTCTCACCGTAGCACAAACTGCCCTTGTGTTTTTTTTTTTTTTCTCATTGAGGGTGGTTCAGAGAAGTTATGGATGCCCCATCCCTGGAGGGGTTCAAGGCCAGGCTGGGCTGGACTTTGAGCAACCTGGTCTGGTAGGAGGTGTCCCTGCCCATGGCAGGGGGTTGGAACAAGATGATCTCCAAGGTCTGTTCCAACCCAAACCATTCTATGAATCTATGATTTGTAGCACCCAGGGAAGGTAGCAGCCAGGGAAGTCACTTCATTCCCCTCCTTTCCCTATATATTTGTCATCTCCTAAAATTTCAAAAAACTTCCTTGCCAGGCTTGGCCTTTTTCTCTCCGTGTAGCACCCAGGGAAGTCACTTCATTCCCCACCTTTCCCTATATATTTGTCATCTTCTCCTAAAATTTAAAAAAACCTCCTTGCCAGGCTTGGCCTTTTTCTCTCCGTTGGTGTCATCGTCTCTATGCTTGTTTTCACTTGGCGATGTGTTTAGCATCCTTGCTGTGCCTTCTCTCCTTCCCTTCTCTTGCCACCCTGGCATTTGACAAACAAATTGTATGGTTCCAAAGCCCCGAGTGCCCGTGTTGCTATGTTTTCTCTACTCCTCAAAGAAGCATGGAAACCCGGCTTTGTTTGGTCCCCGAAGCGCCGCACGCCGCCGTCGCTGCTACCAAAGAGCAGCTTGCTTGTGGCACATCGTGCTGCAGCTTGGCTTAATCCTTGCTTGATACGCTTTTGAGATTTCATTGTTTCTCTATAATTAAGTGCTACAGAGGAGCTGAAAGAAATGACGAATTAGCGGGTGAGGGGGGGAGTGGGGAGAGCAGGTGGTGATCGAACTGGAGAGAGCTGCCAGAGAGGTAGGAGCAGCAGGGAATTAAATGGGAGGAGTCTGGAGTTGGGATGATTCCCTGCCATGTGCCCAGAAGGATTTAGTTTGGGATTTCATTCCTGTTCAAATAATGCTGCACACCCTTAACAGATCGGGTCCCTGTAGGCTGGGGCATTCTCCAAACACTCAGTGAAAAGCAGTTTTTGCCCCGAAGTCCTAGTGAGCATTGATGAGGCAGGCTTGAGGACTGGGGAGGAGCTGTAGAATGCATGGTCCTGCTTTTAATTAGCCTGCATCTATTGTTTCTGGTAGTAACATCTTAAAAAAAAAAAAAACACCCAAAATAAATAAAACACAAAGCCATTCTTTGTGTAGTCACTGCCATAAAACCCTGGACTTCACTGTCATCTTGTGATACCACTATATCTTAAAAAAAAAAAATCCCAAAATAAATAAAACACAAAGCCATTCTTTGTGTAGTCACTGCCATAAAACCCTGGACTTCACTGTCATCTTGTGATACCACTACCATAGACCGAATCTTTCCGTTCTGGATTGTAAGAAGCATCTCTGCCAGCCATGCTTACACCAACTGGGTTTAACTGGCACAGAAATCCTGGCACATCATTTTGGGGAGGGAAGCAGACATTTGCTGAAGCTCATTGAGTGTCTGAGATATCCAGAAGGAGTCCTTGGGCGCAGATACTCCTGGGGTGATGAGGACCCTGCAGGTAGCTTTAGAGGCAAAAATATGTGCCGCAAAACTAACTGAAGAGTGAAAAGAGCTGTGTGACAGGACAGTCCTCTGAGATGCAGTCATGTATTCTTCCAGCATCTGGTTTGTGTTTTCAGCCTCTTTATTACTATGCACCAAGACTTCCAGAGAAAGAAATGATAATACTGATGCTTTGAATGTGTCAGCAGCATCGTTTCTTCTGGGATCTAACTCTTTCCAAAGAAATGATACAGGCACAAGTGTTTGTGTGGTTTTTTTTTTTTTTTGTCCTGGGTTCCAAAAGGCTATTGCTGTAGTGAGACCAGCAGTAATGGGAAATCCAAACTCACTTCTCCTACCTTTTGTCACTGCTTGTGTATGCTCTGCTGTCTTTGAGTCACTTTGTTGTGTGTTTTCACTTTTTTTTTTTCTTTTTTTTTTCTTCCCCCTCCCTGAAGAAGCAGCAGGAAAGTTCAGAGGAAGCAGGTACTGGGTGGAGAGGAGCAGGTCAGGGCAACCCAGGATTCCTGGTGGGGAATACGCTTGTGCTGGGGCTGCTGCTTTTGTGTTTGAGTCCTGCATCTTGTTCCCGATAAACAAAGCGACCACAGAGCAGTGTATGTGGAGGTTTGCTTTTGGGTTGTTTGTCCTGTGCTTAATACTGTGTATTTCAGCCCTGCTCCTGGCAGTCTAGCCAAAGCCAGCTGTCAAAACCTCCTCCCCTTGCTTTTTCGGAGTGCTTTTAGTTAATGGCTGCCCAGACTCTTCCATTGTCTCCATCCTTTGCTCAAGACCCTGCTTATGGCACTCAAACTTCGCTTTCAAAGACTCTTGTTAAATATTCTTGCCCCTATTGCCATCCTTTTCTTCCACCTAAGCTTTTCCTGGTAGCTTTGTTTTGCACTCTGCAAGGAATAGTCTCTGAAAAATAAGATGCGTGAAAGTAATAAATGGCCTCAGTCTTGAACTTTTTAAAAACCCATTTGCTTCATGAAATAGCACAGCTTTAGCAATCTTGCCGGTTTGTGTTCTGCACGTTGCTGCCTTCTGTCGTGAAAATGTAAACTCCTAAGTGCAGGGAATCCCTGGCAAGCTGGAGCTATTGTCCAGGGCACACTTGCAATGCCATATAAAGTGAAGTGAAACTCCTGTAGCTCTGCTACAGCCAGTAATGGTTGAAGATCAGAGGGGCAGAGTCCCACAGTTTGGGGCTTTGTCATTTATTTCAGTGTGACTTTGGACAGAACAATTTTTCCTGTGTCTTTCAGGGCCGGATTATGAGTTTTTTTCACACCTGATGCTTTATTTGAGTTTGGCTGTGACTTCATGCAACTTGCTCCGAGGAGTCTATTGATAGTGGCTGTAGAGAGTTTCAGTAGCCTTTGTTTGAAGATGAGATTGTAGGGTTTATCTAAACAAACTAGGAAAAAAAAAATGTTTGCAAAAATGTTTGCTTGACCTGTATTGTAGAATCTGGAAGGAGGTTTTAGAGTATTAAGAATAGGACACTCTGTTAAAATAGCTGTTTTATTTCAAAATGCAGAGTAGGTGTTCCCATCTCCCTCATCAGGCCAAGGGGGTTCAGGAGTTATGCCTGGGTTAATGAACAAAATAGCTGTAGTTTTATTTTTAATAAAAAATATTAAAAATAATTTTTAATATTGGCAATAGGGAGCTCTTGAGCTGTTTTCCACCTATCCTACCCCTTTTTTATTAATTTGAATTTATTCCTTTTCAGTGAAGTGTGTAAATGTGGCGAACGAAGATCAGGGTAGAAAATAAAGCAACAAGGTGTCCTATTGATAAGACCTGAATGTTGCAACTGTTTCTGGAGGCCAACAAATAGGGGTTTAACATCAACTAGATTTTAAATCTCACTGTTGCAAACTCCTTTTGATATCAAAGGATGTGATATTGCTGAGCAGTTTAAATCCAGGACTCTTACTGCTACTTCTAGCAGTTGGAACAACTGTACATTAAAAGATGCTGTTTATTTCCCTATTTAAATTTAAATGTTCTCTGGCTGTGGTTTTCAGCCCAGACACCGAGGCGGGTGTGCTACTACGTGAGAACTGGAGCTGAACAGGCTTGAATGAAGCCTACCTCGTGTCTCTGCATAAAATGAGGGGAGACGAGAACAGCAATTAGTACAGAAAAATATTTGAAAAATCTCATTAGTGTCGGTAGCAAAGTGTGGGGCTTGTTTCAACACCTTGGGTGAACACATCAGGTTAAAAGTCTGTGTGGCCTCAGCGGCCTTTCACTTCAGAGCACACAAGAAGAATCCCCCCTCTGTTATAAGTAAGCTGGAGACTGGGGTGGGTTATTTTTTTTTTTTGTCTGCAGAGCTATAATGATCCCTCATAAAGATCCACTTGTTTTCCTTTGGTTTGCCCAGGACTTCCATGTTGCAGCTGAGCTGACCCGCTGAGTTGCACAGCCCTGGAGTGCCTGGGGGGTTGTCTTCACTGGGTTTTCACCTGGCTCTGCTGCCTTCATTCACTGGCACCCGTAATTTTGTTGTGTGACCTCCCTTTCTGCTGCAGTCCCAGAATATATTGCTAACTCTTGTCTCTTTTTTCACCCGCAGGGAGCGGAGCGACTGCGGTGGTGCAGGCTGCCTTCTGCGCTCCGAAGAAGGAGAAGGTGGCAATTAAAAGGATCAATCTTGAGAAGTGTCAGACGAGCATGGATGAACTCTTGGTACGCAATCCAAATTGTCTGGGGAGGTTTATTTCATTGAGCATCATCTCCCTTTGCTGAGTGCCTTAAACAACTTTGCTTGAGGTGCTGTGAGGTTGAGGGGATTTGACTGATTTCACTAGAAGCGGTTCAGTTGTCCTGGATGTGGAACACTACTTACAATGTTAAAAAGATCAACTGTTGCAGAACTTCAGGCTATTTGTTTAGAGCTAAGTACTTTGAATAATCCCTTTGTTTTGAACAGAATTAATGTGCAAGTGTGAAGCTCAGCTGTGCCCACAAGAGCTCTGCAGTTTGAGAGGGATCCAGAGCTACACGCTTCCAGAATCTTTAGCATTTAAGAGTATGGCTTTCCTTACTTTTCCTTTCCTGCAGTTCTCTACATTTTTTTTTTTCCTCTCCCTCCAACTGTAAGGACAAAAAATGAATTAGCTCTTCTTGAATCTCTTTCCAGTACTGATGCCAGCTAAGGGATCACTCTGACGTATTGCAGGCTGCCATATGGAAACCCCCACTAATCTGAGTTCAGGACAGGAGGTGGAGTGCTTTGGAGCTGTAGCTCTGTAATTTTCTTCTGCTGTGTCCCTCTTCTCTCAAGATTTTCTCAATGGAAAACAGCTTCTGGCATGTAGCTGTGGTGACTAAAATTTCCTTTTTCTTATCTGGCTTGTGTGTTGATGGGCTTCATCTTCTCTGTTTCTGTGTGTGTGGAGTAGGAGAGTAGGGCAGCAGCTGCCACGTCCACCTCACATATGGAAGGTTGGGCAGAAACAGGCAGCTCTGTGACACACTTGTTTTGGTGACCGCAATTAGAAAGTAGAACAGGGACAGGATTCAGGAGTCGTGGCTGGATCTACTCTTGTATGATCTTCAGCAAGTCACTTGAGCCACGGTTCCAGTTTCCGTCTAGTGACTAATGCTATTTTTATCATTATAGGTATATCTGTAAATCTATATCTGTAAGTCTGCTCTATCCACCTCACATATGGAAGGCCGGGCAGAAAGAGGCAGCTCTGTGACACACTTGTTTTGGTGACCGCAATTAGAAAGTAGAACAGGGACAGGATTCAGGAGTCGTGGCTGGATCTACTCTTGTATGATCTTCAGCAAGTCACTTGAGCCACGGTTCCAGTTTCCGTCTAGTGACTAATGCTATTTTTATCATTATAGGTATATCTGTAAATCTATATCTGTAAGTCTGCTCTTGTAAGGAGGAAAGGCTCCATCCAAACGGTCACATTTCAGTGTGCCTGTGAAGGGTTGTGTGCAGGACTCTTAAGATGACCTGCATTCAAATCCTCCTATGGCTCATGCTACTGTAAGGGTTTGAGATCTCTCCCCTTTTCACAGTCAGTCTTTTTGTCCCAATGCCATTCCTTGGTGCTCTTCTCAAGTCTTTCATGTGGCTTGTCCCCACTACTCTGCCTCAGCTGTATTCCAAACTGTATAGTCATGGTGTAGTGATTGAGATTAATAGTCTTTGAGTAATTGCCAATTCCAGCTAAAAGGGTTAGGTTCAGAAAGACGTGCTGCAGAGACTTGACATGTAATTTTAGATGAATACTTTTAACTGTGGATTTTAAATGTCTGCTGACCTGTTCCTCACAATATTTTTTCTTGTTTTGGGAGGTAAGTCTGCTCTTGTAAGGAGGAAAGGCTCCATCCAAACGGTCACATTTCAGTGTGCCTGTGAAGGGTTGTGTGCAGGACTCTTAAGATGACCTGCATTCAAATCCTCCTATGGCTCATGCTACTGTAAGGGTTTGAGATCTCTCCCCTTTTCACAGTCAGTCTTTTTGTCCCAATGCCATTCCTTGGTGCTCTTCTCAAGTCTTTCATGTGGCTTGTCCCCACTACTCTGCCTCAGCTGTATTCCAAACTGTATAGTCATGGTGTAGTGATTGAGATTAATAGTCTTTGAGTAATTGCCAATTCCAGCTAAAAGGGTTAGGTTCAGAAAGACGTGCTGCAGAGACTTGACATGTAATTTTAGATGAATACTTTTAACTGTGGATTTTAAATGTCTGCTGACCTGTTCCTCACAATATTTTTTCTTGTTTTGGGAGGGACTGCAGTGAGTTGCTCTTGTCAGCTCTCCTAATTTTCCAATTTTGTGACTAGATGTAGTGTGTGTCCTTGTGTAGGCTTGTGTATGCAGCTGTAGATGTTTTTGAACTTTAAGGCATGAAGAGGTGGAGAGGGTGGTTCTGAGCTGTAGCAACTTCCCAGGGTAGTGGTTGCCAAGACAAATGTATTGTATGAGAAAATGTTTTCCCTGGGTTTGCTCTGGATTTGTCAGTTTATTGCAGGTCGTTTTCCAGGGTGAGAACCAAAAGGATGGAGGTTCCTGATTTCTCTGCTCTGTGCTCTTACCTTCCCTACTTTTTATCTTGTCTCCATATTTGCTTCTTCCCCAGAGTAAATATTTTCAAGCACTTTAATCTCATAGTCCCCATTCATGGCAGTTTCCCCAATCAGTTTAATTCCCTCTTTTGAGCAACTACTTGCTATTGCAGGATTGTGGGAGTTTTTTTCTTCCAAAAATATATAAATTTCAGTCCATGCAGATTACAGTGGTTTTAAGAAGCAAATGCAAAGAGAAATATGATGAGTTCATACTGGAGTATGTTATGCTGCCTCCTTGCTTTCTCCTCTCCCCCAATGCAGTTAAAAACATGAACTTGGGCTTTCATTAGATCCATTATCCTTCCGTTGTGCTGAAGGTGTCTGAGCACAACAGTCAGCTTATGGTAAATGTGGTGTATTGCCTGGGGTCAGGACAATAGTCTTGAGCTACAGCACTCCCTCATCATCAAGCAATAGGATAGAAAAGGGAAAATTGTGCTTAAATTCTTATTAATTTTTTCTGACAGTGCTTCAGACCTGTATTCTATCGAAGCAAACTTGTTTATTCCCAGAACCTGCCTAGCAAAGAGGGTAAAACAGTGTCATACTGCTCTGAAGCAAACTTGTTTATTCCCAGAACTTGCAAAGAGGGTAAAACAGTGTCATACTGCTCGGGAGAGGGTAGGGAGAGCAGCAAACAGTTCTGCCATCGATGAGGATGACTTGTTTCTTCTACTACTCTTTCAGTGTCCATGGCACTTAGTGGCTGGTGCTTCTGTTTCTCGGGCTGGAGAAGGGGAAGGTTAGTTTGGAGCGGGGTTAGGAAATGCACAGTAAGTGGTTCTGTCATTGGCTGAATGGATGAGTGGACTTGAGCTTCTGTTAAGCTTCTGTAGCAGCAGGTGCCCAGAGGCTGGGGAATCTGGGACCACCTCTTAGCTTGTGGGGATGCCATGGTTAGGATGATTAAATGGTATGACTTGGCTCATTAAAGATATTGATCTTGATCCTTGAGCTGTGTGGGTGGTCAGGGGTAACCTGTGTGCTTTGCAAACGCTGCATGACGTTCTAGGTTAATGCAATGGATTAATTTATTGCTGCTACAGGCTACGGAAGTGTAGGAAGGACCAATTTTGTTGCATGAACAAAACAAGTGAAGGGCATTCAGCTCTTTAGCAGAAGTGCTAATGGCTGTAAAGAATGTAGACAGGCAGGAGCAGCACAGTGTGGAGATGTGACTTTCTAGCCCAGCCACTGCATTAGGTGATATTAGTCAGGAACCTATTTCAGTGCTTAACTTTTTTATCTCTTTCCTTGAACACTTCTGAATGCTCCCAGATCTTTCCTAGACTGCATGTGGGATTCAGCTGGAAGTCCAGTTGTAGCCTGTGCTTCTTGCTCACTGGTCAGACTGGGAGCAGAGTGTAAGGAGAGAAGTGGCTTCTTGCTCACTGGTGAGACTGGGAGCAGAGTGTAAGGAGAGAAGTGGTTGAATACAGTGTTGTCAATAATTGATCTTGGACTTTTTAATTTGTTACTAAAGTTCTGCTTCTTGTGTTGCAACCTGGGATAGTTAAACTTCTGCAGGATTTGGTGTGTGCTTGAAAACAGTCTGCTCGTGGTGTGTTTCACAGCTGTACACTGCTCACTGCTGGGTTTGGCTCTTACCTCTCCTTTCCTTTCTGGGATGCTGGTTACACTGCTGTTGTTGCTGATCCTTGAAACACAGTGGTGTAACATCTACTTTGAAATAACCATGCTTCAAGCTTTTTTCTTGTGTGTTTTCTTGTTGTAAATAATTATTGATCTAAAAGGCCTTAAATCTGCCCTCTGTCCAGTAAACTCTGCTTCATTTTCATGCAATTAAAGCTGAGTTAGCTTTCTTTCATCCAGATGGGTTTTTTCCTCCATGCTTTGAGTAGCAGATGACGTGGGCTGTCTCCCTAGCAGTTAGTGGGAACCCTGGATGACAGAGAGGGGAACATAAGCTGTGGGATATTTCACACTGGGCTTTCCCAGCTGGGGGAAACTGGGAGCAGTTTCCCAGACAGGACTGTTTAGTTCCTGAGGTGATTTGACAGGAGATGGTTCAGGAAGGAGCATGGGAGATGTGGTGTTGCTGCTTCTAGGAGACTCCAAACTATTTCTAGTCCAGACTGGGCCTGACAGGTCTTACACATAAGAGGAGTGAAGTGAAGGTACCGCTCTTCCACTGCTATGGTCAGAAGGCAGTTAAGAAAGCTGAGGGAACAAGTTTAACTGCAATAAAAAGAAATGTCCTTTTGAATTCCATGGAATTAACCTGGGGAGCTTGTTGCCAACAATATGGAGATCAAACGTTGCGTGAGATTAAATAAATCAACCTATAGTTGAGAAGGTTAAATTAGATAGGATTTAAAAAAAGGATTATGAACTCCCCAGGTTTAAGGCATAAGCCAACTGTTAACTGCCCAGGCTTAGTCAGAAGTCTTCCCCTCTGGGCAAATAATTGTGTAACTGCTTGTTATAGGGTTTTACACCTTCTTTTGAAGACTTGGACAGGATATTGAAGTGGCTTTGATCTGTCAGAGGAGTTCCTACAAGTGGATTAACCGGACTATAAGGTTGTTGGGAACAAAGCAGCAGTCTGCTGTAGAAGTAGTACAGACATTTCATCCGTGCCTGTCATCTTCTGGGAGTTGCCATAATAATTCCATTTCCAGTCCTGAGGACCTTTACACTTGCTCCAGGGTAAAAAGTCCCCAAGTGTCAATGCCAGAGAGTCCAATGTATAATACATGGCTTCTTCATGGTTATTTGATATCCCATGTTACATGTCTTCTTGCATGATGGGATTGCAGTTTTACAGAAGACTTAAACCTAAGCTGTGTACAGCTTGGTTGTGTTGTTTCTCAAGGCAGCAACAACAGAAATCTTAATTATGGTGCTGGATGAAGGCATTTGGGATTTTTTTTTGGGGGGTGGTGGTAGGTAAAGTTCAATATGAGCATGAAGTTTAATGGTAGGTGAAATCCTGAATGTAGAAGGTCTTCCTTCACTTGGCCTGAATGAGCATGAGATGGTGTATATAAATAATTTTACAGAGTTTGCAACTGACAGTGTGTATTGATCACAAATTTAAGGCTTTGTCGAACTTTAAACACTGGGTATTGATCTGAACACCTGTAAGGGTCAGTGATACGTTAGCTGGCAAAGTGGGTAAAGCTGCTTTTGCTTGTATCTGTGAGAGGAGTCAGTCACTTGCCCATTCACTTTGTGGCTGAAACCAGTTAAAAAATGGGCACAAATGAATCCCTACATCATAATGGTTTTAAACATCTGCTTCCTTTGGTATGGTGTCACTGATACTGCAGACCTTGAAAGAAGGAATGACCACTGGACGATGCTGAATAATAGTCACTGGAATGAGCCAACTGCTGAGTGATTTGCCACAGGGGTGGTTTGTTCCCATCACCTCACATTAATTTATGGATGAAAACTTTCTATCCCTTTCAGAATTGGGTTTTTTTTTCCCCGACTGTTGCTCTGGGTGGGCTAATCTAACTCCTTTCTAATTCTGCCAGTCTGTCTTCTGTAGCCATATCTTGAGGTAGGGAGTTGAACTGGATAATCTGGATGTGAAAGTTGGATCAGAATGTCTGAGTTTGAGCTCTGTGCTCTTCCCCATCTCCTTCAAAAAGTGCCTCTCAAGTTCATTGTGGTAGGGGAGCACAAAGGTTTTTTTATGCTGATATTTAAAAAGAAGAATGAATTAATATTCTCAGTTTTACAGCCTTTTAGTTAAACCATTAGAATTTCATTTGGAGCAAAACTCAAGCAGTTATGGCTGCCTGTAGGACCAGAGCTCTAAATCCTGCTTTAAAAGGATGAAGAGGAACTCAAATGCCTTAGACCTTGAGATTTCAGCTTAGAGATGAGTTCTTTGCCAGCCGTAGCTGGAGCATTGATGTATTCAGGGGGGAGATCACATCTGACCTGCTTTGATTCCCCGCCCCAGGGTGTGCTTTCCCTCCCCAATTCTCTTCTGGTTGTGATTGCCTTCAAGCAGGGTAGCCAAGTTGACAGCTTTCTGGATTCCTCTGAAGTTGCAGGTAGCCACATAAAAGCAGACTGTATTCTATCTCTTGAGTTCATGTCAACGTGTAGGAAGTAAAACTAAATAAAGCCTGATTTTCATCCTTGTATTTGAGAGCAAGTGTCTTTGAAACGCGCTCCAGGGGCAGATAAACACAAAGAGTAGAAGGTGATGATGTGACCAGAAAATAGCAGTAAGAAAGTTCAGTTTGTAGCTTAAATACAGCCTTACTCACTTTGTATCTCTGTTCCTATAAACTCAACTTCAGTTGTACGTCAGTGGGCAAATAAATGCACTTCCAAAATAGCAGATCTCCAGAAGCATGTCTGACTTACAGGAGACTAATAGGTTTCTTACGATTCTAAATTATACTTCACAGCAGTTTTATTAGTGTTTCAGAAGCCTTGAAATGCTGCTTTTATTGCCCGCAGAAGTACTGAAAACATTCATCAGAACCCTTAATGGAAGGCATGGAGGCCTTTATAGCTAATCCCAGTCTATTTGCTTTTGTTATTTGACAGTGCAGATATTTTTAATATCTAGCCCAGGGTGAGCATGTAACCATCTCCAACCCATTGCCTGTGTCTAGACATGTTTTTATCGGGAATTCATTCTCTCTAGCTGAGCAGAAGGCGGTGTAATTTATGGATCCTGAAATGGGGAATTGGCAGTAAGGCTGTGTCTCATAACTGAAGCCATCAAGTGTGAGGGGTGTCTGTGAGTACACGACTGGATGGATGGATGGAAGAGCTGTCTGCAGTCCACTGCATCTGTGAATGGTTTGAGGGATCTGTTTCAAGTCATCCTTGGCTGTTGGCAGAGCGGGGAATGAAGCAACGTTTCCAGCTTAAAAGTTGTATGTAGCAGCCCAAATAAACTCTGATGTTTAGCACTGACATTATTACAGAGGTGTAGAAATCACTGAGATTTTTATTAGTTGCCTTCCAATAGTTTAAATGCTAGTCAAAGTTAGGGGAGGGCAGTGGTAACTTGGTTATTTTTTCTTTGTGTCATTTGGCGATTGCAGTCCTGTTAGGGAGGAGGTATGGAGAGGAAATTCTTGCCTGCTACGACTCTGTGTTTGAAGAGCAGTGAACCCTCTGGAAAAATTTGGAAATTGTATCAAAGCTGTGCTTACTACACACAGAAAGGTTATTGCTGCATTTTATCCCCTTCTGCTCCCTCTTTCTGTAAGTCTGCTTTTGAGCAGAGATCCCTGGTGATCCTTGACTGGGATTCCTGCCTTAACTCCACCTCTCCACCTCCTCTCTCTGTTGGCTTGGTTTCAATTATGCAAGGAAGTATTTTAACCGCAAAGCCCACTGTGATTTACCGACATCAGTTAAAACAGTTGTATGTGTTGAGCCTCCAGGATGGTGGTACCCTCTGTGGGGGCGAGGAAGGGGCAAAGAGGATCGAAGCTCTGATGTAGCTGGTGTGAGATCAGCCTTGAAAACTACTGAAAATGGGGTTGGGGGTCTGTAGGTGAGAGGGAAAATATGCCTGGCTGCTGCTTTTTCTTATTGGCAATAATGTAAAAACACTGGAAATCATGGGTTGTGATGCAATCAATTATTCAGAGCTGTGCTGCACTGTGTGAGAAATGGTTTAATCTGCCTGTGTTACACATCCACTAGCTGACGGAGGTGTTTAATTGCCTAGATCAGGTTTGTGATTATTTATTTTCCTTCTTTGTGCACCAAAGCGTATGACAGACTCCAGCTTTTTCTTTGCTTTGTTTTTTTTTTTTTTTTAAACTGTGCTTCCCAGACTGTGGAGCAGACTGTGGTAATGAAAGAGAGGAAGTTTTTGGAAAATAATAAAATAGTAACTCAGTGTCATGGAATGCCTGCAGTATGCTGTAGTACAGAGCTGCTCGAATGGCAAAGAGCTGATCCAGGTCTAGGCTCTTAAGTAAACTTGGTCCAGACTTTGTCTCACCATCTCCTGAATTCCAGTGGGGTACACTAATATGTAAAAAATATGCAATGTTTGTGTATATTTCTTGTGCTACTCTCTCGATCTCCCAGGGAGCTGGCTCAAAATATTTTGAGCGGTCTAGCTAAGGAAAGATAAAAACAGCTCCTCTAGGTAATTTCTGGGAATGGTGGATTTGGGGCAGGTCTGGCTGATGGGATGATTAACCAGTCAGTGTCCTGTTGCTTCTTTCCACCCGTGTTTCCTCTGGTGCTACTTGTGCATGTGTGGATTTTTTAATTGTCAGAGAGAGAAGTTAGGCACCTGGATTTGCATGTTTAAAATGAATGTAAAGCTTTAGGCTGAATGCTAATTTCAGGCTCGGGGAACAAGACTGTGTCCAAGGTTTATGGGCCCCTTAACTAGGGGCTCAGTCCAGCGTTCTGAGCAAATCCAAAATAATCCTGGGTTAAGCAGATGAGTTCAAAACTCTGAGCTCAATGAGTTCACAAAGGTTGTGGGCATCAAAAGTCTTGTACTTACACTTACAAACAGCAGCCCCGAGCTTCCCAACCAGCCGGGTTTTATGCAAGGAGCAGACAGAAGGCACAAACCAGTGACAGAGTCTGAGCTGGGTTATCCAGGGCCCCAGTTCCCATCCATCCCCCGGTTAAATAGGAAGCAGGGAAGTAAAAAGAAAATTTTTGTTGTTGGTTGTCTGATTTTCCTGCATTGTGAAGAAACTTAACTGGAAGGCACTAGAAAACTAAAATAGGAAGCAGGGAAGTAAAAAGAACATTTTTGTTGTTGGCTTTGTCTGTTGAGGGATTTTCCTGCATTGTCAAGAAACTTAACTGGAAGGCACTAGAAAACTCTAAAGGTGCTGATTGATTTCCTTTTTGAAAAATAGCTTGACCTGAGCAAGTGTTTGCAAGGAAGGGAGCTGGAGCTGTCAGAGTAAGCAGAGGATATTGTTTCAGGCTATATTTATTTTCACGGGGTGGCTTTTAGTCAACGAGTAGGTTACTCTGAGATGAATAGCCTGCTCCCCAGCTCTTCAAATATCCTTTCCTGTTTAGAAGGATTCTTCTTTAATCTGCTTATTGGAGTTTCCTGGAAAGTTGGTGCCTTTTCTGGGAAAGCAGAAAGAGGAACCAATAACATTTCGTTCCTGAAATGCACCTACTCCCTGAAAAGCAGCATTAAAGTGGATAAATCAACATGAGCCTGTTTCTTTGTAGCTGTGATTGCCAGCTAAACCCTTGCCAAGGGGAAAGCAGTGTGCCTTTACGCTATACTCAGGCACAAGCAGAGCTTTGTCTCCAAGCAGGAGAAGAAAATGCTGTGGCTGTGGGATGTCCTAGATGTGGGCGAATCCTTCTCAGAGCTTTCTCTTGTACTTTGGTACCAGGGAGACCTTGTGCTTAGAGGGAGGAAAGGTTCAGGGTGCCATGGGCCCTTGCTCCCCTCCTTCCTTGTCTGTTTGGGATTACAGGACTTGGCTGAGTCTGTGTTGTGGGGAGATTGAGCAGTGATTAAACCTTTGAAGAGTAAGTGACATCCATGTGTTCAGTGAAGGAATGTCTTAGCTGAGAGCGTAAGTCCAGGACATCATGGGATGAGTGTCTGGCGTGGATGATGCTGGAGGGTACAACTTGACAGGTTGGGGGGCTCAGCTGAAGCTACCAGCTTGGCTGAAGCACAAAGGCCCAGCTGGGTGTAGAGCAGGGTGCCAGGCTTGGCTTAATGGATGGCTTTTGTCTATGGAGAGTCAAAAAGCTGCGAGGCTTTGTGTCCAAACTGCTGATTTGTGCCTGCATAATGAAAAATCAGTCAATGCTTTCTGTGCCGCTGTTCCCTCCGTAACCTGGAAAACCTCAACCCTTCACCCGTAACCAAATCTGAGAATATCATCGATCAAAACTCAAAACAATTTAATATCTGAGCATATTTCATATTGTAGTCCATCGGTGGTAGTATTAGTAACAATTTCCTAATCTCAGACTGATTTCCCCCTTCTTCCAGTATGACAAAAGATATAGCTGTCCTTTGTGCCTTCAACCTGATTGAGCTAAGCCATCTGCTTTCCTGCTGGGAAGAAACATTAGGAATAAGAGGCCTTTTTTTTTTCCCCGGCAGCAAATATTTCCCTTTCTCATCCAAATGATAGTCTTCAACAGATTAAGCATCTGTTGTGTAGTGTCTCACTGACAGGAGGAGTCAGCGTGAACTTCTTAGGTAACAAACTGGTGTGAATTTTCAGGAATATTCTGTTGTCACTGCACGTTGCCTTTGCCAAGAGGCTTTTGGTAAACTTTTTTTTTTCTTCTAGTCAGACAGGAAATGCACCCTAAAATACCTTTGGGCCCTAGTATGATGCAGGTTGAATGTTAAGAGTATTTTTGAATTTTCTACCTCTAGTTTCTAGGTATCCTTTTTCTTTGCACTCTCTTTGTGTCTTGAGGAAGAGAACTTCTGTGCCCGAGGAATAATAATTACTGGGTCCAACTGCTAATGCGTTATTTTTCTCTACAGAAAGAAATTCAAGCCATGAGTCAGTGCCATCACCCCAACATTGTATCTTACTACACATCCTTCGTGGTGAAAGATGAGCTTTGGCTGGTGATGAAGTTACTTAGTGGAGGTGAGTGGTCCGATTTCCTTACCCTAAAAGGCAACCTAAAAAGCTGTCTTCCTGTAACACCCGTTCCCTTGTTTCCCTCCGAAGCTTCCCACTGGTGAATTAAGTCATGTGAATAATGAAATCTAACTTCAACCCATTCAGCTCAGAAATAGCTTCTCATGTTGTATGCATCAGTAGAAAAACCGAACTACATGACTCTGCTAGCTTTTCTTCCCCTCCTATTTTGTGTATTTGACAGTATTTCGTGGTTATTTTGTATGTGTTTGCTGAATGACTCACTTGAGTATTTGAAAACTGCAGCTTATGACTTCAGACATTGACAAGAGAAATGTAAGTGCAGATGTAGTAGTTGAAACGACCCTGAAGTTCTAGAAAATAAATCTCACTGTCATCTTCTCAAGTGATGGATCTGAAATGGTGCTTCTTGGGTTGTGTTAGCAAAAAAAAAAAAAAGGCCCTGTAAAGCCTTGGAAGAGCTTTTGAACTGGGTAAGTGTGCAACCAACTCCACCAAGCCCAACTGTTTCCACTAGCTTTATCCTGAGACCTTCAACTCCTCTTGCAAGGCTGGTTCCTTGACCTTTTTGTCACTTGCAGCTTGGAGGGCTGCATGATGCTGATGGCTTGTTGGTAACCAGCTATTCTTTTGATGTTGGCTGCCCTTCTGAGGAACTTCTAAATCACCTCTATTTCAGGCAGAGCTATTCCTATAATGTCAGTGCATGGCCTTAAAAAGGGTGGAGAATATCAGTGTGGGTGCAGCTTGATTTGTGTGGTGTCGTTGCTCAAAGCTGGGTTACTTTGCCCACTTGTTCTAGTCGACAAAATAACTGGGAATACTTGGGACAATTTCAAATTACCACTTCATTAACACAGAGCCAGGGAAACTTTCCCCCTTCTGGATTTATTCTCAGACACTGGAGAAACAGCTTTTTTTTTTTTTCTTTTGAGAGTGTTTGAAAACTTCTTATCAGTAATGCTTTATTTGATGTCATAATATTTTCCAGGAACCCTGTTTAAGTTACAGTCATGAAAAGGGAATCGAGTTCTGGATGATAACACATAGGACTGCTGCTAAATCTTAGGCCCGTCTTTAGGAAGACTTGATTTTCCTGGCACCCTAGTGAGGAGGAATTGAAAGCTGAAAAAAACCCCAACTGTTTTCTTGCTTTTTATAAAAACTTTTTGGCTTCTCTGTTTTTGGCTCAATACCGAAGACTGGAAAGTGCCAGAAGATGATGTGGAAAAATCTGGCTAAACCTGTTGGCTTTTTCCACAAGAGCTCGACAATGACCATAAAACATGTGTCTTTTGAAGATCTTCTGTAGAAAACTTTAGCAGTTCTCTTGGGGACAAGCAAATTTTATGCCAACTTAAGTCTGTCTTAAATGGTTTTTAATGCCTCATGTGCTTATGTGTCATTAAGTAATACCATCTCTTTTCCTGGAGGGACGTGTAACAGGTCATTAAAGATGTGATTGCTGTTTGTGTGTAGAAAAGAATCCCCTGCCAGCATAATGCAAGTAGGTTTTTTTGTGTGTCTAAAAAAGTGTATCTAGGGGAAGGTTTCCACAGCATGAGGAAATGGCGTTTCAGGGGTGCAGGAGAGACAGCAGCAATGTTCTTGGCCTTCTTCAGGAGAGTACACAACCTCTTTGAAGAAAATGTACAGCTGCCTTAGCTAGTATTTTCACAGCAGTTTTCTGTCGGAACCAAGTCAGGATTAGGCTCATCCTTGATGCTCCAAGTGTTGCTTTTGTTTGTCCTCTTTTTTTTTTTTTTTTTTTGTAAAGGTTGGAAAAAGAATCAGACTTTTTATGGACTATCTTTTCATTATCAAGGTACTACAAATGTCAAGACTGGACTGGAAAAATTCTGGAAAAGTAATCATTGCTTCAGAACGAGCCCCTTGGTGGTGCGAATGATGACCTGTTTGTCATTTAATATTCACTTTGAATGGGCTTCCACATTATACAGACTGAGAAGTGACCCTTGTGCAGCTCTGGCATTAAATGAGGTCTTTTCAGTAAAGTAGTGCTATGAAATCATGAAGATGATCCTAGGGCTGGAGCACCTCTGCTCTGAGGATGAGCTGAGAGAGTTGGGGTTGTTCGGTCTGGAGAGAAGAAGGCTCTAAGGAGACCTTATGGCAGCCTTCCAGTATCTGAAAAGGTTGGAAAAAGAATCAGACTTTTTATGGACTATCTTTTCATTATCAAGGTACTACAAATGTCAAGACTGGACTGGAAAAATTCTGGAAAAGTAATCATTGCTTCAGAACGAGCCCCTTGGTGGTGCGAATGATGACCTGTTTGTCATTTAATATTCACTTTGAATGGGCTTCCACATTATACAGACTGAGAAGTGACCCTTGTGCAGCTCTGGCATTAAATGAGGTCTTTTCAGTAAAGTAGTGCTATGAAATCATGAAGATGATCCTAGGGCTGGAGCACCTCTGCTCTGAGGATGAGCTGAGAGAGTTGGGGTTGTTCGGTCTGGAGAGAAGAAGGCTCTAAGGAGACCTTATGGCAGCCTTCCAGTATCTGAAGGGGGCCTACAAGAAAGCTGAAGGGGGACTTTTAACAAGGGCATGTAGTGATAGGATGAGGGGTAATGACTTCAAACTGGAAGAGGGGAGAGTTAGATTAGATAGTAGAAAAATTCTTTCCTGTGGGGGTGGTGAGACACTGGAACAGGTTGCCCAGAGAAGCTGTGGATGCCCCATCCCTGGAGGTGTTGAAGGCCAGGTTTGATGGGGCTTCGAACAGACCGGTCTGGTGGGGGTGTCCCTGCCCAGGGCAGGGGGTTGGAACTAGATGATTCTTCCAACTTAAACTATTCTATGATTCTACAGTTCTAAATCTCGCTGCTTATCTTATTCTGTTGCATATGTTGAAGATTAGGGTCAGACAATAAAAGATGGACTAGTAGCAGTGTAATACCTCCCGCTCAATGCTTCCATGAGCCAGTGTTATTTTTTTTCATTTAAAATGAAACATTTAAGGGTTGGGAGAACTGCTAAAATAGATAGAAAGACTTTGAGAATGACCTGTTGCTCCTTTTTATGGAGGAAGGTACCTTGAGAAGTATTTTTTAGCTGTTTTCACTGTATACTTTTTTCACAGCTGTACTTCAGAAATCTCATCTTACATCTCACAGGCAAATTCTACAGGACAATCAAGAGGATGGGTGAAGAAGCTTGTGTATTGGAGCCTTCTGGCTGAAGAGCTTTTTCATTCACTTTTAATGAGGCTATTTCCAGTTGGTTTTAGGCTGAGTGATTTATGTAACAAGAGACACTTTAAAAACCGCTTCTCATTCCTTTCAGCTTACTTCTTATCACTAATAAACTGGCTAGTTTTATAGTCATCTGTTGTCCAATGAGAAAAATAATGCTTTGACTTTCTCAATAGAACAAACCTTTGAGCTGTTTTTATAGACCACCAAGGAGGGGTGAAAAAGCCCCCCCAAACCAGGGTGCAGGCTAACTCTTTTATTCCACCTAACTGTTCAGAGAGCACAGACTGAGATTCGTACATCCCAGTAAGCACGTATCAAATCTGTTTTGGTTCTGTGTCTTGATTGTGGCTTTTGTACTTGAGAATTTCTTCTGAGTAAAAGTTTAGAGCTTTATTGTTTGTCTTCCATCAGTGTCAGCATATGTTGGCATGTGTTTTCAGGCTGAAATTAGTTTTAATTTCTACCTACGTAGAATGACCTTATTACTTTGATAAACAGCCCACAAGACAGACCAGTCTGTAATGCATGTCGTTGTTGTTGTTATAAGTGCAATTTAAATTATTTTCTAGTTGCAGTCATTTTGTTGAAATCTTAACCTAGTCATTGAGTATTTGAGAAATGTCTCTAAGGGAGAATACCCTAAATCCATGAAGTCTTGTTGTCTGGTAAGAGCACCTTGTTCTTCTCAGCAGCCAGCCGGTGCGTACAAAGGTAGCTTAATTGCATGACTGACGTTGCTGCTGAAAGGGAATTATTTGTCTGAGCTTTGCAAGTGCTGGGTTGGTGGAAGACACCGTTTTTCATCTCTGAAAGTGGCCGGCAGTGAGGAGGTCGTGTCCCAGTGAGCTGTTGGGGAGTAGCACCTAAAACTGCTAATGTGCATCGGAGCCAAGTCAGGCTGGTTGAAGTTCCTGCTGAAAGCTGTTGGAACCGGCAGATTTGACACCGAAGCAGATGTAGAGCATAGTTGTTACTGATGGCAGAAGTGTGCCTGTGACAATATCCAGCTGGTAGTGACAGGAGGTGCTGGTGTGTCCGGTTACTCTGACACCCTCTTCCAGATCTGGTGATGTGCCTGGGTCAGGTTTGTGAAGCATCTGCTCTTTCTGTTCCCTTCCAAAGGAATTTCAGACCCTTTCTTACAATGATGAGGCTGCTTTGTAGGGATCCAAGCTTAGCAATGTCAACTTGGCACCCGGGCCTTTTGGTCCAATGTTACTTCAAACTGCAATTCCAATGGCTATTTCGAGGCAGTTGCTGACCTGCTCTTTGCCTCGCTGGCATTCCCCTGTCATGAATTTTACTCGTGCCTTTTTAAAGCCATCTGAAGCCCAGGCCTGCTCTCGAACTCCTGTGGCTTTTTAGTAGGAAGAGGAGCAGCTGTCCTTTTGTTCTTGTCCTTTTTCTGGCTGTGACCTGTTTGCTCCTCTAAATTCTCACTGGTTTTAACAAGAGCTCTGATTTCACAGGTGACCCAAGGCCGTGGCTAACTCTTTACAAAACAGTTGCTCGTATGAAACAGCCGTCTGTGGTGACTTGCTACATCACACAACAATTCTTACTGTCCTAGCCTACAGCAGATGAGACCTCCAAAATATTTTTAAACTGTGTCAATCCTTTAAATATTGAAACACTTCCAGATAGGGCTTTTGGATCTCCTGCCTTCTTGAAGGCTTCTAATTAAAACTGCTAAGGAGATTACTGTATTGAAATAGCTAAACCTTTTATTTTCCAAAAGTTTTTAAGATTATCTAATCAACCTCTTACTTCAACCTTTCATCTTGATTATCTGATGAAGTGCTTGGCCAGTGGTTCAGCAGGCCAGACCAAAAGGGAGGTATGGCAAGTCTTAGGTCCTACCTCCCTGATGGAGACATCTTGTTCTACTTCTGCCTTGCTAATCTCTGACCTGGCCGCTCCTGATTCAAGCAGTGACTTATGATCAAAGTGTAAGCCACGGGTTCTTAGGAATCCTCGTGTTTACGTTGAGTTATTTTGTTAGGAGAGGGCTATGCTAGTTTAAGTCCATGTGGAAGATTTTTCATTTTATTTGTAGAGACACAACAATTTCAAACAATTAAGGATGGGATAAGTCAGAAGCAGGAGGTGGTAGGGACTGTACATGATTGCAGAACACAGAGTGCTTAGATACATTGTCACTCCTGGCTATAATAGGAAAAGCATGAAAAACAATAGTTCAACTTCAGATTTTCTCTTAGAAATGTCTGTCTCAACTTCAGTAGGCTGTTTTCTCCCCTTTATTGTATTATCTTGCTTCCTGCCTTAATCTTGTATTTCTTAAACCTCCATGCCAGCGCTCTAGAGGGAATGGGGCAAGAAGTAGAAGTTTTCTTAACTTTCCTTCTGTGATGATGTGGTTTAACCAGAGTTAAGAAACAAATTCAAAATCAGAAACCCCAGAAATCTACTTGGATATCTTTTCCTTTGTTTTGTATAACTTGTTCTTTCCTTTGGTGCTCTTTTGCTGTATCCCTCAGCACCAGCAGTACTGAATCCAAGCAGCTGTTCCTCCTTCTTTCGCATTTTCTTCCTCCGTTTGTCAGAAGCAGACAAGGTGCAGAGCTAATTCTTGGCTCTGGTGACATTCAGGCTCACCGAAACAGCTGGCTTCTGCTGAGATGTCTTAAAAGAAGCAGATATGAATCCTGCCGGTTCCTGGTTCTCAAAGATGCAGCATGTTCAGCATCAGCATCTGTCAGGTTTGGGGCAGATCTTGATTCTTGCAAAATAGTGTAGTGATCCCTAGCACTGTTTTCCAGTCTGTTTATGCCAGGCCTCTAAATGGCAAATCAATGCAGGTACTGTTACCTGCTTTTTTTTCCCCTTTTGGTTGGAAATTAAGTGAGAGTATTAAATTTTCTTGTTATTCTTGCCAGACAAATTGAAAGAAGGAATTTTCTTTGCATTTAACTCATCGTGTATCTTTGTCCTGTCACTTGATTACAGTATAACATGCAAGATGTGATTCCCACAGCCTCCTTTTGGTTGGAAATTAAGTGACAGTATTAAATTTTCTTTTTCTTCTTGCCAGACAAATTGAAAGAAGGAATTTTCTTTGCATTTAACTCATCGTGTATCTTTGTCCTGTCACTTGATTACAGTATAACATGCAAGATGTGATTCCCACAGCAACTAGCTCTGCTGTGCAGTTCTTTTTGCCTCTGGGGACACATAAAATTCCCACTGTAATGCTCCTGTGTTTATCTCTAATCTTGTTCTAAACAAGCTTTCCTTTCTGCTCGGGTTTTCATACCCTTCTACGCTTCAGCCCCATGTGTTGAGGCATTGAGCAGCCTGGCTGCTGGCCTGTCACATGGACACTTTCTTCCTCTCCTAAGGAGAAACATCGGAATCAGGCTTCCTAAATGCCATTATTGCTTGCTGATGTAGGTGAGGCCAAAGAAATGCCTTTTGGATTTGGAACAGGAAGCGTAGATGTTTTGCGGTGGCTTGCTGTTGAAAGGGAATCAGTGGAACAATTAGGACTTCTTGCCCCCAGGGTGCGATTACACAAAAGTTTTCTCCAGCAGCAAAGCTGGTTTAAGAAGTTCCTGGCTGCTGGGTCTCCACCCTGCCTGGAAAACTGGATTACCAATTACTGCGGTGATCTCATTTACAGTATGGCTTCGTAAGCAGATGCATTGGCACAACAGGGAGGTAGTGAGCCATGGAACTCCTTAATCTCATTTTGTTGCCGAAGCAGACACTGGAGTAGCACAGAGTACATGGAGCTGAAGGAGGTGGTTTTACTGGGTACACGTGTGGGGTGCAAGACAGGACTGCATTTACTTGGGGTCAAGAAAGTCCCGAGGCAAATGGTCTGCCTGATATAAAGGCATTGCTGAATATCCCTCTCTGACAAATTCAGGGTAGGGCTCTACTCATGGGTTTCTTGTGTCTTGCTCTCTACAACTACCTGAAAGGAGGGTGTAGAGAGGTGGGGGTTGGTCTCTTCTCCCAAGTCACAGGCGACAGGACAAGAGGAAATGGCCTCAAGTTGCGCCAGGGGAGGTTCAGGCTGGATATTAGGAAAAATTTTTTCACTGAAAGGGTTCTCAGCCATTGGAATGGGCTGCCCAGGGAGGTGGTTGAGGCACCATCCCTGGAGGTGTTCAAAAGACAGGTTGATGTAGTGCTGGGAGGCATGGTTTAGAGCTGATGCTCCTTGTTTGTTGTGTGGGTGTCTATTTTTGTCAGTTAGGTTGACGGTTGGACAAGATGATCTTTAAGGTCCCTTCCAACCTAGAAGATTCTGTGATTCATTGCCCAGATAATGCTGAATGGGTGGAAATCAATGACTTGCTTCTGGAAAGTTGGAGTTGGCTTCTGTGGATCCGATATATTATTATATATATATTTATATATATAAAAATTATATATATAAGATATTCTCTATATATATAATCCATACATAGATTATATATAATATATTATTATATATATATATTTATATATATATAAATTTATATATATAAGATATTCTATATATATATAATCCATACATAGATTATATATATCTGATATCGGATATATATCCGAACCACGTATTCAGGCTCAATTACATGTACTCTAGCCATGACAAGATGGGAAGGGTGACCTGTTCTTCACTCCTGGGGGGCAGTGGAAGGAGCAACAGGATAGATCCCTGTTCCTTTGTGCAGCTGGATGGATAATTTTCTGCAGAACTCCTGTGAGCAGGAAGGACTCCAGAAAAAGTTGCTCAATGCAGGTTTGTATTTCACCTGCAGTAGTCAGTGTGGGTTTTATCAGGTGTTTAACAGCCAGTTCCCAGTGAGTTCCCCTGTCATTAGGAGCTATTCCATTAGCAGCTTTCAGAGCACTGGAGGAAGCTCATGGGTTTGAGCAGAAAACCACTTAACTTTCAATTGCTGAGATTGTGCTTTACTAAATAGATGTAATACAGTTTTCAATTGGCGTCAGAATATACTGAGGCACTTTAATTCATGATGAATGATAAATAATGCCGAATGCTTTATCAAATTGCACAATATCTTGTAGGCTTCCTGTTCATGTGCTGCTCAGTGTATATTTGATGGGCAGGAATTTGTTTATCGCTGCATTTTTTCCACATCAATCTCTAAATATCCTCTCCTTGCTTTTGTCTTCTGTTGGGCTTTGAGATCAGTTACTCATCACCAGACTTCTGTAAACATCCTTGTTAATGACAGCATTATTTATATTTACATTTAGGCTCTAGTTCTGGCTCTTCCCTCTGTCTTGTTTTGTCTTTTCCTAATGCGCTTCCCCTTCTGGGCTTGGAAGAGCTTTCCAGTCACCCTCAGCCAAACTGAATTTCTTTCTTACTTAAGCCTGACCCTCCTGTTCTGTGAATCTTCAGCTTCTTTTTGTGCATTTCTAATGAGGAAAATCGGGAAAGAACTGTTGTAATAAAACACAATGCCAGGGATGTATGGAGTGCTTCAAGGAGTTACCTGAAATAGAAGCTGTATTCTAGGGAGGAGTCAAAGATTTCCTTTAAAAAAAAAAGGACATTGTAGTGTGTTTTCCCCCCCCTTGATAATATTGTAATATTATATGTAATACTGTTCTCTAATATAGAATGAGTACCTTATTTCCAATGTGAATCTAATCTTCTGGCCGCTAGATTATGGGAGATGTTTGCCTTGCAAATTATTCAATCTGTTTGTGTACGTAGAGCACAAACCTATACTATCTATCTAAGCAGACATCCAACTATGTTCGGGTGTACTCTTAACTTCTCTAGTTACTCTTAAACTAGTTTGGAAGCTGGTTCAGGAAGCAGGCTGGTGTTTTGGAATAGGATTTGCTGGGTTTGTAAAACTCATGCTCTTGGTTCCAGTTCAGCTGAATTAGTTTCCAGTTAATTTCCAGCAGTTAATGCATTGCTGGATTGGGAACAGGCCAGTTTATCATTTTTCCCCTTAGGCTAAGGATGGGGCTCCCACTTACTAATCTATTGTGTGAGGAAGTTGGTGTAAGTGAGAAAATCTGTCCACATCCTAAGGCAACGGAGGGCTTACCCTGGTGTCTCACACACTTAACTGAGATCCTCAGGAATGACTGCATTTTGGCATCAGCCTGGTAAATTCAATGCAGGATCCTTCCTCAACAGTGGAATTCCTATGACTTCTTTCAAATTCACCTCGTGCTTAGCTGTGGGTTTCCATTTGGGGATCTGGTTGTTCAGTTGCTCCACGTTCCTCCATGGCAGGAGATCTTGAACGCAGCACGAAGCAGCGTGTGAAAATGCAGCTTGGCTTCCTCCTTGTATCCCATGGTGCTTGATGAAGTATCAATTGAATGAGGAAGCACTACCTGCTTTCCAAATTTACTGATCTGTGAGGTGGAAAAATCACAACTTTATGGTGTTGTGGTGCCCGTAGCAAAAGTTTTTTTCCTTGCACAAAGTGAAGATGGTCAAAATAACACTTTCTCCAACAGGAAGGTGTCTCTTGGGTTGGTTTTCTGTTTCCTGAACTAAGCATTTTGCTGGTCGCCTTTTGCTGCTCTTCTTTTTGTCGAAGACTGGCAAATTCCTCCACTTCTTTGAACATCTCAATGTGAAAGTGGGTTTTTAAAAAATCGTTTTGCTGGTCACCTTTTTGCTGCTCTTCTTTTTGTCAAAGAAGCAAATTCCTCCACCACTTTGAACGTCTCAATGTGAAAGTGGGTTTTTAAAAAATGTGCTTAAAAAGTGGTAGGCTGGGCTGGGATCAGATATAGCATGGGCGTGAATCAGCCCTTTCACAATGAAGGCTGGCTCTGTGCATGCCCTCTTGTCTGTCTAACCCCCACCCCCTTTTCTGGGTTAATTACAACCTCTAATTTGGCTAAATACAGGAGGGGTTTTTTTTGACCAAATGAATTTTGAGCACCATATGATCTGCCTCCTCATGTTCCCTGAGCCCCTTGCAGGAGAAGGGAAATGTTTTTGAACAAAGTCTGCTAACAGAGTTGTGGGTGGAAAGAGGACAAAACGAGTACGTGAAGAACCACATATTTTCACTGGACTTCTAAAACAAGTGACAGTTTGTTCTCCAGATAAAGGCATATTTGAGAGGAAAAAAACCTGGACAGTTAAAAGTGGAGGGGGTTTTGGTGGTGTGTTTCTTTATTTTTTTTTTTGGTGTCACAAAAATTCATGTCCAAAATAAGAAGCATCGAGGCTTGTAAGCACGTACTCTTAAAATATGAATACGTGACAGGCTGAATCCCAGGTGAATCCTCGTGACACACAACGGAGGCTTTTTTTTTTTCTTAGACACTAGAACCTAAAGGAGAGATTTCAGTGGAGGGGAGTGTGTACTCTTACATCTGGGTTTTACAGTTTCCTTTGGTAGAGATAACCTTGCTCCCCAGCAAGAAGTCCAACGTATGTTGAAGCAACCTCAGTTATGGCTGGGTGAAGCCTTTGGCTGATTAGTGAGTTTTGACACAGGGCTTAATTAAAGATGAGTGTGTGTCTGTGCTCAAGACAGGGTAAAGGAAGGCTGAATGCTGCTAAGAGTATTTTTGCATAAATTGTTGGGGGGACATTATGCAACTTCATTACCGTATTTTTTTTTCATTTTTCCATGTTTATATTCTATTTTGTTAGTGTCTGCTCTGTTTAAGATTGTATCTTCTGCAAATACCTTGAACCAAGAAAAGGTTTTTGGGGAAGAGGAAGCTGGAGGTGCTGGTCAGGGCAGCCAAGGAGCTTGTCTAATCACTTGCTACATTCATAAATGTGTTCTCTTTCCTTCTTCCCCTCCTTTTCCTCTTCATTGTCTCCAAAAACTCATGTGTTCAGAGGTTTTGCTCACTATCAACAAAACATAGCACTTCTTTTCACCCCTCAGCTTATTTTTTTGGTGGATTTAGTGGGTGACTTGGTGTTCCCTGTGAGCACTAATGCTGGTGGGCTGGAGAAGATGGAAGCATGTGACAGGGCAGAGTGGGGAGTAGTGACTGTCCTGACTGCAGCAAGCAGCACATACCATTTCCCACAAACAAAGGCACCCACGGAATTACTTCCTGCACAGTTTAAATTGTGCAAAACAAGCCTTTCCACGTGGGGTTTGAATTCGAACCTTGCAGCCTTTTGGCTTTCATGTCAGAATCCAAAAGTAAACTACTTTGTTAAGCACAAACCTATCTGCATGATTTTTTTTTGGCCAAGAAATTCAAATAGGGTAGTTAATAAAATAAGTTTTACAGGGGGAGAAGTTCTTTTGTCAACCTGAACCCTAAGCACAAACCTATCTGCATGAATTTTTTTTTGGCCAAGAAATTAAAATAGGGTAGTTAATAAAATAAGTTTTAAAGGGGGAGAAGTTCTTTTGTCAACCTGAACCTTAAGGATGAGAAGAAAAATCAAAAACCTCCGCTGTATTTTTCTGCTTGCTTCAAGAATTTACAAGGTGGAACCTGTAATTTCCTTATTGAGCAAATGAACAAGAGTAAGTTTCTCAGCTTTTACTGTTCTTCAGAAATGTTTAGATTCTCTTACTTTTTGGGTTGCAAGTTAAGAAGAATGAACTTTCAGCTTTTCTAAACGAGCTGAGTTAGTATTGAGTTGTTCTTACTGTTCAAAGACAATTAAGGCTGGAATTTGTGCTTTGCAGTCGTGCCTGCTTTTCTCCTTCTTTAAGAACTTCTCAGTAGTGCTGACATTGCTCCTTAGTTATTTTTTTTGGTTGCAAGTTAGGAAGAATGAACTTTCAGCTTTTCTAAACGAGCTGAGTTAGTATTGAGTTGTTCTTACTGTTCAAAGATAATTAAAGCTGGAATTTGTGCTTTGCAGTCGTGCCTGCTTTTCTCCTTCTTTAAGAACTTCTCAGTAGTGCTGACATTGCTTTGTGTCTGTAAAAATCCTACTAGCTGACTATCCAGTCGTTAAACCATAGAAACCCGAGTTTGAAGGGGCTAAATAGCAGAGGCCTGGAAAAGGAGCTTAGACATTCCATACTGGAGCAATAAAAATACAGTTCTGAGAAGCCTGTCTTCAGTCCAGATGCAAATACAAAGAATACAGTACCCAATGTATCATGAAAACAGGACCTTGCACAAGAGGAGTGTTACTAGTCATTGATTCCGTTTATTCCTGGGTGCAATTCAAAGAGGTGGTTTGCTCTATAAAGCGTGGTTTGTCATGCAAGATGATGTCATTCACACCATGGTTGGGAGCGAGCCTGATGTTTCTAGGGAAAGGATCTAAGCTATTCCAGTTCTGTACGTGGTGAAGAAGTGACTTATTGTCAGAACTCAGCCTCATTTGTTCTCTATTTAATAATTTCCACTTTTTTTCTCTTAGGGCGGTGTCGTCCCTTAATGTATGAGATTTTTCTTGCTCTTCTTCTGCGTCGAGTTTATAAGAGCTGAAAAAGAGAGTCTAATTTTATCAAGCTTGTTGCCTTCAGCTTGTGAGTCCTGGCAGCCCCCTGCTTTTTCCATTTCCCCCTCCTGCCTCTCCAGTGCTCGGTACTAAAACAGTTTTAGTGCCGGTATCTACCTAAAAACCTTCCAAGAGTCCTGTCTATGTGCACTTTACGTTTTGGCTTGTTCAAATAACTTCTCAGTTACTTGTCATCACAGGGATTTTACAGCCCACCTTGAGGATCTGCACCCCCATAAGACTCATGCACTGTTGCCTCTGCTCTCCTGCAGCAGAGGCTTCAGCTACTGACTCTGATCCTGACCATCGTTGCTTCCCCTCCCAATAAATTTATTGGACTTGTACATTAAGTGATTACTAAATACAATTAGCTGTGAATCTGTTCTTCTAGTTTAAACTAATGTGTTGAACTCTGTTTTCTCTAGGCTCCGTTCTGGATATTATAAAGCACATTGTGGCCAAAGGAGAACACAAGACTGGTGTCCTGGATGAACCCTGTATAGCCACGATCCTTAAGGAGGTGCTGGAGGGGCTGGACTACCTGCATAAAAATGGACAAATCCACAGGTATTTTTTCATTTTCCTCATCGTTGACCAAAATGTGTTTTGCTGAAACAGCAGCTGAGCACATGCAGTCTCATCCTATGACCAGCTCTGAGGGCATGGAAAGAGGAAAATAAAGGTGGGAGCTTAATCAAAACTCAGAATTCAAATGCTGCTTTAAGAAATACTACAACTGGCCAAGCTGGGGTAAACTCTGGGGTAACAGAAATTCTGATATAGAGAACCTTTTTCCAAATGTCAGCATCCAGCTGCAGAGTCTGGTTGTTGGAGCTGGAAAACTTCAGCTGGTTTTGTTTCTTGCAGAGCTACAAATCACCAAGAGAACTGTATAAGAAGTGTTGAGCAATTTAATAAGGAGTCCTTCAAGCCCTGTTCTTCCTTTTTTTTTAAGGCTAGCTGCAGGATCAACATAATGAAATTTAAATTTGGGTAGTTTTATTTATTTAAAAAAAAAGATGGAAACAAAACTAGTGGAAAAACTCCTTCTGAAGGCAAAACCCAGTTAACTAATGGCCTGTGATTTGATGGATCATTGAAACGTGTGGGTTTCTGTGCTGCTGTGTCGTTCGGGAGGTATTTTTAAATCATGTTTTCCTCTCTGCTGGTGTCAAGGTGTGGTGTAGCTCAGGAAGAGAGGATACTAAGTCAGTATGTTCTGCCATTAAAAAGAATAAGATTTGCAATCCTAAAAATGTGCTGAAAATAGAATATACCACTTGTGGTTAATATACATCATCCCAGCCACAGGCTGCTGCTGGGAACAACAGCCGCCTCTTGCTGGGGAATTTTGTGAGCTTGGCTCTCTCCTGGTACAATGCCATTATAAGCATTGCTGCTGCTGCTATGCTGGAGTGAGCTTCTGTCCTCTTACAATAGCTGCATAAGAAGAGGTAACTCTTTTTGCCAAAATGTTATTTTAATTATTAAACCCAAGAAGTATTTATTTCATATTTTTGGTCAAACGGACTGTTTTTTATAGGTTGCTTTGGGTTAAAAAGAAAGAAATGGTTGGAAACAATTCTGGTGGAATTCTTTTCCCTGAAGGAAGTCTCAAATTTCGGGTTCCAGTCTGTCTTAAAAGTCTGATTTAACAAGAGCTGTCTTCATCGAAGACAGTTTTGATTCCACAGCTGAGTGGAATCAAGTTTGTTTTTTGTAGAGATAAGACTTCACGTAGTTCTGGGAAGTTAGAATAAAGTAGCAGACCAACTTCCTTGGGGAGTAGATGGCAATTTTTCACCCTTGCCATAAGTAATTTAAAAAACATGCTCATCTGTGACTTGCAGTTGACTTGCTTGACTGATTTAGTTCATCTTCTGGTCTAATCAAATCAAAATATATATCTTAAAGCAGCAGTAACTTGTTAAATTTTAGTTTTTCTGAAGATGTCACATAACGATTTCTGTATTGAAGCAGAGGTTCTTGACTTGCTGTAGTGAAACCGCAACACTAGTCATGGTGGTAAAGGTTAGAGGGGATATATTCACGTGTTGGCTTTTTACTGCATTCAGCTAAAATATGATGGTCACACAAAGTTCAAACTGCTTGTTCTGAGGAAAATGTGAGTTAAAGCAGCAGTAACATGTTAAATTTCAGTTTTTCTGAAGATGTCAGGTAATTGAAGCAGAGGTGGTTCTTGACTTGCTGTAGTGAAACAGCAACACTAGTCATGGTGGTAAAGGTTAGAGCTTAAAGCAGCAGTAACTTGTTAAATTTTAGTTTTTCTGAAGATGTCACATAACGATTTCTGTATTGAAGCAGAGGTTCTTGACTTGCTGTAGTGAAACCGCAACACTAGTCATGGTGGTAAAGGTTAGAGGGGATATATTCACGTGTTGGCTTTTTTTTACTGCATTCAGCTAAAATGTGATGGTCACACCAAGTTCAAACTGCTTGTTCTGAGGAAAATGTACTGCATTCAGCTAAAATATGATGGTCACACAAAGTTCAAACTGCTTGTTCTGAGGAAAATGTGATTCACATTGAATCATTTGGAAGGAGACTGAACCGAGCCTGCTCCAGCCGTTCTCCTCCTGCTTGTTTCAAACGTTTTACCCTTATTTAGGGGACTTCAGCAGAGAAATCAAAGCTGTGTCATTGCTGCCGCTGAAGGTTGTGGTTGTGTGTGTCAGTTACTTTGCATGTGTTGCATCCCTCTGTTTTGGGGCTGCTCCAACAATTGCATAATGTTTTATCAGAAAAAAAAATAAAATGTTTGCATTACCTCATTGTGTGCTCTGGGAAATTTGGAGAAGTGGTAATAGTCGTGATACAGAAGGAAAAGTGTGTAGTTTCCTACCTGTGAAGCAAAGGATGGGCTTTTAACTGTTGGCAGAAAGTGAGCTTAGATGCCTTTGAGGGGGGAAATGTGTTTCCTGAATGGAGTTAATCGTCCTCTCTTGCATTTTATCCAGATGTGTGTTAAGCTGCTGAGAAAAACACAGTTAAAAGTTGTAGTGCAGATGGGACCTTGCCTCATACATAGGAATATCTGTATGGTTTTCCCATCTTCCTCAATGCTAGGGGTCATAATATTGGTCATGGCTGATGGGAAAGGCATGTGGAAATCTTGCAGTCGTGCCAGAGATGCTCTGAGAGGAAGTGTTTAAAATAACTAAACTTTGGTCCCCTGGGTCAAGCTTAAAGTATCTGGCTCTGGAGGAAAGCGGCTGCATCAGGTGACGGCTGAGGGGCTGAACATGGTGTCTGCCATATGGGGCAGCTGCGGTTGGCGTGAGCTTCAGGCCAAAACAAGGTCAGCTGGGAAGGGTCAAAATTTAGGATAGACCTGGAAAATCCAACCCAAAGCAAGCAGATAATCAGCAGAGCAAAGCGTTTGGCTGGTTACACTGAATATCCCAACTCTGTTTGTGTTACGTTTTGGGGAAAATGACTTGATGAAGTTAGAGACACAGTAATGGATGAAATGGATGTCATTAGCACATCTGGAGTTGGACACCCAGGCTGGTGGCAAAGCCCGAAGGATGGATACCAGCACCCAAATATAATTTGGTGGGTGGTGGTGACCTGAAGCGGGGACAGCTTGTTACTGTTGTAAATCATCAGTGAGATCAGAGAATATATGTCTGACAGTGGAGCTGCTCAATACTTTTAAATTATGCATCATCTCAAATGGGTAAATTAAGTTAACACGTGGAAGACTGGCTTAATGAAATTCTGCTGCTGCTGAATCTTACTCTGCATAAGCCTGCCTTGAACTTAATGCCACTTCTAATTAAGGTTTGGGGAACTGGCTTCGCATGGAAGTGTAAATCCCCTGCTTTGGACAGGAGAGTAGCTTGACAGTATTCTCTAGAGGAGATTAGGAAGCCAAATATCTAGTGAAGGCTTAAATTATAAATTTTTTTGTGTGTGTGTTTACTTTCCTAATTAACAGCCAGGGCGAGGCTGAGGTTTGAATAGCTGCCATTGTTCAGCAGCAAATACTCAAGTCTCCCACATTGTCCAAAGTGATATTTTTTTTTTTTTTTGCATTCGTCTTGCAAGGGCTGTTGGGAGCAGAGTCTGGGGCCTTATGGCAAAGACAAAAGAGAAGGCAGAATCAGTTTTATTTTCATCCAATGCTCTATACCAAGGTAACGATTACAAATGATCCCCGTCTGCCTCCACAATCACCACGGCCTCCCGTATCTCGGGGTTGGCAGCTCTCTGCTTTCCCTGCTGTTGTCCCTGTCCCTGGTGTTTCTGGGTGGTCCGGTGATCCCAATGGCCATTGGAAATCCTAGTGATACGGCTCGTGATAAGTGAGTTAAATACCTGGGCATCAGCCAGAGTGTGGAGGACGGAGGGTTAGACTTGGAAACCTTTGGATGAAGTTGTCCTGGAGGATTCTGCTCGGACACATGGGTTTTTTTTTTATGGAAGTAGAGCAAGACCCATGTCCTGCGAGGGGCTGCTCCTGTGCTAATCTTGTCTGGGTGACACACGGGGTATGTTGTACCTCTTCCCCACTTGGACTCTGATTCCTCTGTGTATTTGGGGATTAACGGGAGTTTGATGAATGACTTGGAAAGAAAACTAAAGCAAAAGCAACCCAAGAGGTTTTATTGCTTAAAGGGATTTGTTGGAGGGAAGTTCAAGGCTTTTTCAGGTGGTGCTCTTTATGGCAGTCTGACAAATGAATCATGCTGATTAACTGTTACAAGGTCTCTCTGTCTTTCTCCCTATTTTTATCTCTGAGCTTATCTTCTGTTCATGATTAGCTGTTGTGTAACTGAATATTTCAGTTAGTCCAGGTGAAATGATACGCTGCTTGAATATAATCAGATTCTCGTATTTCAGCATAATGTGACATGCACATGCTTTTTTTTTTTTTTTGCTTAAATGTCACATGCACATGCTTTTTTTTTTTTTTTGCTATAAACAAAAAAGCTTAGGAAGTGCTTTAGGGTTGCATGCACTTGAAATATTGGCATGGCAGTGATCCAGCTATTAATTTGTTTGCTGCTCTACTTCTTCAGGGGTGAGAGGTGCAGCAGTCTCTTTGATATGCTGAGTTAGAGCAGCTTGTTGCCCCCATACGGAACGCTTTGGCTTTTTTTTTGAGTGTCTTTTCAAAATGAGTGTGGGGCAGCAGGGTGCTGTGGCAGCTCTTTGAACGTTGCTTTGAAGAGTCCCTGGAAACAATATTCTTGCTGTGTTTTTATGCCAAATATATTAGCTTATTTTTTTGGACCTTGGGATGGTTTTGACACAGGATCAAAGTTTAATTGTCTGCCTCTTCTAACTATATTAAGAGAAAATAATTTCTGAAAAAAGGGTTTTTGTATGTGAGCACATACACAGAGCACTCCTCCAGTAGTGAGTTTTGGATTTAAGATGAAGGAGCTGATGGATATATTTTGGCAGAACTCAGCTGTGCTGCAGGATTCAAACTTAATTTTCATGTAGCTGATTAATGCATTGATAGCTGTGCTGGCAGATACTGTGGTTAAACTGGATTCCAGTATGCCTCTGATTATTTTGATGACTGAAATACTGTACTTTTTTGTTTCTGTAGCAATACTGTAGGAGAACTTCACAGCCCTCCTCTCCACAGTGCTATAATCTTGTTTTGGGGAGTGTATTTTGGAACTGAAGTTTCATAGAGGGGGACTGACGGATGGATAAAGGCATGTGGAGCCCTTCATCTCCAATTCCAGTTTGATTTTTAAGTCAGGCCAGTAGTAATTTGAAATCTAGCTACTGCTCAGCCATGGGAAGTGGAATTTTATATTCAGAGAAGTGTACTTTGGTGTCGTCTTCCTTATGGTATGGGATGGGCAGAATTAGAGGTAGTTGTTAATATAAATTTTAAAACTTTAACTTGTGAACAGTTCAGTAGCCAGAACAATAGAAATGTTACTCTTGGGTGTCTTGGTGGGATGGGGGAAAAGAGATGCTGCTCTAGGTTGTACTGGGCAATTTGTTCCCCCAAATGAACACCTTCCTGTACAGCATTGGGGGCACAAGGGCCACCGAGTCCCCACTCTGTGCACAGCAATCAGACTGGGACCTATTGTGGTGGTTTGGTGAACCAGCATGTTCTCCTGGTGGCTCTTTCTTCCACTGCATCATCCTGAAGTTCACTGTATAAAAAAAATAAATAAAAAATTCTCTGTGGTTGCAAAGAGAAAATAGGAACCAGATGTAAATCCCCAATCTGCAGACAGCCAGAAACAATAGCTCCTGTGGAGACAGTTTTCCTCGAAATGGATCAAGACAATCTCTGCTCTAAAAACCTGGCAATTAAAACTCTGCTGGTAACTCTCACCATCGATGAAAGCACAGGAACACTGGAGTCCATGCAGTGGGTCCAGCCTCAGGGGCTCCCTGCCTTATGAGGGTCCACCCAGCAGCTCGTGGGGTGATGTCTGAAGGTGAGCACTTGCTGCACGACTCTGGAGTTCAGGAGTCTGTCCCCAAGTCACTCTTTAGACCCTCTGGCTTTTGTCACTGGGTGTCCTGCAGTTACTTAAAGTAACTTTGATTTAGTCCAAGGGAAAAACAACTTTTTGGTGCAACTACAATGCACCGCACTAAAAGGAAGGTGAGTTTTTAGGTTTTTCTTCCCACCTTTGTTACATGGGGATGAGAAACTGGAAAAATATCACAAAGAGTGGGAGACAGAGGTCGGGTTCCTCTGAAAGGCTCAACAGCAGCGATGGGTTTGGGTGAGTGATTTGTGACCGAGTTGCACACTCAACTAATACAGTTTCTAGCAATTCCTGAGTTACCAGGAGTATTTGGGTTTGACATATTTCCAGGGGGAATAATCTTCATTCACTGTCTGCAACATCAGTTGTATCAGGTGAAAACCTAACAAGACTCCCTTAACTTCTAACCTTGAAGAAACAAACTACATTCACATGTATGTGCAACCACTCTGTGTCATCCTTCTCTTGTCACTGCCTTTATTTAATGTAAATTACTGGGACTAGATCACTCAGTAAAGGCTCTCGCAGCATCTCTCCAGCAGTAATTGTTTAAATCCCTGGTGTTCATGCTCTTTGTCCTTTCTACTGTGGCGCGTAAAGTGAACAACTCACTCCATGGTGTGGAACAACAAAGAGGGAACTGCCACAGGGAAACCTATCGTTCCGTGGCAGCCTGGAGAGCATCACCACCTTAGAGTGGGAGTGCCAGGAATGCTGTTTCCATCGTACGGGTACCAAATTTGATAACTGCTTTCTCCATTTTATAGGAATAGGTGGATGAATTACGGAGATCTTCTTTTCCTTTCTTCTTCCTATGCTGGTCATGCTTAAAACTGTCATCTTCTAGATTTTGGAGAAGGAAGTCAAGCTGGCAAGTCTCTCGCAAGCCCTGGTTGCCTTGAATTTCTTGTTCTCCAGCCTCAGGGGCTCCCTGCGTTATGAGGGTCCACCCAGCAGCTCACGGGGTGATGTCCGAAGGTGAGCACTTGCTGCACGACTCTGGAGACTGTTTCCATCACACGGGTACCAAACTTGATAACTGCTTTCTCCATTTTATTGGAATAGGTGGATGAATTAAGGAGATCTTCTTTCCCTTTCTTCTTCCTATGCTGGTCATGCTTAAAAATGTCATCTTCTACTGGGGATGAGAAACAGGAAAAATATCAAAGAGCAGGAGACAGAGGTCAGGTTCCTCTGAAAGGCTCAACAGCAGCGATGGGTTTGGGTGAGTGATTTGTGACTGAGTTGCACACTCAAGTAATACCAGGAGTATTTGGGTTTGACATATTTCCAGGGGGAATAATCTTCATTCACTGTCTGCAACATCAGTTGTATCAGGTGAAAACCTAACAAGACTCCCTTAACTTCTAACCTTGAAGAAACAAACTACATTCACATGTATGTGCAACCACTCTGTGTCATCCTTCTCTTGTCACTGCCTTTATTTAATGTAAATTACTGGGACTAGATCACTCAGTAAAGGCTCTCGCAGCATCTCTCCAGCAGTAATTGTTTAAATCCCTGGTGTTCATGCTCTTTGTCCTTTCTACTGTGGCGCGTAAAGTGAACAACTCACTCCATGTGAGATGGCTTTGAATATTGTCCCTTGTTGTAATACTGCAGCAGATTTTCTGGCCTTCACAGATCCTAAAAGCCGTGTATGCAGAGATGCCTTAAGCATTTATTCAAAACACTGCGGTCTTTTCATTCACGTCCTACACTAAAGCATGAGAAAAAGGTCACTGGCTGAATTTGTGTAGTAACACATTAAGTGCACTTGAAAATTTCGCAAGGCTTCGTTTTGGTACTAAATCAAATTATATCCTGTCTTGCAGAGTTCTCATAACATTGTAACATTAAAAGGTAAAACTTAATACTTTCAAAAACAAAAGTGAGACAACACCTACACACATGTGGAACAACAAATAGGTTTCCCTGTAGCAGTTCCCTATCGTTCCATGGCAGCCTGGAGAGCATCACCACCTTAGAGTGGGAGTGCCAGGAATACTGTTTCCATCACACGGGTACCAAACTTGATAACTGCTTTCTCCATTTTATTGGAATAGGTGGATGAATTAAGGAGATCTTCTTTCCCTTTCTTCTTCCTATGCTGGTCATGCTTAAAAATGTCATCTTCTAGATTTTGGAGAAGGAAGTCGAGCTGGCAAGTCTCTCGCAAGCCCTGGTTGCCTTGAATTTCTCGTTCTGTGTCACGTTGCAAACGTTGCTGAGCAAGAGCTGCGAGTGGCTTCAGAGATATGGGTGGCTTTTGGCTGCGTAGGGGAATGCCTTGCACCTCATGTGTGTGTAGATATGAATACCGCTTCCCCAGAGCAGGGGTGCTTATTGCTTATTTGGAGATTAAGACCTTTTTGAGCTGCCCTATATCAATGTTTTTGGGCTTTATTTGATCCAGGTTGAATGAATGACCTGAAATGAACTTTTGTGTCTGTCAAGGCAGGGAGGTGCGTGAATCACTGGCTTTCTTGGTTCTTCTGCTACCTGATCTACCTTGTACTCAAACTGGGATGATCTGTGTGAGGTAGTTCTGGGGAAATTCCTATTTCTGAGCACGCTGGGAACATGTTTTAGCATGCAGGAGATACTGCCTCATGGTGACATGCATCACTAGTATCACATGAACCACGTCCACCTCCTTGTGCATTAAATAATAATTTCAATAATTTGACACAAAACATTGAAATAAAGCCAGGTTATAACTTGACTGGTTTTCCTCTGTTACCAATAGCAAGGCAGGGCCTCCCAAAAATATCTGGGCCTCCAGGGGCAGGAGACAGACCTTGTGACTCCACAGCTTGCTCTGTGTGTGTTGCTTTTCATGCAGCAGCTGTTAAAGGAGCTTTGTGCCTTGTCCCTGTTGCAGTCCTTAGGAAGCAGGATCAGGAAATGGAAGGGCTGAATAGATGAATTTGTGGAAGAAATCCTGGTATGTTTTTAGCTGCTGTTCAGTGGTATGAAAACTCAGTTTTAAAACCAGCCAGGCAGGGTCTTTTCCTTTTTGGGGGATACAAGAGGGAAAACTGAAGCGAGAGTCAATAGGGGAAACTTGAAAAAGTGGTGTATGAGGTTAGAGACACAGCTTCTCTCTTGCATTGACTGCCAAAGGCTGAAGCTTGTCAGAAGCCTTCGCTGCTTGGCAAATCAGCTGACATTACAACAGTGATGTGCGATGGGGTGAATATGTGAAGCAGCAGCCTCTTTTGTAGGAGGAATAAATGGGGCTGAGAAGGTTGGTATAATTAGATCGTCTCCACCCTGGGCGACAGGGCTAGGTCTAGTGTTCGTAGCACTTCATTATCTGTCTGAAGGAGCTGATGTGTCTGAAAACTAATTTTTAAGGGTTTGTTTTTAGCTGGAGTAACTTTCCCCACACGGATTGAGTGCAGTTGAGGTTACCTGAGGACTGATGCTGGGCTGGAGGCACGGTGATGGTTGGGGAGGTAAAGTCCAAGGCAGACAGGATCCGTCACCGAACCGCACCTCCCTTTAACCATTGTTAGGCTTGTAAACACGTGGGAAGAGCAGGAATTAATGAGAGCCCAGAAACATCAAAGGAGATATTGGCACAGGAACAAAAAAGCGTGAGCTGGACGTAATTTGCTGAGATAAAGGGAAGTTGCAGGCGTGGCGATAAGAGCGGCCGTGTGACAGACAGGAGCGCGGTAAGGGATGTGACACGCCGCTTGCTGTCTCCCTTCGTGTCAGGGACTTGCACCGACTTAGCCCAAGGCCTGCAACTCTTTTTTATTTTTTTCACTGCCTCAGCATCTCACCAGCCCCTGGAGCTGTTCAGATAACTAAGATGACAGAGTGAATTTCAGGAGGATCTCCCGCGGCTTTCTTTGGTGAGCGCTCCCTTGTCTGAGCTGACATAGGGGCTTAACCTAAAATGAATCAAATTCCTGAGTTATGGTTTCTTGGGCCCCAAATCGTCTACTTAAAGCAACAGTCCACTCCTGCAGCTTAGAAGGGCAAAAAATCAGGAGGAATTGTACATAATAAGAGCGTCATGGGTCTTCTGAAAGGCGTTTTATGTTTTAGCTAAAATGGGAGATTCATTTCTCATGTAGCCCTTACTGGGTTTTCTGCTTGCCTGTGCCAGGAGACTGGATGCAGTTACCTCTCCCAAGAGGTCTCTTCGCTGCTCTGAGTGTGATCTGCCTGGATATTAAGGGTAGGGCACGGAGAAAACAAGTACTCAATGTACTCTTATTGCTCGTCTTGTTGGAAGCTGACGATCCTTTCCAGTAGGCTTTGTCTACACACCCCTCTGCAAAGCCACAGTCGGTCACTTCTGCCTTCCAAAGCCTTGCTCAAAAGAACCAAAAAGAATATCTTTTAATTCCTGATAGCACTGGATGATTCACCTAACATTCTCCAGATTTTAAAATGACACTTAAAAAGCTTTTAAATATTCCTGCCTACCCTAGCCCCCGTGAAGTTGGGGCTTTAAAAATGCCTCTACACTTTATGAGACTCGGAGTAAATCATGAGTTGCCTTCTGCTGCTGGCCTTTAGCTCTTACACGGGGCCCTGATCTTTCACCACGGCCCAGCAGCCGACAGAGAGACCCAGAGAAGAGGGTGGAAGCAGTCGCTGTGCTTCCCTGATCCCGAGCAATAAAGCGTGTGGCTGGGCCCGTCCCCTGCTGGAATTCATAGCAGCCTGGCTGCTGCCGCTGGTGCCGCCTGCCAGTGGCCACAAGGGCCTGCTGAGAGGGCTGTGGATGAGCAAGGATGGAGCAAGCTGTGGATTTGGCCATCTCTTCCCCCTGCTTATGCCTGGCTCAGCAGGGAGGCTGGAGAGAGGAGCGTGGAAGCTGCTGTGCCAGCTCTCTGCTGTTGGAAGACCTTCAAGCTTTGGGAGATGTTCCCGAGTCCAGCTCTGCAGAGTTAAGTACAGCACTGTACTGAGTAATTGCATTTGGGACTTAAAAGCTCAACCCTCTGGCATGAAAATGTTAGTATAAAGGGCTTTTCTGGGCAGAAATAGAGAGAATGCTAATGTACAGCACTTCTGATAGTTGTCTTGATGCCTTCTCCTACGTTGCACTTGAACGTGATGACATTTGAGGGTGTAAAAATACTACTCTGCTTGCTCCAAGCCTAGTTTCCATTTTGCAGCTCTGTCTCAAATGGTAAAGCTCTTGTGTATCACCCGTTTTTTATATCTTGGCTTGTAAGGCAAAGGGGAGAGGTGACATAGGTAACAGCGTGCCATTGAAGGGAGAGCATAGAGAGTAAAGCTCATTTGGTGTGTGTCACAAATTGCTTCATATTTAACTGTAAATTGAGATATTGTCCTGGAAGTAATTTTGCAAATTACTCAGAACAATGTCAACTCCAGCAACTGGTTGCATTCAGTAAAAATATTTTCAGTTATTCATTACCATTAACAGAAAATAGTAATTCTTGAGTCTTGCACCCTTTTTTTTTCCTTTTAATGAAACGTGGCAGGACCAACCACTCCTTCCTCATGCCAAGTTATGCACTATAGAGTTCAGTCCATGGAAATTTATTGTTACAGTTGATATAAATTGTATTTAATGGGCAGATGACTCACAGCTCTGCTGACAGCCAGCATTGCATCCTAAAGGCCCATGCGAGCAGGTTGGAAGCAAAGGCATAATAAATGAGGCTTATCTCCATTTCTCCCTTATTATGACAGTTTTCTTCAGTCCTAGGCTGTAGAAGTCCTGGGATGCTACTCTGCTCAGGTCACTTGTATCACAGTCACGGTGGCTTTAAATTGTCCTGCCAATGTAGGTTTCTGAACACAAGCCAAGTGAACCCTTTTTGATTTCCAAACAATATTAAGAGGCTTGTTTAAAAAGCAATAACTTAACATGCTTCATTGCTTTTCTTACAAACACCGTTCTTTTAAGTCTGTAATACCAAGTTTTATGGCTTATGCCAGGATTGTGGAGTTGCAGCTGGATTTTTGATAACACTTCCCCATTATGGACCAGCAAGTCCTGCTTTTTCCTCTCGTGTTGTCACTGCAGCGACAAGCACTGTATGGCGGTGCCAAGGGTTGATGGCAATGGGTGAGGGCAGATCTGATCATTTGGCTGGATTTTAAGGCTTTTTATAGTGGGAACAAGTTATTAAGATCCAGTTCCTGCATCCCCATCCCCAGTTGAAAAACTTATTGTGGGGGATGTGGGAACACTGCACTTAACTGGGGAGCATCAATCCTATTGCCTTCCCGTGCTCCCAACTCTCCTGTAGCTGGATGCTAGTTGGATTTGGGATCAGTTTTGGTTATATGGCATCCAATGCCTACGACCCAGCCCTAGCCTGGAGGCATTAACATGATGTAACTGGTACGTTAGTGTTTGGTGGCACTGGGGATCTGAACCAGTTTGGAATGCAGATGAGGATCTGCCTTGCTACGAAACCTTTCAGGGCTGATGTGGAGAATCCAGCTTTGTGCTGGAGCTGGTCCAAACCCCTCTTCCCACTCTGGTTGTGAAGTACGAGGTAAATAAAAACATAATTGTTGTTTTGCGGAAGGGCTCTTGGAGGCTTTAGGAGAGAGGAAGGTGACAGCTACGGAGCGGGTATGTCCAGATCTACAGTAGCATTTGTTAAGCTGCTGGCAAGAAAGAGTTTACTCCAGCCTTCTGTAACTTCATTTAAAATGTGATATAATTACTGTTTACGCTACAGCCTAAAGCTGCTTCCTGTTTCCAGTATAGTAATTATGCCAGAGGCACACCATTTATTCCAAGCGTATCAGGCCAGGATATGGTCATTACCACATTAATAGGAAGTACCTTTAAATTGTTATACTTGGCAATAACCATATCCTGGAGTAACAACCTTCTTGCCATTCAGCTTGTGAGTTTATAAGCATCTCCTGGCGAGAATAAACAGGAAGGCACCGTTCCTCTCTCCCCTGCCTCATTGCTTTAATGCAATCAATTAATCTTAAAGATGGTTTTAAAGGAGGACCTAAATTGAAGATGTTGCCGGTGACACCAGTATAGGCTAAAGAAAGGGATCTGTGTTCACCCAGTGTTATTGCTGTCTGGTGTCCACCCAGTGGATGATGAGATGACAATACACTGGGGTGAGGAACGGCAAAGCTGGAGGTTGTATCTATGGTACAGTGGCTCTGAAACGGAGTGGGTGTCCCCAAAGAGCTTGCTGCTCCTCGGTTCTGCTCCTCTGGGGTGGAGTATACCACGCTGGGGTGAGTAATGGCCTTCTCAGAGGGTTGGTCACCGGGAGGAAATGCCACATCAAGCGGTGATTTAATTCTGCAGCCCAACTCGGGTATTTGGCAGTGGCCCTTGTTGGCCTCCTGGATATCTTATTGTAGCAACGACTTGGTTTAATTTCTTGAACCAGCCTGGAGCACCATATTTATTGACTTTTGTTTCTAACGAGAAAATATGTAAATTTTAATTAATCCAAGCTGAAGATAAAAAGAAAACAAGCCTCTGTATTGGAGGAGGTTAAGGGACTGGAGCCCTTTGGCTCTTTTTTCCCATGGGATTCAATCCAAGTGCTTGTTTCACTACTTTTTGTGCTCCAAGCCTGTCCAGCTTGCTCTGTTATGGTAGGATGGTCTGGTGGTATTGAACAGGTGCTGCTTTCTGGCCGTTGGTGTTACATCAATGAAACCTTCCTGAGGTTTGGTTTTGACTCTGAAGCACACGATGTCTGAGGCTTCATCCCTAGATCTGCTTAAAAACTTCCCCAGCACTTCCTTCATTGCTGAATGTGGTCTGCTTCGGGGACTCAGTGACAGGACAAGAGGTAACGGCCCCAAACTTGAACATAAGAAGCTCCATCTAAACGTGAGGAGGAACTTCTTAACTTTGAGGGTGGCAGAGCCCTGGAACAGGCTGCCCAGAGAGGTGGTGGAGTCTCCTTCTCTGGAGACATTCCAAACCCTGCCTGGACACGTTCCTGTGCAACCTGCTCCGGGTGGACCTGCTTTGGCAGGGGGTTGGACTAGGTGATCTCCAGAGGTCCCTTCCAACCCCATGTGCTTGTGTGATTAAAGCAAATTCGTATTTTCCTGTACTTGCTCTTATATTTGTGCCTCAAAGAAGCGTTAGGCTCCAAGATGGTCGCTGGTAGCAAGAAGTGTACGTTTGGCAGGACTTGAAATACTTGTTTGAAGGCTAAAGGCTGCTGTCAGCTGCAGTTTGCTGTTAAAGTAGTCTTTGGTGGGACTGTCTATGGACAGTCTTTGTTCACTTTTATTCTGCTGTATGCTGGGGGAAAGCCATGCCAAAGTCCCAGACTGGGTATTGGGAAGAATCTGACAAATACTAATGCTGGAGAGGATGTGTTTAAAATTATCCTGGCTTGGAACTGGCAGCACCCCAGGCTTTTCTTCAGAAGAGCAAAGCCAGGAAGGAGGAGATTTCCAGGGCCCAACCAGGGCTCTTTGGCCAGGCCATCGTGCCAGTTCTGCTCTCATGATGCACGAGGGAGGATAGAAAAAATAGCTTTTGACTTTTTTTTTTAATGTGTGAAAGGATTTGGAATATTTACAGAAGGCAGTGGAGGGAGAATGTGCTTGTTTGGGTTTTTTGCTTTTCCTTTTTGTCTCTTTTCTCTTCCATGCAGGTGGTTGCCATTAAGATGAGGTGTGTTGTGAATTCCTGGCATCCCTTCCCCAGGCTGTTGCTTTGCTTGCAGCCTTTCTTGAGACAGTGTCTGCGTGGTTTCCTAGCCAAGCTTAGCAGCCACACTGGTGGACATGAGTGAACATGAGGGGAGATTTAGATTAGATAATAGGAAGAAATTCTTTCCTGTCAGGGTGGTGAGGTGCTGGAGCAGGTTGCCCAGAGAAGCTGTGGCTGCCCCATCCCTGGAGGTGTTCAAGGTCAGGCTGGATGGGGCTTTGAGCAACCTGGTCTGGTGGGAGGTGTCCTTGCCCATGGCAGGGGGGTTGGAACTTGATGATCTGTAAGGTCCCTTCCTTTGACATGTATTTGGAGTGAAAATAGCATTCCACTCGAAGATGGAGAAGTGCTGCTGTTAACAAACAGAGCTTTTTTTTCGAGTAGAAAGAGGATAGTACAATAACTTCCATAGCACATGCTGGATGTTCTTGTGTGTTTGTTGACTTTGGTCGAAAAAAAATCAGGGAGACTTTTTTCACTGAAGCTGAGACTTCGCAGGACAGTTGAGTGGCCCCACTTTCCCATTCTCACCATCTCTCTTGTACCAGCTCTGTGCATCTGACCATTGGTAATATGTGGTTCATTTGTTAAGCCACGAGCAAACAAACTTTTTCTCCTGTGGATTTTCACCACTGTATGGGGTGAACTAAGTTCCTGAGGAAGCAGGTGGACTCCTCCACGGCTGGAGAGCAGTGAGAATTGGGGCTGGGGAAGAACAAGATGCATCCAGTGGCAGCGAGACTGGATCAACTCGCTGTCTCTTGGAGTCTTGCACCACAAAAGGATACACGAGTATCAGTCCTGTGCTAGATTCTGTTTGCTTTTTTAAGAACCTGGGACAAATCACTGTCCTTGTATTTTTGAGGGTACCTCCAGATAAACTTTGAAAATCTTTTTTTTTTTTCTGTACGCAATACTTGAAAATGCTATTAGCTCTAAATTGTATGTATACCACTTAATGTGTGTCTACTGAAGTTACATTTGGGATTAAGTCCCTCCTGTTCCTGTGTGATTAGAAGTAGGAGGTGCTAATGTAAGAAATAAAATACGAGAAATAATAACCTTTTAATGTATTTCTGTTGGTTGAAGGAAAGGTTTAATGACTTCCACTTATTGTTGCTTTATCTTTCTGCAGGGATGTGAAAGCAGGAAATATTCTTCTTGGAGAAGATGGCTCAGTGCAAATTGCAGGTAACTTTCCTGATCAGTTTAGATAATTTTTAGGTGTAACTGTGTATCCAAAGAGATGATTCAATGATCAACAAGAAACCTACATTAAAAAAGTTGGCTTCTAGAGACGCCACAGTTCCTGAGGAAGCAGGTGGACTCCTCCACGGCTGGAGAGCAGTGAGAATTGGGGCTGGGGAAGAACAAGATGCATCCAGTGGCAGCGAGACTGGATCAACTCACTGTCTCTTGGAGTCTTGCACCCTAAAAGGGTACATGAGTATCAGACCTGTGCTAGATTCTGTTTGCTTTTTTAAGAACCTGGGACAAATCACTGTCCTTGTATTTTTGAGGGTACCTCCAGATAAACTTTGAAAATCTTTTTTTTTTTTCTGTACGCAATACTTGAAAATGCTATTAGCTCTAAATTGTATGTATACCACTTAATGTGTGTCTACTGAAGTTACATTTGGGATTAAGTCCCTCCTGTTCCTGTGTGATTAGAAGTAGGAGGTGCTAATGTAAGAAATAAAATGCAAGAAATAATAACCTTTTAATGTATTTCTGTTGGTTGAAGGAAAGGTTTAATGACTTCCACTTATTGTTGCTTTATCTTTCTGCAGGGATGTGAAAGCAGGAAATATTCTTCTTGGAGAAGATGGCTCAGTGCAAATTGCAGGTAACTTTCCTGATCAGTTTGGATAATTTTTAGGTGTAACTGTGTATCCAAAGAGATGATTCAATGATCCAGAAGAAACCTACATTAAAAAAGTTGGCTTCTAGAGACGCCACAGTTCTTCAAACAAACAGACAAAACAAAACCAACACCACCAAAAAACCCAACAATAAACAAACCACAAACCAAACAACAAAAAAAACCAAACCAAAACCCGACAACCCAGGGTGTTTATTACATCTTTATGTAATAACGATGTAAACGGTTATCTTAAAATAGTGTTCTTTGGAATAATGACAATCAGCGTGAGTAAATCCTTTGACTGTTAAGTCCTTGGAATCAATAGTTTAGATAAAATTCTTGGCTTGAACTAGACAGGTTTTTAAAACAGCAAGTTCATAGGCTTGGAGGTGGACTGCACAGACCTCACGGATTTATCATCAGTGTGTAAAGTGGTTTTCAAACAGATTGTGCTGAACAGTGGGTAGATTAATCAGAAGGAAATCAGCGTGTCTGATGATAAAAGTCACTTGCAACGTTGCCTTAACCAAAGGTCTGCTGGTCACACTGCTCACGTGGATGCTCCCTAGTCTGCTTCGGTTGAACCGGGTGGCAGAGCGTATGTTTAACTGATTGCCCCAACCCAGCCCAAACTGGGCTGAACTGGAAGTCTTGGGAGCGGTTGTTCAAGCTTAGGGTCAGCGTAGGGAAGTCTGGGAGCACAGAAGAAAGAAGTTGTTTTAGCTGATACAGGTGTGCCCAGAGATGTCTGTTGTAGTCACTGCTGTCACAAGCTGCATCAACACAGGTATGTTGGAAACAGTCCTTGGCGTGGATGGACCATACGTCTGTGGAAAAGGATGTTGGGTGGGTTTTGGGTTTGTTTTTTCTTTTTTTTTTTTTCCCCCCCTCACTAGTACTCTTCTGGTCTTTTATTTCATACATGTTCCTACAGCCTTCACTTTTCTTTCCAGAAATTAAGAAGAATTAATATTATTATTGTAGACTGTTAAGTACGACGTGTTTTGGAGAGTATGTTTAGAACCTGTGAGACTTGTTTGTCCTTTTCTTCCCTGTGTGCCATTTTCCTATCCTGAGTCTGATTCCTCTCCAACTCCCCTTTCCCTCAGAAGTGTTCTCTTCCTGTGGATCTTGTGGTGCCTTTCCAGTCCTTGTGCCACCTCTAGCTGAAGAGCAGAGCTGGCACCTAGTCTTGCCACCTTAGCAAACATCCTTGTACATGTTGAACTTTTTCAGTCCCATATTTAATGGGAAAGAACCATAATCTGTTCATAAGGTCTTCAGTGCCCTGTCCTGCTGGTGGAGGCACAGCAGAGGGTCAAGCCAGGGGTGTAAGGGACAGGGCTTTCCAGCTGTGTGGGAGGCAGATGTGCCCGTTGTGTCATGTAGTGCTGAGGGCTGCAGACTCCTTTGGTGTATCTACACCTGGATTTGGAGGCAGAACTCATAGCAATGCACAGGTTTTTTTTATAGGTAGCTCTTCTCCCCCTTCAGAAGGCAATAAGCCCTCTTACACCTAAAATACAGGACTCGTGTTTAAAACCTGAAGTTGCTTTTTGTTTTCCCTTCTAAGTCTCCCAGTGCTCTTCATGCCTGCTGTTATCTTTCTAGCAAGGTGTAAATAATTCATCCCCTGTGGCAGCTGATGAAAGGCAGGGAGTGGCTTCTGAAATGCTCAAAAGAGCAAACTTTACGCAGTGAAATCCTACAGTTTTTTTCCGTAATGGGGCCAAGATGTAGCACTCTGGAGTTGTAATTGCACGGAGATTTAGATTATGTTCCGGGAGAGGCTGCAAATAGCTGTTACATTAGAGCAATGCACTTATATTCCAAGTGTTTCTGCCAGCCTAGCAGAAAGCTGCTTGTTTTTCTCTTCCACAAAGGTGCCAGGATTTGGCTTTTGTTGTTTTTTTTTATTAAGGCTCATCACTAATAGGTATCTGTTCATGTATTTATTTTTTTTCTGCAGAATAATGTTTAGTTGATAAGTAGTTTTAAGGTCTCTTATTTGTACGGATTTCAGAGGATTTATTTTGTGATTTGTACACGTTCCCCTGGCCTGAACTGTCTACTGGTGGTTTATACATGCAACATTTCAATGATGAAATCCCTCTCTCCGCGTATCCCGCGAAAGCGGCGTTGCGAGATGTGCAAAGTTCCCTCTTTACAAATTCTTTCTTTGAACACGTGAAAGGACCAAGGCTGGAACCTTCCACGAGAGTCGGGGAACAACTAAGCTCAACCAAGGTCAGCAAGTTCAGCTCAGCAGCAGGAAGCACTTTCGTTTCTCCGAAGGCAAATGATGACTTGAAAGAAATAAAAATAAATGAATGACTGGATACTAGAGAAGAGCCTGACCTGGTCATAACATCAGATTTTTGTTTCTGTGGGAATTTCTGACACTTAAGCTTCCTTTCCTCCTGACCCAGGATGAAATAGCGAAATTCCTTGTGAATTTTTTGAGGAGGAAAAAAATATGCTGGAAGCAAACCAATCCCAATAATGCGAGTTTTGTTTCAACAAGATCAAAGCGCTTGCCTTCGACAATCATGTTAATGAATATTATGAATAATTCTGTTGATAGTTGAGTGCTTCAATTATCAGCTCGGTGACATCTCTGTGTTCCCATGGAGCAAACATGTTTAAGTTTCGCTGGAAAGTTACACCAGGAGGAGAAAAAAAATAATAAAATTGATCAGCTGTGGAATGAAGCCTGAGGGTTAGAGTGAACGAGGCCCCTCCCTTGAAGGAGCTGGTTTGGTGTACATAAAAAATGCAAATAGTGTAGCAGGAAAGAATGACACTAATTCTTTCATAATGACGCCTTTCTCTTTTGCCATCCCTCTATCCAAGCTGCTTGTGAGTGGTTAAGGAGGTCTTATTTTAGTGTTTGGCATTTGCAGCCTCATGTTCCTTTTTCCTGTGGCTTGATACAATTCGTGTTTCTTGTGTCAGAAAAAATGCAAATCATAAACGTAAATGTAAGGAATGTAAATCTCAAACTGGAAATCCTTTGGGGAAAAAGCCCACAGCTGCTTTTAGGAATGCTTATAAAAATGCTTCTCCCTGTAGCAGAGATAATCCCACTGCTGGATGGTACCCTCCACACCACGTCAGTGAGTTTAATTTCATGTATTTTGTATTTCATACTTGGAAAACTTTTGCTGTATGTAATTTATGGTAGTAATTTCGCTGCAGGATGATACAGTTCTAACCAGTGAAAACTAAAACTCTTTTGTTAATTTGGGCTGTGCAATTCTTTTAAGGAATTAACAGGAAAAAACCCAACATGTTGAAGGTGTGTCTGATGTGTCTCAGGTTGTGTTTGTGACTCGGAGGTGAGAGCTGCTGGTGGGAGCCCTGCGAGCTTCGGTGGGCGCAGGTGAAATCTTGGAGCTTGGGGGCATTTGCTGCAAGTAGGAATTCCAAAAATTCCTCTGGTGGCCTGCACAGGCTCCTCCACAAATCCAAAGACTTGGGATTTTTACCCATGACTCTTATCTATTTTATCTACTTTTAATTGTGTAGCTCTTTTTGCTAACCAGTGAAAACTAAAACTCCTTTGTTAATTTGGGCTGTGCAATTCTTTTAAGGAATTAACAAGAGAAAAAATAACTTGTTGAAGGTGTGTCTGATGTGTCTCAGGTTGTGTTTGTGACTCGGAGGTGAGAGCTGCTGGTGGGAGCCCTGCGAGCTGCGGTGGGCGCAGGTGAAATCTTGGAGCTTGGGGGCATTTGCTGCAAGTAGGAATTCCAAAAATTCCTCTGGTGGCCTGCACAGGCTCCTCCACAAATCCAAAGACTTGGGATTTTTACCCATGACTCTTATCTATTTTATCTATTTTTAATTGTGTAGCTCTTTTTGCTTTCAAAATGTGCATCTACTGAACCAAGGCATAAAATTGCCTTTATCAGATCCAGCTGACCAGTGAGATTTAAACTGGCAACGTTTGCTTACATCTTAACATCTCTTTCTTTCCTTTTTGTTTTTTTCCTCCCCAAGGGCACTGGTTGGGCTTGTGGCTTGGCATTGAGGTTTTTGGAGCCTGCTACAATTCCGAGAGTATCGCTTTCTCAGTTTGAAGTGTTTTCCTGCAGATTGAATTAATCTGTCTTTTGGAGAGAGCAGGACTCTTTCCCCGATACTATTGTTCTGGGCTGCGCTGACGGTGCTTACAATGTAAATTGAGATAGCTGTGCTCTTTTGTGTTCCAGCCTCTCCATGGCAATTATTGTATTTTTATTTATTTATTTTTCAAATCAGAGCATAAAACCTCTTAGCCCTGGCATTTATTGGCTCCCTGGAGTCTAAAAGCTCCACGGGTAAAAACACTCTTTGTCAACACAAACTGCATCAGAACCAATATTGCTGCATAAACCAAGAGATTTCTTCTCACAATAAGCAAGGCTTAATATTCTTCAGTGTGTTTAACTGTGCAGGCCCTATAAATTACTCCGGAATGAAGTGAGAGCCTTGATAGACTGGAAAAGGATGGGAGACGTTGAGGAGAACTCTCCCAGGGTGCATGAGATTTGCTTGATACGAGCCACGCTCCAACCCTGGCACAATATTAACATCCTACTGGGTGCAGGCTAAATATTTTTTTTTTTCTTCCCTGTTTTTATCCACTGGGATATTAAATAATGCTGTCACCCACCCCTCCATGGTTGAATGTGAAGAAGCAAGGGTCTGCACGTGTCCCTCCACATTGTGGATTTATTCTGTTGTAGGGACAATGACAGTTTATCTTCAGGATTTGAAACCATTTGGGATTATTAATGTACATTTCCAGAGGCTCCTGGAGCGGCTGCCCTGTCCTGTCCAGGCTGCGTTGCCAAGCGGTTAAAGTAGATTGGAGATCTTCATGAAGTCGTTCAGGACTTGCTAATTGATACTGGGCAAATTGCCTAACTCCCCCCTGCCTCTCGCTTTATCTATTTATAAAATGGGGATAGTTAAGGCCGGGCAAAACTTGTGTAACTGAATTTGTGTAACTTTCCACAAATCCCTGCCAGCTTGTCACCGGTTCGCTCTGTTCCTGACTGCTCTTAATTCACTATACTAAAATAGCGCTCCGCATAAACATCGGGCTGTGATGCGGGCAGTGTCATTCCCCCACTTTCCCTTAGGAAACTCTAATTTTGGGAGATTAAATTGCTTTAACTAGGGACAAGGTTTGAATCTCACTCGGGGAGAGGAGTGCCAGCTGCAGGGCTGGCGTGAGCAGCCGGTGTTGTATCATGGACACCTCTGAGCCTCTTGTCTCTTTAGAAAAACAGGCAAAAGTGTTTTTCTTTGTGGTTGATGGAGAGTTTTGGTGCCTCTCCTGCAGCAGCAGGATGTGAAGTAACTTATTCTTTGTGTTGCTTGTAATATCTGCGTTTCCTGAAGAGATGTTGCGCTATTTGCTTGTTGAAACCACTTGTGAACTTCTCAAAGGGAGGTGGCTTCACCCGGCCTGGGCTTTGTCATCCTCAAGTTACTTGGTGTGGGATTAGTGTATCTTTATTAACATGCTGTTGGGGATCAGTTACAATCTTTACATTTACTCAGCAAAGGGATTTCATCCATCTTTTATGTGCCTTGACGTTATTGCAAAAAGGCTAAACTTGTGGCATGTGCACATTCTTGTTCTTCACCAGTCTTCATTTTCTTCATTTTTTCTGATGGTGAACAACTGAACAAGAAGGAGGGTGACCAGTGAAAAGAACATTTGGCACAGTCTTCTAAAATACTTCTAGTTTTGATTGAGGAGGGATAATACCTTGGCTACACAAGTTTGAGATTGGTTTGAAGTCAAGATAAGTTTATTCTGTTGTTCTGCCCCCACTGAAGTTGGGAACTGCTGTAGGATCTGATCCAAACTCATCAGGACCTTTTCTGCTGTCAGTGGGCTTTGGTCCTGCCCTTCTGATGATGGCATCTTTCCCTTGTGGTACCTGCCTACAGCAGCAGGTACTCAGGCTTTCTAGGATTTAGGTAATGTTACAACATGAGATGGCCAAGGAGAGATGATTTTTAACATCTGACTTTTAGATTTGGATAAAACAATCTGATACTGTAGAAATGTATCTTCCTGATGCACGCAGCAGCTGTGGTGTCCATTGTGAAGAGGTCCTGCCACAGAGTTCTTACCTTGGTGAGTTGTTTAGACTGGGTGTTTGTTTCTGCAATGCAGAATAGAAAAAGGAGATTTTCCTTTCAGCTTTCACATTTCCTGAGTGGCCAGAATAGTTTTCAAGTTTGACGACTTGGATACCTTAATAGCAAGAATTGTTTCCTAACACCACGCTTTTGGAAAGTGTTTTTTAGGGTATGTGGTTTGCAACACGTGATGTTTCTACTGAAGAAGTCCGCATTGGCTGTATTTTTTGCAGAGGCTACATCAGCAAAATTATGATTTCCATTCTGGGTTGGTTTTGCTGTGATATGAGAGTCTGGAGATTTTTTTTTTAAAGATGTGTTTGGTTTATATCACTGAACCAAGTCCAGCAGATAAATCTTTGCTTCAGAAAAATTATTACCAAAAAAAAAAAAATCCTACCACTTGCATCCAGACATCCTGGAGACTATTATTTGCTAGCAGATTGCTGGAAGTCTGCAATTTTTGGGCTCATTTAGAATATCTGACAGTCGTTGGATTCCCAGCAGTGGTGGTTACTGGTATTGCAAGCCAGGTCCAAACATTCCCAATTCCTCCCAGTCTCGGGTGATGCAGCCCTTTCCGGTTATCGCTGTCATGAGCCAAAATAAAGCACAAGCTGCCGAAGAAGAGTACAAATGTAAACGCTTCTGAGCTATCCTACCTCTTAAGTTTTGTGACTTTTCCCCACTTTCTAGAGTGAAATTAATTCGCAGTAACCTAGTTCGTTTCAGTCTTCCTGAGGGTGATTAACAGTGACAGAGAAAATGAGCCGTGGATCGTACCAGCTGCTTAGAAGTAAGAATTGAACCCAAACTTGTGGGATTTTTTTTTTTTTATCTCTTTACAGATACTTCTTGAGAGCAGGCACATTCTTATCTTAATAGATGGGACTTGGGTAAAGTTAGTAAGGTGACATTTGAGAAGACAGTTTCAGAAGAGCAGCGTGGGGTGTTTGTGCCTGTTTTAGCCCACTGGGAATGAGGGAAATTGATTGGGAAAACATTGAATAAATCAGCCATGTAACATAATACAATTTAATTCCATTTAAGCTTTCTGCTGACCTCAGATGGCAGCTGCAGGGGCACAATTTCCAACTGGAATTTGTAAACCCACGTTTGCTGTGAAATGTGGTGAATGCTGTGTGTGTGCTACGCAAAGGACTTGTGTTTTTCCTGCTGGAATGCTTTTGCTTTGAATGGCATTTCCTTTACCCTCAAAATGACTGCATGGAAACTTGAGGTAAGATAATATACACAAGTTCAAATACAGCACATCACAATAATATGCTGATGGCACTTGGACAAGTTCCTATTAGTATTATCTTATTTAAAAGAACTTCTAATTGCTCTTGTGTTTAGAACAATAGGTCTTGTGAGACTTCCCGTAATGAGCAGCAAAGTGCAAATAATTTTACTCTGAACTTTTTAGGAAGCTCATTTAGTTTTCTGAGAAAAGCAAGGGTGGTGAGTACGTACATGGAAGATCCCAAAACAAAAGCACTGTTACAAAAAGTGGTTTTCCAGGAAAAGTGCAGATTGCAGTGTTGACAGGGAGAGCGATCCATCTAGATGTGCTAAAACTTGAAGGTTAACAGGGAGACAAGATGCCTCTGGCATCAGGGAAGAGAACAGGACAGTGTATCTGGAAGAAGCTGAACCCTCATGATAGGCATTTGCTGGTGCTTCTTTTAGCCCTGTGATTTCTGTGCAACTTTCTTTAATGTAAACTTTCAGTTATCCACATCTAGTATTTTAGTGAGCACCAAGTTCCTCTCCTTGGAAGCCTCTAACCTAAGTGGGCTTGAGGCTTTCAGCGTCTTACTCTGCTGAGTGATGATTTCAGTGGGGTTTCTCAAATATTGAAAATGTCTGGTGGGAAGGGGCTCATTGTGCTGCTGGCGTGATGCAGAGGGAAGCTTGGGACTGTCCTCACATGGATGCCATCGCTTCCCAATTGTAAATCAACTGTTTGTTGTGGTTGATTCCTCGATTAGGATAACATCTCTAAGCTGTGGAGTAACTCTGTGGCTACTCTGAGTAAGACTTTTGCATTTACAGTTAACTATGTTGGCTGAGTTTCAAGTATTTTCAGACCAGTTGTGGTCAATAACATTCTGTTTTTATATGAAATAGCCCTTGAATTTCAGAGATTTAGCTTCCAAGCCTGACATCAATCTCAAAAATGGCATTCAACCTTTTGATTGCTTGTACTGTGTTTAAAAGGGGATGTGTGGATAAAATTGAGTTATGGAGAATGACCCATTGCAGGTCTATAATTCTACACTACATAAGCAGCATAGTTTGGAGCCAAATGGGAAGAAATACTTGCACAGATTTGTGTTTACAGTTTCCCTGTCACCTGATTTTTTTTATTTTTATTTTCTCCAAGAAAAGTCTGCTGTCCTCTCTTGAATGACTTGGTTGCCAAATCTTTTGTAACACTCTTCTCTGAACAAACATACTGTATCCCATTCCTATCTGTACTGCTGTGGCTTCCAGACCCTGTTTTCCATGTCATTCATAACTGCATAAAATGCCAGTGTTGTCTTTGAAAGCATAGTTTTCTTGTAAAAGAAAGATTTACTTTAAATAATACAATTCCCAGGGAGCGCATGAGGCACCCTTGAGCATCCTTCAGCTTGTGGAAGATCACAGAACCATCAAGGTTGGGAAGGACCTCTGAGATCACTGAGTCCAAACATACACACACGAAAAAATCCCTTATCTCAGGCACTAGAGCATGCCCTGAAGTGCCACATCTACATGTTTCTTAAATCCCTCCAGGGATGGAGACTCCACCACCTCCCTGGGCAGGCTGTTCCAGTGCCTGACCACCCTCTCAGTCAAGTAATTCTTCCTAATATCTAATCTAAACCTCTCCTCCTGTGACTTCAGACCATTTCCTCTGATCCTGTTCTTATTCCCTTGGGAGAAGAGAACAACCCCCACCTCTCTACAACCTCCTTTCAGGTAGTTCTAGAGGGCAATGAGGTCTTCCCTCTTCTCCAAACTAAACATGCCCACTTCCCTCAGCCTCTCCTCGTATGACTTGTTCTCTAGACCCCTCACCAGCTTGGTGGCTCTCCTCTGGACACGCTCTGGCACTTCTTCTTGTGGTGAGGAGATGTTTGAGGTGGGGGTAGCACTGGGGTACCTGTCTGTGAGGCTTCCCCAGGGATGGTTGGGCTGGGGAGCAGCACGTGCCGCTGCATTCCCTGCCGCTGCTGTGTCATCGGGAACCGCTCCAAGGTCCTGTTAAAGCACTGAGCATCTCCACGGTGGAAGATTACTGAGCAAAGCATATTCTGGTAATAAAACACCCAGAATGAAGGGGCTGCTGATACCTCCACTCTGCAGGATGCAGTCAGGGGGCAGTTAAATGCTTTAAAGTCTAGTAACTTCTTATGTACGTAAAGCGGCTTCATTGCTGCAAGTATTAAGTTGTGGCTTGTGATGTATGTATACAAAATGTAAATAAAGCACTGGCTGTCAGAGGCAGGTTTGTACAGTGGCGTGTCTGCCGGGGGAGCGTGGGCATGTTCTAATGTGACCAGTGGGCCGTGATGGAAAGTGGAATTTTCCTCTCTGCCGCCCAGCGCTGAAAGCTCTGCTGTCCCCAGTAATTGAGTGGTGGCCGACAGACCATTCGTGTCCCAGCACTCTTACCTAACTGTTGATCATTCTTCCTTTATTAGGAAACTCCTCATGCGTAACTGTATGGTCTGGTACTTAATAGATGGCCGGGAATACGAGGGGAAAGAGGGGACAGCCCTTCAGTTTGCTCAGGAATTGTTCTTAATAAAATCTGGTTTCTTTTGTTTTTTCTTTTCAGACTTTGGCGTCAGCGCCTTTCTGGCCACTGGTGGTGACATCACGAGAAATAAAGTCAGGAAAACTTTTGTGGGCACACCTTGCTGGATGGCACCAGAAGTTATGGAGCAGGTGAATTGTTTTTCCTCGTGTCCTTTTAGCTGATCTGCACCTGGAATTCCCTGTTGATGGCAAGGGCTGTATCAAACGATGATGATAATTTGGTATCCTGTAAAGCTTTCTTAAAACTGCAGGATTTTCTTCCATTTGCCTGTTTTAGCCAGGCTTTTATTGGGGAATCTTAAGTGTTCAGTAGATTTTTGCCCTGTTGCTTCTCTTCAGGCTCCTACCTAAGGTGAGGGTGAGACAGCTCAGCTGTTGCATAAAGAAGATTAACCTGCCCCTCCCTCTTGCATAAATGTGAGGTAGAATATAAATAGTTTCACACATGGTAAATATGCACATAAACAGCTCAATAACACGCTCTTGTACTTTTGCAACTATGAGAATTTGGGGTAGCTAAGTGCAACATGTCAAAGTGGGGAGTTATGACAGTAAAATAACATGCAGTTGACTTAATTCGGGTTTTTAGTTTCTCTTGGCTTGGGGAGTACCCAGACTGTAAATGCTGAGGAATGCTTGCCTCTCCCCCTTCCTCCTCTGCCCTTTTGGCTGGCTAAAAGATGTCATACTTCTTCCCCTTAGGTGGAGATATGTGACTTTTCGTCCTCCACTACTTCTAGACTAAACTATAGAAGCTTTGTCTGTGTGACTTCTGATGAAGGCCACCCAGAAACTTTGTTTAAAGTAAAATATCGCTGCCCATTTCTGAGCAAGATCCATGAACAAAATTATGCCCCTGTCCTGACAGGGCATTTGCAGTAGCTGTCTCCTGCACTGATGCTCAGTGCCAGAAGCATTCTGAAAATTCTCTCTCATCCCCTTAAAACCAGTTTGACAGAGGACTGGCCTCGGGGTTTGATTTCTGACAGGTGTGCCAAGCAGAAATACAACTGCTTATAAATGTCTTTCCATTTTTCCATTTTTTTCCTTGCAAAAATCTTTTAAAGAAAAATATTTGGGGAAAAAAATTGTTTTAATAAAGTAAACCCACCTTGTTAATTTTCTCCTTGTTGTTCATAATAAATTATTTTGAAGCTTAGGAGAAACTTGTGTGAAACACACCCCCATCCCCACTACCCCATATATATATATAATCCAAAATGAAATGCAGCTAAAACAGTGGTAGAACTTTTAATGCATTTTTCCCAATATCTAAAACTTCTGGAGGGATTGAGATAATTTTGGAGTATCTTAAATATACTATAGATGTAAAAAATTTTTTTATATTTGGCCTTTTCAGTGTCTCCCCATGGTTGAGGGATTGAGAATTCTGGAGTATCTTAAATATACTATAGATGGAAAGCTTTTTCGATATTTGGCCTTTTCAGTGTCTCCCCATGGTGGCACTGAGGGGCTGGTGCCTTAGCACACTCCTGCAGCTTCCTGGGAGTCCAAGAACTTCCTTCTGAACTGCTTCACTGTCATATACTTCTGGATTTTTTTGTTATGTTGATTTAAAAATAAATAAAAATAGAGTATTCAGTGTTTCCAGTACCAGGTCAGAGCTGTCCCTTGTTTTTCTGTCCTTAGTGTCCAGTCCTGGGGCACAGCAGGCTGGCCAGGACCTAACGGTGCTGCTCCAGGCTCATTGAGGTTAGGATGGCTGCAATCTGCAGGACAACAGAGGTGGAAAAAGATCTTGAGGGTGCTAAAAAAAGGAGAAATTAAGGTTTTAGTGACAAATGGAGGGGGATTCTTGATACAACAGATGTGTTTGTGAAGGAGGCAGGTTATCTGGGGAGTCCTGTACTTTCTCAAAGTCTGTGCACGTCTAGTTGCAAATAGTAGATGACCAAGAAGCTGCTGTGAAATCCCTCAACACCCGTTTCTATCATCTTGCTGCCTTCCAGCAGGTGTCACTCTGAGCCTCTGTATCCAACCCGGGGAACAAGGATGAAGGGGTTGCTGTAGGTTAGCCTTCGATATTTAGATATTATCAACCCAGTTCCATCTGCTTTACTTCAGCATCATTAAGTTCCTTTAGCACGTTAATACATGATAGCCTGGCATTGTGTTTTAATGTATGTTGACTTGACAGATTTATGGCAAAGAAATAAATAGTTAATGAGAAAAATAAATGTTGTTGATATAAACTATAACTGCAGGGTGATGACTAATATGTATTGGACAGATGTCAAGATGAACTGCTGTAGATGGTATTGGACTTCATAGCTTTCATTTGCAAGCAGGATTATATGATATAATTAAAAAACCCAAAATACTAAACAGTTAAAATCCCAGTGGGGAATGGGGAGTTGCAGTTTTGAGGTGTGCTGCAAGACTAACTGAAAGATAAAGCTACAAAAATGTCCCAAAGTTATTCTCAGAACCTAAAAATAGTGTGAGGGGAAAAAAAACCCCAACCCTTACAGCATATTTCTTCCTGCGCTGTGTTCTTTTAAATTATACTAGATATCTCTGCTTGTTTATTTAAATGACTTGAAATCTGTTCGTAATCATGGCATCCATCAACTGAGGAAATCCAAGAAACTTTTCAGGCCTTTAAGGCTCATTAAAATGATGCCTGCATGGTTGAAAAAGATTATGCAAAATATAAACTCCTGTTGCTACAATAAATTTCCGTTCAACTGTATATAGTTTTACATGAAAAATAGTGCAAGAGAGTTTTTCGTTTGCCAAAATTCAAGATAGTCTTAAAGGTAGTTTGAGGAACATTCTTTCGCTTCATCATAATGAATATCTTTCTGAAGCTCGTTAGGTTTGCTGAACACAACACCCCGATTAGCTTTGCACTGATTCAATATTCGCTTTCCCATAGTCTAGCAAGAAGAAATACAAACCACTCTCCACAGCCAAAACACTTTGATTTCTGTAGCTGCTCCTGAAGTTAGTACACAGTGTCTCTTCCCTGCAGCGGAGAAAGCAAGTGCCAAAATATTACCTAATGATAATGAGGAAGTAACCGCTTTGGCATACGAAATATTTTTTCCTGTGCGTGAGGGGAAGTAAATGCTATAAATTTTCCTGAACGAGCCTGTGTTTAATGTCAAGTGCAGAAGCTACTGTTAATTAGTGGAGGGAAATACTAGTCCGCAAACAGGAACGAGGGGCTTTTTACTGAGCTGGTGTGTACTGAAGTTCCAGGATCGAGCCTGTTTGCAGTCAGATTAATTAAGCAGTTGACTAAAAGTCTAGTGAAGCATATGTCCCGAGGGGGTAACAGTCCATCTATTAACTATGAGAGATTCATTATACTGCTTAATGACTCTCTGTGTCTTTGTGTAGAAGTTGGAGCCGGGGTTAACCCAGTGCCCCTTTGTGCTCTACACATGGAGAGGTTTGTGGCAGAGCAGTCCTAGTTGCACAGTCCATAACCATTTTTTTATCAGATTGTGACTTCTAAAACACCTCTGCAAAGGTACAGTTTTCTTTCAATTCCTTTAACACTGTAGTGCTGGTCTTTGCAAGAGGGAAGGAAGGAAAGGGCGAAGGGGTGTGTGGTGGGCTCAAGAAAGGGATTGTAGTGCAGGATAGCTGGAGGCACATGCTAACACCCTCTAATATCTTCCAGGTCAGAGGATACGATTTCAAGGCAGACATCTGGAGTTTTGGGATCACTGCTATCGAACTGGCTACGGGGGCAGCTCCTTACCATAAATACCCGCCGATGAAGGTGAGCAGGTTTCCAGATACTTGTGGAAGATAAAAGACCAGTGTGTTCTGTGGGTGTTTCCAAGAGTTTGGCCAGCACGCTTTGTTGAAGAGTTTGTCCTCTCAACTTGCACTTGTGGATCACGATGTTCTTAAATTTATCTGAAGTCACCTTTTAAAAATACACCACTTAATCAGCATTGTCTGAAACTGCACAGTTCTTATTTAGATCCTGAGTCTCACCAGGGTCACAGTTCTTGAGCAAAGTGCCGTGTGTTTTAATCCTGGAGCCTCTGGGGGCAGCAGATGTTTTAGAGCTATAAATAATGATTCGGAACATGTTATCTGGCATCCAGTGACAGTGGGATGGTGAGCCATTCCTTCTCCTGCACTGATAATCCTTCTTGATACCTCTCAGAAATCCTATTACCAGTTATCCAAAGAATGTCTTCTTTTGTTTAATGCCAACACAGTCCTGTCAATCACCGAACCAGTGGAAAGTACCGCATCAGTTTGAAATGGTGCAGTATCGGCAGCGTTAGTATTTTATTGAAGCTGAGGTGGAGGAAATGTTCTTGTTTAAACACCGACACTTCAAAAATCTTTTTAAAATATCTTGAACTTTAGATAGCCTTACAGTTGGACTAACTTTCCCTATTTTCTGACTCTTGAACCAGGAGCTACTTCCAACATGACACTCTTAAAGTTAGCAGAGGTGACTCCATCAGTTGAGGTCTGTAGCATCCTGTCCTTCTACTGAGCTTTGAGTAGCCCCGTTGTGAGATCTGCTGGGGCCTTGTCTCAGTCATGAAATGTTGAGCCCCTTTGTCCAACTCTCTTGAAAGGCCACTTTACTTCTACTCCTGGGATGTGTGTTCCCTCGGATCACACAGGAGGGGGTGCAGAGCCCTTTCAGGAACATCATAGCTTATGGTTAGACCAGTTACCTGGGATATGAGCCCTGTGGGCCCCAAGTCTCTCAATTTCAGGCATACCATGGGGCAAGTTTTCCTTTCCTGAGTCTTTTAACTGCTGGACTGCTATACAGGTTGGGTGTCACCTCTTTAGGACCTGGGCGCATCCTCTCCCACCCCGCAGTTACAATAGAATTCAGGAATCCAGTATCTCCTACCTCATTAGAGCAGATATATCCATGTATCACTTTACGTGCCAAGACTTTGCACTGGTTTAACTCTTGTGGAACAGAATCCATTTTAAGATTTGTGTTGTCTCTTTGCAGAGACTGTTGAGTAGCTGAGTGGTTCAGAAGTGCCATTAAAGCACATGTCACATGAGTGATTCTGCCATATGAGTGGCAGAGCAGCAAGGAGTTCAGGGAAATGTGTTGCTGATGCAGCTGCTGCTGTTTTCATCGATCCTTCCTTCTGTGCTGTGATTACTGGTAGTGTTTTGCAGTACCTTCTGCAAGCTGTACTTGTGTTTATTGAGTTTGGAGTGCGGGGGTTGCAGCTCTGGATGCAAAGATTGCCCATTTAGCGTCTTGTGTTATCATAAGGGAGATAGAATTCTCAGTCTCCAATTCTAGTAGCTGTGGGTTCCAGTTGTGCAACCTGCAAGAGGAATTCTCTGTTTTATTTATTGAATGTAATTGTATTTCACTGCAGATTAATTTTGTTATGCAGCAAAGTGACCCGTACATTAAGTGACCCTCCGAGGGGAGGGGAAAAAAGCAGGGAATTCTGTCATGGACTGTATAATTTCAATGACATTGATGGGCTCTTGCTGCCCTAAGCAATATAGCTGTTGAAAGCTATTTAAATGTGCTATGTGCTGCTTCCTTTTCTAAAAATAGATATTCATCTGTATGTAGGTGACAAGTGAAAATGGAAATGAGTAATTTTCTTCCTTTCCTTCAGAATATCTAAGTGATGTAGACGGAATAATCAGTTTGGCTTTATGGGTGCTTGTGAAAGAAATGTCTTCACCTGCTGTTGCATTGGTACATGGAAATGAACCCTTGTATTTTTTTTATGTTGCCCTTCTGCTTTTACATTAGTTTGATTTCTAGCTAAGAAATACCTGCAGGGAGAACTAAAATCAAATTGATTCAAATGCCTTGCACAACTGCTTATCCTAAACTAGGAAGGCTGGTAGAATTTTTGCTAGGCTTGCACCTTTAATCACACCAAACAGGCCTGAAAGCACATCCCAGCCTTGTGTTTGGCCCACGGACTGTGCTGTGGGCTGGGAGATGTGATGGAGAAGGGTAGCATAAATTGTTGGGTATAAATTAGTCTGGCTTCCCAAGGAGGTAGCTCTAGATCCAGTTGTTTGAGTCTTGAGCCTCTCAGCTGACAGTCAGAATTTGCAGAGGTGTAAAGGTTTTTGAAAATAATTGTATCTATGAAGTTAGTGAATGTAGGAAGCAGAGGGAAGAGGAGAGACCCCATAATTGCTTTGAGGAGAAGGTAGGGGAGTGTTTGCTGTCTGTTGAATGTGAGGAGACAGTCTCAATTGTAAGAAACTTCATTCTGAGCTCAGGCTACCTTCAGAGAGCCGTTGGAATGAAACAGTCCTTGACTCAGATGCTTGATGAAAATACTTGTCTAAAATATGGTGTTCCTGAGATCTGTCTCTAGCAAAGGCCAAGAAAAATCTCATTGCCAATAGACATAATTCTTTCAGGTTTTAATGCTGACGCTACAAAATGATCCTCCGTCTTTGGAAACTGGTGTGCAAGATAAGGAGATGCTGAAGAAGTATGGGAAGTCATTTAGGAAGATGATTTCATCGTGCCTACAAAAAGACCCCGAGAAAAGGTAAGAACAAATAACACCAAAATAAATGGGAAAAACAAACCAACAGAACTACAAAACTCATTTTATTCCTCTTTTTTTTTCCCCCCCCAAAAAAAAGCAGGTTCACTCTCTGCCCTTCCAGCCTTTGTCATAATAAACACAGCAATCTTGCTGTGTGGCACCAAACTCTCTTGGCTGTTCTTATTTTTAAGGATAAAAGTCTGGCGTTGTGCCTGGCCCAGGGCACACGGCTCCCATTTGGGTTAATGAGAGTTCATCCCAGTCCACTGTGTGTATCGTGCCCATTCTCCCCCTTCCCACCTCCAGCAGGTGACTGCAGTTCATGTTTTGTTCCCAGGCAAAACTGCTCTGTGTTTATAAATCAGGAATTACACGTTGAGCAATATGTGTTTGCTTGTGAAGCTTCACAAATAAACTTTTCAAAATTTGCCAGTGCAAAGAAGGCTTTCAGTGTAGTCCTGACTTGCTTAATTAGAAGTAATATTTGGTTTGGGGGAGGAAGATCGGGAAAAACACCGGCAGATTTTACCAATGTGTTTTCATCAATACAGATTGCTTCAGTGACCTGATGACGCTTTGTCTTCCTTGTTAACAGCAGTTTGACTACTCGGTGATGTTGGAAATACCACCAAGGGGGTGGTGCATATGTTGTGGTTCCCAGGATGGTGTTTTATCGCTACGTTACGGCATCGTTCACAGCTACACAAGGGTCCAGCTCCCCATGGCACTGTTTAAAAACCCCCAGCCTGTCCCACAGGAGAGCTCAGATGGATTTCTGTGGAGGACAGTCGTAGCATTTCCCAGTTGCAATGAAGCTGTTTAAAGGAGTGTTCATCCTACACTGAAAATAATTTTCCTTAAAATGCAAAGCTAAAGAAACAAGCATTTCCCACACACCAGTTTTATATCTCTTAGTTTTCTTTTTTTTCCTCAGTAAGAAAACTAATTCTGAAAAAGGAAAAATCCCTTCATAAAAGAATAATAATGAAGACATTTTTCAGTTCCCTTCAGGAACAAAGGCTTCTCATGCATTGTGAGATGGGATCTCTCTCTTCTAACGAGCTTTACACTTGAAATGCTTAATGAATCCAGTGGAGTGCTTGATAAATGCTGATAGTAGGGTTTTTTTTTTCCCCCAGCATGATGTTTTTTTTTTTTCTCCTTTCTAAAGCATATCCTATCCCTGCAGGTTAGAACGTGTGCTGATCAGAATTAAAAATAATCACTTTGAATCATGGCCTGCCTTTTCTCTCTTCTCGAGACCACTGACAGCCACTGTCATCGTCCCAACGATGGGAGCAGGAGGCCAGCCCATAATGAGCACCTTGCAGAATCAGATACGCTTAAACGTGTTGTGTGGGTTCTCAGAGAGGTGAACTGTCATCGTCCCAATGATGGGAGCAGGAGGCCAGCCCATAATGAGCAACTTGCAGAATCAGATACGCTTAAATATGTTGTGTGGGTTCTCAGAGAGGTGAAATTAGTGCAATTGCTTTTTAATTATTTTGGGGGCTCCCTTCCTGTAAGGTGGATGATTTTTGTTAGAGTAGTCTGAGGTGAAATAAACCACGTGCTGGACGGCCTTTGCGAGTCACTAATTAAGCTCTGTCACTATTTAAGCAGAGCTTGTAGTGTGGGAAATGCTGTAGGACCTGGCACTTTCTTGTGTAGGCCAGAGTCTTCAGAAAGCTCCTTCTGAACTGGACAAAGGGGTGTCTTTTACTTTCCAGTAGTTATCCTAAAGTCCAACATAAACGGAAAAATAGTTTGTATTTGTTCCTTTGCTGTTAGACAAAGGTTGATTGTCTTGCCTGTGTTTAGCAGAATTAATTGCACACAAATAATCAAGTAGCTCTGAAATAACTGTTACTTGCACGTGGCGAATACTGTACTCCTGCCGTAGGTGCTGATCCTTCCTTTCAATTTTAGAATTATAGAATCATAGAATGGTTAGAGCCATGTGGCGAGTACTGCACTCCTGCTGTAGTTGCTGATCCTTCCTTTCAATTTTAGAATCATAGAATCACAGAATGGTTACAGTTGGAAGGGACCTTAAAGATCATCAAGTTCCAACCCCCCTGCCATGGACAGGGACACCTCCACAAAACAAGGTTGCTCAAAACCCCATCCAGCCTGGCCTTGAGCACCTCCAGGGATGGGGCATCCACAGCTTCTCTGGGCAACCTGTTCCAGTGTCTCACCACCCTCACAGGAAAGAATTTCTTTCTGGTATCTAATCTAAATCTCCCCTCTTCCAATTTAAAACTGTTACCCCTTGTCCTGTCTCTATACTTCCTCACAAAGAGTCCCTCTCCAGCTCTCCTGTAGGCTCCCTGCAGATATTGGAAGGCTCCTATGAGGTCTCCCTGGAGCCTTCTCTTCTCTGGGCTGAACCACCCCAGCTCTCTGTGTGTCTTCATAGGGAGGTGCTCCATCCCTCTGATCATCTTCATGGCCCTTGGCTGGACACGTTCCAATAGGTCCATGTCCTTTCTATGTTGAGGACTCCAGAGCTGGACACAGTGCTCCAGGTGGGGTCTCACAAGCACAGAGTAGAGAGAGCAGTTTTTAAGCATTTTGTTTCTGTGATCCCATCAAACTGGTTCTGAGAGACTCAAGTTCAGCATCAAAATGGGAGCAACTTCTCTCCCCCCGCCCGAAGTTATTCTCAACTTTTGGAACAGAATAGGTTTTGAGCAGAATGCACTGAGTGTTTAAGAGACTGCTGGTGTAACATTTATTTGGAATACATTGACTGATTTTTAGGGGTGTTGTGCAGGAGAAGCCGATGCCGTTAGGAGGTGCCGTGTCACAACAAGCTGCAACAACCTGGAAGACCGTTGTGTTGAAAGGGAGCACTTATAATTGTCTTTTCTACATCTGTTTTTTATTGACAGACCGACAGCAGCAGAACTCCTAAGGCACAAATTTTTCACGAAAGCAAAGGTAAGCAGACACTTCCTAAGCTGGTGTGTGCAGAGGCTGTGGGGAGGATTTGTCACAAGTCAGAGCGGTGACAGCTTTGTTGCCTGAGTTTGGGCTGTTTCGCTTAGGGCCAGACATTCAAACAGAATGAACCCCCTCTGTACCTCCTTGTGGATGCTGCTATAAGAGAAATTACCTAGAAATTCTGGAGCATTTAAATGCCTTTTAGTGGCTTTTGGGTGTTTTTTTTTTCTTCTCTTGTAATGGTGCCATTCTGGCTGGGTGTCCAACCGTAAAGGTCTCTGTGGCAGTAAATGGAACTTATATTTTAGTAAAGTCTATAATCAGCCTGAATGCACAGCAGTGAATGGGGCCCACTGTGCTGAGGGCTACCTGAAACTATTTCACCCTGTGTTGCCTTATGGAAAATGAAGATCCTGTGATACAAAATAGTAGGAAATTCCCATTTCTAGCCTGGAAGTGCCAGTGTGCATTTATATAATTACTGCCTGGAGATCAGTGCATATGCAATGTCCTATTGAGGGAGACAGACAGAAATAATACAAGGGAGAATTTGTATTCCATGGGAATGAGGAAATGTTTTCTCTTTGCTTATTTTTTTTCTCTGGCATGTTTGTGATCAAAATACATGGCAAAACACAGATTAAACTGTCAAAAAGATACCTGGTACCTGAGATAGCACAGCAGCATCTCCAATTAATCGAAGGAGTTTTCATCTCCCAGATTAAGATGCTTCAAAGGAAGTGGCCACACGTAGGTATCTGTACAGGAGCTGGTTGTCCTATTAAAGCTGATGGAAATCTAAGGAGTGCAACCAAGGAGAGTGATTCAATTTATGAAATGTAGAAGTTTGCTTTAGGTCAAGTTTGATTGATGTCTGGGCTCTTGGCAGTATTAACTAGGTTTTCATTGTCCAAGATGGGATTTTAGGCAACTGAATGGTCTGCTTCTCTATACTGGATACACCCTTGGTGTCCAAAGTGACAGGATGGTTTACACATTGCTGACCTTTCTCCGTTTGGTTACGCGAGTTTGGGTTCATGTTATACTACTTTGTTTGTAAAATTTCCTTCCTGCTTTCATTAAGCTGCTGCAGAGTAACATATTAGCATATGTGGTGGTAGAAAATTAACGTTATTGTAAATGAGGCAATACTTAAACCAGCACCTTGAAGTGAAAATGTGTGCCTGTTAACACTCATATATCAGCCACTGCCAAACTGGCAGCTGTAACGCGAGGACAGAAGAGTCCAACGTCTATAGGTCTATACTGAACCATCTATTTAAAGACAGTCTACGTTATATAAAAGTATGTTTTGATAATGCCAAGAGCTGCTTATCAGACAGTGACAGCGTGTGTCTTGAGCTTTCCATCCCGCATGCAAGAAACCATCACGGGGGAGTTGTGGGAGCACTTTTTGGGCAGAGGCGCAAGGGTTGTCCGACCTCATGTATGTGGTGTGAAATACTAATCTAATCTAAATCTCCCCTCTTTCAGTTTAACACCATCACCCTGTGTCCTATCGCTACGTTCCCTGACAGAGAGTCCCTCCCCATCTTTCCTGGCCGTGTCCTATCGCTACGTTCCCTGACAGAGTCCCTCCCCATCTTTCCTGGAGCCCCTTTAGGGACTGGAAGGTGCTCTAAGATCTCCTTGGAGCCTTCGCTTCTCCAGGCTGTACAACCCCAACTCTCTCAGCCTGTTCTCACAGCAGAGGTCCTCCAGCCCTTTTAGCATCTTCATGGCCACCTCTGGACCAACTTCAACAGGTCCATGTTGCTGAGGACTCCAAAGCTGGACACAATACTCCAGGTGGAGTTTCCCCAGAGCTGTACATTTTTTCAGCTGCTAAATCCTGCTCCCCCAGTTCCTCAGCGTTGTTACTCCAGCAAAGAGGAGTTCCTGCATCCTGGCCTGACATCTGGGGTTTGCCTTTGACAGTTGGACAGGCATAAATTTAGGAGCAAGTTTAAAGCAAAATAACTGGATCCAGGTGGTGTAGTATCTGCAAATGGAAGAGTGCCAAATGTCTCAGCAGGGTGTCAGATGCTGAGATATAATAAGTATAAGCATGTTCCCCAGAACATCAGACAGAATAGTATACAACTCCTCGGTTGTTAATTGCCCATCACTTTGCATAGGGAAGGTGCCACCGCTAAGTTAAAAGGTATTTAGGATGAAAATCATATGCTGTAGTCCAAAGGAAGAAAGTCGTTTAAATCTTTGGAGGAATGGGGAGAAAATATGTAGAACACTTCCTGCTAGAAGTAGTTTAACAGTTTATTTATCAAGACGGTAAAGGAATCAAAAGATGTTTTCAGCAATGCAAATGTTTGGTGTTTTGTCTTTTGCAGAATAAGGAATTTTTGCAAGAGAAGATGTTGCAGAGAGCACCAACAATCACTGAACGATCCAAAAAGGTACTGAAAGCCTCCTGGGCTCTTGCTGTTACAGTCATATTAGGTTGTTTGGTTTTTTTTCATATGTTTGTGTTCACATTTTTAATGAGAATTATTTTAGTGTGGCATTTTCTAGATACAGAACGAGACATTTCAATAAAATACTCAAGCGCCCTGGCACATGGTGCAACCTGAAGATGCTCTTGTGCTATTTCTCCTAAAAAAAAAAAGATCAACTGTAGAAACTGTCTGCTTGACATATTGGTTCTGTCTTTGTGCTGAACAGGTCCGGAGAGTCCCAGGTTCCAGCGGACGTCTTCATAAGACTGAAGATGGTGGCTGGGAATGGAGTGATGATGAACTAGATGAAGAAAGTGAGGAAGGCAGAGCAGCAATTTCACAGCTCAGGGTGGGTTCTTAAACTCCAATAGCTCTCTTGCCTCTGGTTTGTTTTCTAATTATGGTAGGTCTAAATATCCCTAGGAACCACATTGCCATATTTTAAGTATGATACACATTAAACTACAATCTCTCCCCTCCAGTTTGTAGCCGAACCAGAGAAAGCAGATTGATCTCTTTTCTGTCATCCTTCTGGGTTACAGCTGGTCTCATTCAGGGATGCTGAGCATAATTGGGAACAAAAATTCAAACAGTCTGCTCCCAGCTCAGCATAGTAACTCACTTGATTTAGGATATTCTCATTTTTAAGGGTGCCGACTGTTTGAGATGCTTCCTTCTGGAAGTGTCAGGAGAGGTTTTGTCCTACTGCCCTCTCCAGGATGGAGCTGAAATCAATAGGACCCGTGCTTATGGCTGATGTCTGAAACGCTCGGGACCTGGTTCTGTCTCCTCAGTTACACTGAAATTCATTACTCTTAGTAAAAAATGTTATGATGTCTCTGAAGTCACAAAGAGAGATTGGTCTAGCACTTAAAAATCCTGCAAAAATCAATTCCTCCTCCTCTCCCAACACATACACAAAAAACCCCACAAAGTCAGACTAACCCAGAGAGGCCACGAATAGTGATCGACTAAAGATTACAATAAATTTCCAGATTGTCTTCCTCCCACTAGTCAGCAGTATGGATTTCAACTGTAATGGCTTGCCTGTTCCCTTTTCACTACAGCAGGTAGCCTGACGTGGACTATGCATTTTAATCATTCTGTAATTGAATTAATGAGACAGTGAAGGATTTCTAGAGGTAGCTTTTCAATAGGAAAGGAAAAAAAAAGCAGTATTGGTTTGAAGCATTTATCCCTTTACGACTTCTACTTTTCTCATTTCTCTTTCATTGCTTTTTCTTCTACTGGTGATGTCTATAGACACTTAAATGCAAGATTTTGTATCTTTTTGGCATCCTTTGAAATGCTTGGGTTTTTCAATGGCTGCTAGTGATACAGTAATTCCATACTTTGTGGCAACAACTATAGTGTCTTTAAAAAGAGATTACTGTATCTAGCTTTGTATTGCACAGTCAAGGAGGATCTCTTGGTACCGGGTGGATACTACTGAAATTCTTGATCTTCTAATTTCCTAAATTCTAAAATCCTTCCTAAATTCCTGTTTTAGATTAAAATATAATAAAATTTTAGGAGGGAATATTGTGAAAGACCCTAACTCTATTGTTCTGTCATGTTCAAGCTCAGGATAGTATGACTTAACGCTGTTTACTGTGTTCTGAACTTGTTATATTCCTCTTAGGCAGAAAAGAACAAATTGATACACATGTTTAAAAGTCCCATTTCAAGCCAGTTTCTTTCTTCTTCTCTTGGAGCTTTGGCATATTGCTTCAGACTGCTCTAATTTGGGCCGTGCTCAGCTTTTACTTTTAGGTCTCCCATTCAAGAAACCTTTAGGATGGGTATTGGAGCAGTGGATCTCAATTCAGTTACTTAAATTTTGATGTATGTGGTCATTTTGGAGACACCCCTTGAAGATATAACACAGAACTTTGGGAAACCTGTACCCTTTTTGGAGGTCAGGAGAGGCACCATGGCATCTTACTGCCTGGATGCTTGAATCCTGCCCTGGGTGCCTTTCCCATGCACAGCTTTTGAATAATTTCTTTCAGCCCGAAGATGAAAGGACGGGAGAGCCTGTGCACCTCTTACATTTGATCCCTTTTCGAGCAATCATAGGGCTTGTGTTTAAACTGCCAGTGTTTGCCACAGTATTGTTGTTGAGGTCTAGTGTTAATCCTTGTGCTTTGACCGGATTTCAAACACAGGGTGTAAATTTCCCCTGCTTGTAATCCCTCTGCAATTCTAACTAAGTTGTAAGATAGAATAATTTAGACTAACTAGGTGTCACCTTTTATTCCTGCCCGTGGCAGAGGGGTTCGACTCGGTGGAGCTTTAAAGGTCCTTTCTGAACAAAACCATGCTGTGATTCTGGCTGTACCTGTGTTTTATTGCTGTCAGCCCTAATGTAAAAAATGTACAAACATGTATTTTACGAGTCTTTTGCTTGGACTGCACGTGAAAGCAGACAAATATTTATTACAAACAACCAGAACTATCTGCCCAATTCATTGAATAAGGCGACTTGCTGGCCCAACGTTACCTTTTGGATATAAAGACTTACTAAACTTCTTTGCTCTTGCTTATTGAAAACCTTGAATTTGAATGACAGCGATCGTTCTGTGTGGGCTCTTAAATCATTCACTGGGTCTGTGCGGTGGCACCCTGTGTGGTCACACTTCACTGGGAACTCACATCATCTCTGATTACACAAGCAAAAGTCAGTTAAAACTAATACGTTTCAGCACATCCTCAAAGTCATCCTATTTCTGCCTTAATTAGGTAAACATCTTTGAATGTTTGCCCTATTTCCTTTCTGTCTCTTCATGTTTTTACTTACTTTACCGCTGTTTGTCATTTATCTGGGTTAGCTGTTAGCTGTGGGGCAGGGCCAGTGTTTCCATACTTGCCTGTACAGTGTCGAGCACACTGGGATCTTTCAGATGAGCTCTTTTAGAGTTATTCCTTGAGGCATCCGAGTACTCTGGGATATGAGCTTTGTTCCTGAAAGAACAGTGCTGCACATGTGGAGCGGGGCTGTTTATCTCTGGGAGCGGTGCCACGTTTTTTATCTTTCCTGGTAACTGTCAAGTGAAGACTCAACATATTGAGATGGATTTCAGGCTTTACCTTTCCAGCTGCCTGATTTTTATTTTTTTTTCCTGACACTGTCTGCACACACAGTCATCGTGAAGGAACTGTTACTTCTCCTCCTGTCTAGAGGGCTTTTTGCCACTTGCTGTTCTGGGAATAAGACTTTTTAACCTTCTCATGAGGAGGTCATGCGTTACAAATTGCTCCCATCTGCATTTTTTAAGGTAGTGGTGTTGGTGAGTGCATAAACTGGCTCAAGATAGTGGCACGATGAGACTTAGTTCTTCTGTCAAACTTGTACTGTCCTAATTACAACCTGTCTTTTAGACCATTGTGTGGAGAAGGAACATCTGTTTCATTAATCCCAGCACGGACCAAGCCATCCCAGCTGTCCTGGGTGATGGGACCTGTTAGAAGTCAAATTGCAGGGATTTCCAGGAGTACTTGGCAACTCCTTCCTGCTCATGTGAAACAGTTAGTGCATGTTATCTTTGGTTTACTGATAAGCAAAGACGGGTCTCGTTTCTTTGACTCCACTTTCCCCTCCATTCCTCTGAGCTCTTTGTTCTGCTGCTGAACTTGTGTCCAGCTCTCAGTGTTCTGCTAAGTGTAATGCAGAGTCCAAGGACAAGGAGAGCAGGCAAGAGGTTTCTTTCTGTAAAACAGCACAAGTGAGGTTGGTTTTTAGCCCCCTCTCCCCTCTCAAGGTTTTTTATGGTTTAAGCAAGTCGGTTTGCAAACTAGTTTCCTAAGTATAGGAAGGGGATTTGTTTCCTAGTGGAATTATTCAAGGCATGTTTGTGTGGCTTATCTTTTTTCTGCAAGACTTGGGTAGCTTAAAATGGATTTTGCCATCTTGGTGCACAAGTAATTGGAGCCAATCGGAGCGATCTTCAAGAGAACTGGATTTTGGTAACGGTTAACAATGACGGCAGCTTAGGGTATTGTATGGCACTGTGTGAATATCAACTGCAGGTTCTGAAACATCACTGTATGTTTCTGGGTGGCTGATTTGGTTGCCAACAAATTGCATGATGTCCCTTTTATTATGCATCTTAATACACATATGTAACTTGAAAGCAATTATATATATTTCATATGTTTGGTGTAGTTCTGACAAATCCTTCTAGTCAAAATGTTTCACTTCTGTTTAGGCAATAACAGCTTTGTCTCTGTTTTTCAGTCTCCCAGAGTGAAAGAGCCTGTACAGAATTCCGAGGTAAGTTATAATTATAAAGGGCTTCCTGAAATGATGAGTTTCTGCTAGTTGTTTCAAGCACCATGTTTTTATTAACCTTTGAAAACAGTATTCTGTGCAGTAGAAGGTAGTATCTAGCTGGGCTCTACTTGAAAACATCCCTATAAAAGAAATCATTGGCTGTATAATGCCAAGAGGTATTCCTGGGGTAAGTTTGGTTTCAACTCTACTTGCTATGGCAAAAGGTAATGAATTGGTCACAAGAATAATCTAAACAGACAATGGTGTTCCAATTTCCTCTTTAAAAAGAAACCAACAAAACACCCCTTTAAAATGTCTGCTTTGCATTGTCTAATTCACTGTAGACATTAGCATGGTTTGGAACCTATGCTTGGAACTGTGAAATAAATCTGTAGTAATATTTGATAGCAATCAAAACTTCAGTTGATATTTATAACCTGCCTTTGGTTCTGTCCTGTGTTTCTTACATTAGGAATGTTAGTATATCTTATCTTTCAGTGATAGGGACTGCTTATCTTCCAGCGACTGCGCTGGGTCAATCTTTTCCCTACCTGTCTCGAAAGATAAACAGAACTGTTTTCTAGAAATTCTTCTTGGGTTAGGCCATCCTGTTCTTCCTTTAGCTGTTTCTAAGGATCGATTATAAAGGGAGATCTTAAGACAGACTACAGTACTGGCATTGTAATTTGACATAAATTCCAAATTCAAAGAAAAAGCTGAAAACCAGAATGCTTTGGGGATGAATTTCCTCATTGTGATAAATCCCTTAATATATTTGGACGTCTTCTGCCCCGGTGATTTATTTTTTCCTACAACTTAGCGGAGTATGTTGGAGGACACACTGCAGAAGTGCCATCAAGTTTGAATTTCCTTGGCCACTGTGCCAAAATTAGTTTCTCTGTTCTGAATAACGCAAGAGGTAAAAAAGGCTAAAGTTTAATTTAGCTCTTTTTTCCCCCAGTGTCCAATTAATTGCATATGGTTATTATTATTTTTTTGCAAGGGGCTGACTTTAGTAAGTCTGATCCTAAACCAACCTGTCATGTGTATTTTGAAGAACTTAAGCTCTGAATTCATTTTCCAGTTGAATATCCACATTTCTCTGACCCTGACCTTTGTTTTATGATGGGATAAATTGTCGATAGTTCTCTTAATGCTTTGCTAGGCTGCGTTCTCTGAAAGGAACTAAAGTCAAAGCAGAGTTGCTCTGCTATAACTGCATGGCTACTTGAAAATATAAGTAGGACTCAGATTCTGAGAAGGGGGGAAACTAAAGGAGAGGGTGCTCTCGTCCAAGCTGCCATGTGATCTGTGTGCATCCAGCCTTGCTAGCTGCAGAGTGCAATTTTAGTCCAAGATCCACAGTCATTCTGATATCTTTGTTTCTTAACCTTCTTTATTGGTGAATAAAACTTGCAAATCTCGGGGCAGAAAGGGTCCCTGGACATAAGGAAACATTGAACCCCTTGAACACCAACTTGGGATCAATGTTAGTGTCCTGAAGGCCTGGGAATGCCCTTGGCATTGAGCTTTCCTAAGTGATTTATGCAGCAAACAAGCCCTTTTTGGAAAGCTGAGGTTTGAATCGGAATTCTTGAGTTCCTTTACTCATTAAAATGCCTTTTTTCTTGCAGCTCTTCCCATCAGCTGAGCCTCCAGGTCCTTCACTCAATGCTCCAGCACAGGCACCTACTCAACTACCTCAGGCTGCAGGACAAGTACCTGCACAACCTCAAACTGCTGTACCTCCACCTAGTCAGGCTCCTCCAGCAGCCCCAGCAGCAGCCCAGGTAAGATCAGAAACCCTTCCTACCAAGCTTTCAGCTTTGTGGATGTGCTAAAATGGTCTGAAGTCATGGAAGTTGCTTGTCTGGAGTTGATTTAGTGCTGTGACTGATGCAGAATCCCAGGTGACTTGCAAAACGGAGACCATCAATGTGGGTGCAGCAGTTTTTCATTCTTATTCTGTGGGCAAGCAGTGACTTTTTATGCCACTTAGGGAGCAGACTCTGGCTTGAGGCAAGGTTAAAGGTAAGAAAAAAGGAGAGTCTCGTTTAAGTGGCAGCTGCTTTTTCCTGGTATTTAAGGTGTAGCACAAACAGACTCTTGTTATGTGTCTCAGTATCGCTGGCATCTATGGGCTAAGAGTGGAGAGAAAAGTCTGAGGAAGAAGCTAGAACATGGAAGTTCTCCAGACTTCAGAAGAGGGAGGCCTAGGTTAAAACTGTCCTTGTAGATGTCAAAAATTGGGGAGAAGCTCCGTCTTCAGGAAGCTCTGAACCTTGGGGTGCTTTCAAACACTTCAATTTCAAGCAGAGAAGGGAGAATGGACCTTTGAGGGGAAGTACAGGGAATGTGAAAGCTCGACAAGTTTGTGTTTAATTCTTAGCTACATCATCTCAAAGTGTAGGATACAGATAGACAGGCCTAGAAAAGTCAGGAAAGAGCTCTGACTTTGGTTAAAAAGAGAAGAAGGGCCAACCCAAATCATTCCTGAGAAACTTGGAATGTGTTTTTTGATTTGCTGGAGTAAAGCACTGCAGAGTTTGCCAAATTCCTGAATGATGGCACCTGTTATGAAAGATGTTCACTAATGTTCATGTTTGGTGGGAAGAAGCTGTTGCTGTTGGAGGGGGCCACGCTGCCATCGCCCTTTGGCAGACCCAAGAGGAAGAGACTTGGCAGCGTTGGTCAGAAAAATGACCCTTAGACTTACTCCTTCCTAGAAATGTTTAATTATTTTTATTTAAAATAACATAGAAAGATACGTGTATCGCTTCCCTGCAGTCAGCTCATGTTCCTCTTTACAGAACTGTTAAATACACTGCATTAGTCATTGACCAAAAATAGTGGAGTTGGGGTCTGACATATCCTTGGCTACGTTAAAAGTAGCTTCAATACTTAAACCCCTTTAAATCTCTTGAAAAAGGGCCAGTGTTTAATCCCTGAATTTTATGCAGCAGTTGAAACAGCAGCAGCAGTGAGGGCCAAGACTCTTGGTAAGATGAAACAGCAGCGTTGGTCTTGGGGAAAGTGGTTTGATTTGCACCAGCAGAGTATCTTGCTCCCTGCCACCAGTGCCCAATAGGTCCTTTGTTGGTGGCTTGTCTAAGGTGAACTTCATACCTTTTTGTCAGTGAGTTCTTTATAGCTCCTTTTTTTTAATGAATATGTTCTTCTTTATAGCTCTTTGTATCGCTGTGTTTATTCTTTATAGCTCTCCTCTGGTTCTTGTAGTTCCTTGGTTACTGTTTTGCAGACCTCTGGGCTTCTCGGTGAGCCTGGGTTTGTTTGCACTGACCTGGTGAAGCTTTCAGCTTCAACAGAAATGAGATTGTGATGGGAAGCCCTGAGCTGCGTTGTCGGTGCAAGAGCACCAACAGATAGAATAAAATGCTAGTCTTAAAAAAAAGCTTATTTTTTTCCCTCCTGTGAACAAGCGAGTGATTTAGATGAAAAAACTTGGTCAAGACTTCTAGGCTTAAATTATCAGCCTAGTGTTATGTGTGTCTTGTTGCTGCAGATTTAAAATCCCTGCCTCAACATGTGCAGTACAAATGACTTGTGCAGTGGAAGAGTGATTGACCCCTTTGTCTTTTGTTTGGGGGTTGTTTGGTGGAGATTTAATAACAATTAGCCCTTTACTAGAAGTATCACAAGTGCTATAAGGGTGGACACCACCTGGATCTTTCCTGCTTTGAAATCTGCTGCTGACCAATATAAAATGCTTTGATTACACATTCCAGTAATCACTCAGAAGTAATTTAGAAGTGCAATAGGCAACTGTAAAATTGCTGCTAGATATTCTTAAAGATCTCACAAAAAACCCTGAGTATATGCTAATCTGCCAATTAAATTATTTCCTAGGTATATCAGGTTTTTAAATGAGAAGTTTGGGGCAGGAGGTTAAACCACAGCAGGTTTTGAAGCTGTCGTGAATGCCATAAAACCTAAAGTTTTGATGCAAAGCAAGCAGTCCTTTTTACATTTAGCGCTTCTGAAGTCTCCTGCCATTTAGGCATTTCTCAAAGTCGAGTAGCTTTTAATCTTTTCAAGACAATTGCAGAGAGAACACCTGGGTTACTATTTAAGCATGAAATTCTCCTGTTTTATTAGTCTGTCTTCTTTTTCACCCTAGTGTCATGACTCCAATGGTGAGTTAAACTTTTATTTGTGTTTATAGTTGATCAAAGTTATCTCTAGCTTTAAAACCAGAGAAAGGAACTGTTTAATCTGCTTTAAAATGATGCAATCTTACTGCAGGCCCCACCTGCCCCTGCTGCTGCAGCTCCGGTACAGGAAGATACGAAAGTCCCCATCAGCCTTGTACTAAGGTTAAGGTAAGGACACAAAACCAACCTGTTCTGTCACAATGAGTCTTTGTAGAGAGGGACACTGGAAGGCTTCTGTAGTGCATCTTTCCTTTTAATTAAAAGGGTGATGATTACATGTCGTTTGTCAGCTTGGTTTTCATCCACTCTTCCAAAACTGGGACCCAGAAGAGCAGTTTATATCATCCACTTCTTCATCTTAGCAAGAGCTGTAGGTTGCTAGAGGTTTTGATATTTGCATAACTATTCCTAAACTCTTAATGAGGTGGGAAGGAAGAATTAGCTGGGTTCCCTAAAGGAGATCAGGGATCCAGGGATTCTGGCCTTGTGCTGGACCATCACCTTTCTATCTGGGCACAACTTCAGCCAGTTCTGAGTGAAGAGCTTATCCCCAATTAAAGACATGGATTCTGGTCTGTGTCCCTAGAAGTAGGCAGAAGAAGGATTGTAAGCACATTCTACAGCCATTGCATATATTAATGTTTCTCATTTAAGGAACCTGCCTCTCATCTCTGTAGGCATCTTGGTTGTTGATAGGGATTGGACTGGGACTTCTGAGTGTCACCTCCCAGCCATTCCTGGACAGTTGCAAAATGTGTGTGCATCTGCAGTCAGAGAGTGCTTTCTTCCTCCCAAAGATGTGCTCCAAGGATGTATCTGCTGACAGATATGAGTTGCTGAGACAGTGGAACAAGGTGGTCTTATACCAGAGGGGTGGCACCCAGTTATCCTGGACTTTGGCCTACTCCAGCTCTGTCAGATTGAGGGACCTACTGTGCCGAGAGCCCTCCTTCCAGATGCACACCCAAGTGATCAGTTTTTGCCCTTTGAGGGGGAAGGGTGTAGTGTCAGAATTTCACAGACTGATCATTCAACGACAGAGTCTTCTTTTGGGCACCCATCAGTGCGATGAAATGATCTCTTCTATGTAAAATTCTCTTTTTTTCCATAGGAATTCAAAAAAAGAGCTCAACGATATTCGATTTGAATTTACCCCAGGGAGAGGTGAGCTGGTGGTGGGGATGGAGGTGGTTTTGGTGAAGGGGAAGTTTTGTGTTTTGTCCTCATTTGGACAATTTCTGTTATGGGGTGACTGGCTCATGGGTTTCTCCCCAACAGATACTGCTGATGGTGTGTCTCAAGAACTCATTTCAGCAGGTCTTGTCGATGGCAGAGATCTGGTAATAGGTAATTATGAATTATTTACTCTGTTTTAACCATTTCAGTAATTTTTTGCGTGTTTAAAATGACCTAATGAGTGGGGACTTGGAGAGTTTGCTGTGGCCTGGGTTCTTTATCCCAGTAGCTCTACAAAACTGCTGTTGATTCTGGTGACATTTCGATGTCAGTACACTTAGGCAACCCCCAGTATGCCAGAATATCATCTATGTTGGAAACATTATGAAGCAAATGTTCCTTATAATGCAAAATGAAGGCTAATCCATGCATCAGCTAAATCATTATCCTCTGACATAGACGCATTGCCAAATTGCTGCTCAAGCCTGTACTGCTCACAGGTCCTGTGCAAGAGAGGTCTGGGACTGGAATCAGCCAGGCTTTTTTTTGTTTTAAGAGAGGGAAGTGTGAATTGCACACGCACTGGGGCAGCAGCACGTGTTGTACGGGTACAAACAGCCTTCCTCTAGCAACAGTTTGCCAAATAAATGTGTCCTGTGTGGCCAGTGAGACTTGCAAACTGCCAGCGCTGCCTATATGTCTTGACTACAGCAAGCAAAACTATTCCTTATACACAGGAATACCTGGAAAGGCTGCTAGTGTAAAATTAACTGGATTTCCAGGTGCAGTTGGGCAATTTATAACTATGAATCCCACCACGTCCAGGAACAAAATAACTACCTCTGAAAAAGAAGCATAGTTCCAAATGGCAGCATTTTCACAGTTTATTTGATATAAGTACGCTGAGTCTAATTGAGACCTGAACTTTTTTATCATTTAAAAAAAGTTCTGAGTTTGCTGAGTAATAGAAAGAGGCCTGATGAGTTTGGGATGTTTTTCTATAGCCTGTCCTAATATTTGCCCATTTTCTTTGTGTGTGTGTGTGATTTCAGTTGCAGCTAATTTGCAGAAAATTGTGGAAGAGCCCCAAGCAAACAGATCCGTCACTTTCAAACTGGTATTTATTCCTGTTCCCTAATTCAACAAGTTGTCACTTGCCGTGCATATAGATGCCTGGGCTGTCTGCTGCAGGCATCTAATGTATGCACTCTAAATCCTCCCTTTTTCCCCCAAAGATTCCTACTGATTGTCTAAGAGTAGGCCATGCAGGCTCCCTGCTTGTGCCCTCTGAGCAGCACCTGGGTTAGATAAGTGTGAGATGATGTGCTAATACAAACATTCCCTTATCCTGGCTAATTAGCTAATATAAAAATATTACAAAAGGGTATTTTCTGGGCTTGGAATGTGCCCTTGCCCAGAAAGGGCAGAAATGCTTCAGGGCAGGTAAGTGGGCTAAGAAATGCCATGGCCTCCTGTCTTGGAGAAGGAGAGTGGGGAGGGTCCAAATATGTGGTCTCTGAGAACGAAATGAAGGAAAAAAAGAGTGGGGAGCAAAAAAAAAGAGAACCAAAACTAAGTTTTGGGGAGGAGAATTAACAGCAGCTTAATCCTTCAGAGGTAGTTATAGCGGCAAAGCAAAGGTGTAACCAGTTTATTGATAGTGAAGTAGTAAGTGCCATTATTTTTTCACTCTTTCTGTAAGGAATTTTCACTTGGTTTGCCCCAGTTAGTGCACGAAGCCCCAGTCAGAGCAGGCATTGGCAAAACTTCAGTCCCAGCCCTTCCTAGCTTCAAAAAAAAAAAAAAGGCAAAAATAATGATAAAACCCTCCTCAATTTTAACTTTGGGTAGTGTGAGCTGCTGAATACAGTGCAGAGCTGCCCTGTGGCTCCTCCCTCCCCAGGCCGTGTGGGATACACCTTCAGTGCAAAGCTGCCCTGTGGCTGCTCCCTCCCCAGGCCGTGTGGGATACACCTTGGTCTGAGGGCAGAGCGTGTGTGTTGCTATTGGGATCTCTGTTCCTTGTGTTTCAGGCATCTGGTGTCGAAGGCTCAGATATTCCTGATGATGGCAAACTTATAGGATTTGCACAGCTCAGCATCAGCTAAACCATGGTCCCAGGAGACGTTTCCCAACCGAGAACCCACATGTGCATATTCGTAATGCTTCTGTTAGCCTAAATAAAGAAAAAAAAAAACCACTACTGCCAAAGAATTGAACTACAGCCCCTTCCTAGAAGCTTTAACATTTTTCCTTAATAGGATCACAAACCTTCCTGAAATTACCGATGGCGTTTACACCTTTTGTAAACAACTCTCATGTTTTTGTATCTGTCATCTCAAACATGCAGATCCAACACATCATTGCCTGCATGTTCATTTTATTATTGCCTTACTTTAAAGAAAAATACTACTGAGTACGAAGCAGGGGGTTCCACTGCTCTGATGATCTTGCCTAAATGTTTGCTTACATGTGGTTTCAATTTTTTTTTTCACTTGCTATTTTTGCACAAGTTTTAATACTGAACGGATCATTTTTTTTTCTGTTTGTTTTGTTCTTTACCTGCTTCTCCTCCTATCTGAAACACCAATGTACACGTTGTTTGGGTCACCTGGAGTGCTGAGAAATCTGCTTCTCTTCAGCTGTGTGTTTTTTAAAAGTGCTGGTTTGAATGCTTGCACCTGAGAAAGCAAGCCAAGTCTTAACCCGCGGGAGGGAGAGCTGCCTTCCCTTGTGTTTGTGTTTTTGAGAAGTTCCTTGACTTTGAGGTGTTAGAAGTCAGCTTCCCTTTGTAAACTGCCTTAATTTTATTTTATTTTATTTTTTTTTTTAACCATTTTGGTTCTCTCCACATGAGTGCCAGGCCTGGCATGAGGGCTGAACCTTTTAATTTACGTTAAGCAGTCCTTCCTCAAAACGTCTTCTCGTTCTGCATCTTAGACGTAGTCTGTTCTTGAAGCAGAGCAATGAGGCACTGCTGTCTGGAAAAACTGGTCTTTCAGATGATCCACAAACCCCTCGTGCTCAGAGGGAGAGCTCCGTGTCGCTCTGCGGCTGGAAAAGACGCGCTTTGGACTGTTCCCCAAACCCGCTCTGTTCTGCCTGGCTGCGCGAGTGTCCCCCCCTCCCCACCCCGATTCCTGACGTGTTTCCCAGTCCTTTGCAAACTGGTACCCGTGGAACCACCCCTGTCGTGTTTTACAGCAATAACCAGTTGCCAGTAGAGTGGTAGTACTGGGCAAGCGAGCGCCGGGCTGTGTCCCTCCTGCACTAACCGCTCGGGTCGCCGGCCTTCTCCTGGGCCCGAGCCTCCACGTTTGATCAGGATGTCACTGAAACCCTGTCACACACCTATTTAGCTTTTCTTTCTCTATGTGGTGTTGAATTTGAGTTTCTACATGAATAATATAAATTATACTCGGAGTTTGATAAGAGACACTTGTAATGCAATATGTGAATAATAAATGGTGTTGATTTGTTTTTTTTTTTTTATTTTGTTGTTTCCTACTGTTTCACAGTTGGCCTTTGTAACTGCTATTGGCTCTGGAGTGTTTTCTACACAAAAATTGTAAGCCTGTCGTTTAACACACAGATGGAAACGTGTTTGGTTTCCATCAGCCACAAACAATGCAGAAACAGAGTGTTAAAGCGGAATGACTGGGTTCAATTACAACTTTTTTCTTTTCTTTCTGTTTTTTTTTTTTTTAATTTCCAAGTCTTCAGATGAACAATCTGTATTTATATATTGTTCTCTATGAGCAGCTGTGGAAGCTTCCTGAATTGTGCATGTTCTTTTTATACCCCCCTTGTTGCTTTTAGCCTCTAGGTGGATATTGGGCATGTCCCCATGGGCTTTTTGCAGCCCTGTGGCCAGTGAGGATGAAGCGGAGGGAGAGGAGGAAGGGTTTGGGAGAAAGAGCCACCCCTGGGTGCTGAGCAGATGCTCTCAAGAGCCCAAGAAGTAGATGCTCAAGCCCAGGGAGTCGGTGGTGGCTGAGTTTGGCCACATACTTGTGGCACCTCCGGCTCTTTCTCCTGTTGTCTGACATGAAGCACTCCCTGTGGCTTCCTCCATCGAGCTTCTTGGCTCGAGAAGAGCAGGCTGGCATCTGAATTTTCCTGTCACCCTGTAGGTGGATAGGGATGTATCGGAAACCCTGAGGACAGGGAGACAAGGTAGATGTGGTACAGTATTATTTTCCCTCCTGCCTGCATGCCGTGGGGACCCCCTTGTTCATTTCTGTACTGGTGCTGAGAGAGGTAGGACTCGAAACTGCTCAAATGGAACAATGCAACATCTCTATTTATTAAGTTATTTCCCACCTTCCCAAAGCCAGGACTTAAAGAGCTTGAGCTCACACTAACCCAAGGCTCCTCAGTTCTTAAATGGAGAAAATAAGTAAGGAAGAAACTGATGTTTTTTTTTTTTTCTGTAGATCTCCAGATGTTTTGGGCAGGGATCCAAAATACTTCCTTGGGCTATTACAGTTCTAGACAACTGTCTTCTCTGATGTTGTTCCAGTAAGTGCCAATGCTGTTCATAATTGTTTTCCAGTGTCATTAAGAATTTGGTTTTTTGTGCAAATTTCTGATCTGAACCTGGAAGCAGGTGGTAATTTTAAGTTAGTTCCTACTTTTAAGGACAATGCTCTGTTAATGAAAACGGATCCTCTTCACAACTTTGGTGTATTGTAGATTATAACGAAAGATGTAAAATATTCAGGCTTTTTTTCCTTTTTTGGACTTTGTATTTTACTGCATGTCTCTAATTTTTAATCAATAAAGAACAAATTGTCCATTGCCATGTGTTTGGTTTGTGCTTATTGGGCTGGATGGTGTGTCTTGGGGAGGAGGTTTGTCGCTTTTGGGCACTTTTGGAGGCTTTGCCTCATGGACATCCCAAAGGGGACCCAGGCATCCCTAGGTCAGGGATGGGCTGAACAGAGCTGTTTTCCTGTTCTCAATGGTCATTTGAGCTGAGATTTGCCAAACCTGCCTCGAGCAGCATTGCCCTGTGTCAGGTTTCTCCCATCCCTGTAACACCTTCCCCGAGTCTTCCCCGTCTAGAGTCCCCACCAGCCCCTAGGTTGGCCTGGAACTGGTGGGAAGGGTGGACATCTCATGCGTAGCTTGTTCCTGGTTGCTCTGTTCCCCTGGACTTTTCCCAGGTCTGCATCATGTCTTGGTCCCTCTGACCCTTGGTTGCCCAAGTGGAACCGCTGGGGACCACCATCTCGGCAGTTCACCAAACGCAGCGCTTGCAGTTCCTTTGGAGAAGAGCCTTTTCCCTTGTTGAACCACCTTGGCCCTGGCAGAGGGGGTGACCCAGGTTGCCAGAAACAGAGGTCCTCCTGCTCCAGCCGGCAGCAGGCCCGGTGAGTTCGTGGGTGGCACAGAGGTGATTAATGTATTACACGGTGCACTTGGGACACGTAAAACATCAGGCGTTAAGTCTACCCTGTCTTTACATACTTGTGGTGGCCGCCTATGACTGCAGAGCTTATCTTAGGTTTAAACATTAATTCCAGCCCTCTGGGAAGCCTGTCCCAGCACTGTCCTGTTCCATACGTGGCTGCCAATGTCAGGCGTCGGGGAAATTTTGAAAGCGGTTGGTGATTTTGGGCCGTTCCAGAAACGGCTGGTGCTGCTCTCCGTCATTCCCTGCCTCAGCGTGGCTTTCCACCAGTTTTGCCAGCTTTTCATGGTCCCCCATGTGCCTCATCACTGCGACACCAGCTGGATCCGTGCCGTGGGCCCCAACCTGACCGAGGAAGAGCAGCTCAACCTCACCCTGCCCCGGGACGCGGAGGGGTCCTTCGAGCAGTGCTCCATGTACTCACCGGTGGACTGGGACCTGGACTCCATCGTGACCTACGGCCTGAACACCACGGAGAAATGCAGCAGTGGCTGGGTGTACCCCTCAGCAGAACCACCATCCCTGCTGACCGAGGTCTGTAACTGCTTTTTGATGTTCTGGGGATGGGGAAGGGAAGGGACACCCAAGCCCTCTCCTGCAGTTCTGTTGTGCCAGTTGTTGTGCAAGTTGGCTGGGCTGAGATCTACTGCAGGTGTATTTGGGAGGACTTTGGCTCCACCACCCAGTCCCCGGGGGGGTTCTGGAGAGGTGGTGTGTGGGCAGGCTGCCACAGGCAGAGCCAGTGGAGAGATTAGGACAGATAACTGCTGGGGAGGGCACAGCAGAGGGCTACAAAGATGATTCGGGGCCTGGAGCATCTCCCTTACGAGGAGAGGCTGAGGGACTTGGGACTTTTTAGTCTGGAGAAGAGAAGGCTGAGGGGGGATCTGATCATCTGAGGTGGTAGAGTCTCCTTCTCTGGAGACATTCAAAACCCGCCTGGACATGTTCCTGTGCAACCTGCTCAGGTGGACCTGCTTTGGCAGGGGGTTGGAGGAGATGATCTCCAGAGGTCCCTTCCAACCCCATGTGGTTCTGTGATTAATCACTTCTGGTGGGACCTTTTGGGTCTAGCTGCCCCTCTGCAGACTGAGGGTAACCTCCCAGCTTGTCCCTGTGCACAATTTTGTGCTTTGGACACCCTGATGCTTAATTTCTGCTCCCACACATGCTGGGGAATCATCAGTACAAGCAGCTGTGGGGTGTCTCTCCCAGGGTGTCAGCGTGAAGACTCCAGCTCAGGGTTGTCCCGAACCGAGTTCCTCACAGTTCCTCCCTCTGTGTGGAGGTGCAGGGTCTGATGAGGAGAGGAGAGCCTGCAAAGCCACAGATCTGATTGTCACCAGGGGCTTCAGCAGCACCAGGAATGCTGCAGTGAGCAGAGCTGAACTTCTCTCAGTGCTCCCTGACCTCTCTGTGGAGCCTGTATGTGATCTTCTCTGTGTGACTCTTTGTATAGATGTCCTCTGGATGCTGGCAGCTGCAGAACATCATCTCTTAAAGAAAATGGGGGACTCGTATTGCAGTCATCCTTCTTCCTTTGGGAGGGAGGGCAGTCTAGGAGAAGCGAGGTGCTGGGACTTCTGTCCCAAGTCCCACTTTAAGCAAAACATCCCAAGCAGGAGGCTCTCCTGGGGATGCCTGGGTTGGGGGGAGTCCTGTAGGTCCCAGTGCTTGGGAGAGGGGCACCACTGAGTGACCCACGGGCTTGTCCCACCTCTGACTTGGGTGCTATGTGTGTACCAGGGAAGGGACACCCAAACCCTCTCCTGCAGTTCTGTTGTGCCAGCCGTTGTGCAAGTGGGCTGGGCTGACATCTACTGCAGGTCTATTTGGGAGGACTTTGGCTCCACCACCCAGTCCCCAGGGGGGGTTCTGGAGAGGTTGTGTGTGGGCAGGCTGCAATACAGATGGTAACTGCTTTTTGATGTTCTGGGGATGGGGAAGGGAAGGGACACCCAAGCCCTCTCCTGCAGTTCTGTTGTGCCAGTTGTTGTGCAAGTTGGCTGGGCTGAGATCTACTGCAGGTGTATTTGGGAGGACTTTGGCTCCACCACCCAGTCCCCGGGGGGGTTCTGGAGAGGTGGTGTGTGGGCAGGCTGCCACAGGCAGAGCCAGTGGAGAGATTAGGACAGATAACTGCTGGGGAGGGCACAGCAGAGGGCTACAAAGATGATTCGGGGCCTGGAGCATCTCCCTTACGAGGAGAGGCTGAGGGACTTGGGACTTTTTAGTCTGGAGAAGAGAAGGCTGAGGGGGGATCTGATCATCTGAGGTGGTAGAGTCTCCTTCTCTGGAGACATTCAAAACCCGCCTGGACATGTTCCTGTGCAACCTGCTCAGGTGGACCTGCTTTGGCAGGGGGTTGGAGGAGATGATCTCCAGAGGTCCCTTCCAACCCCATGTGGTTCTGTGATTAATCACTTCTGGTGGGACCTTTTGGGTCTAGCTGCCCCTCTGCAGACTGAGGGTAACCTCCCAGCTTGTCCCTGTGCACAATTTTGTGCTTTGGACACCCTGATGCTTAATTTCTGCTCCCACACATGCTGGGGAATCATCAGTACAAGCAGCTGTGGGGTGTCTCTCCCAGGGTGTCAGCGTGAAGACTCCAGCTCAGGGTTGTCCCGAACCGAGTTCCTCACAGTTCCTCCCTCTGTGTGGAGGTGCAGGGTCTGATGAGGAGAGGAGAGCCTGCAAAGCCACAGATCTGATTGTCACCAGGGGCTTCAGCAGCACCAGGAATGCTGCAGTGAGCAGAGCTGAACTTCTCTCAGTGCTCCCTGACCTCTCTGTGGAGCCTGTATGTGATCTTCTCGCAAGCAGCTGTGGGGTGTCTGTCCCGGGGTGTCAGTGTGGAGACTCCAGCTCAGGGTTGTCCTGAACAGAGCAAGTTCCTCACCGTTCCTCCCTCTGTGTGGAGGTGCAGGGTCTGATGAGGAGAGGAGAGCCTGCAAAGCCACAGATCTGATTGTCACCAGGGGCTTCAGCAGCACCAGGAATGCTGCAGTGAGCAGAGCTGAACTTCTCTCAGTGCTCCCTGACCTCTCTGTGGAGCCTGTATGTGATCTTCCCTATGTGACTCTTTGTATAGATGTTCTCTGGATGCTGTTGGCTGCAGAACATCATCTCTAAGAAAATGGGGAACTCGCATTGCACTCATCCTTTTTCCTTTGGGAGGGAAGGCAGTCTAGGAGAAGCGAGGTGCTGGGACTTTCTGTCCCAAGTCCCACTTTAAGCAAAACATCCCAAGCAGGAGGCTCTCCTGGGGATGCCTTCTGTGTGACTCTTTGTATAGATGTCCTCTGGATGCTGGCAGCTGCAGAACATCATCTCTTAAAGAAAATGGGGGACTCGTATTGCAGTCATCCTTCTTCCTTTGGGAGGGAGGGCAGTCTAGGAGAAGCGAGGTGCTGGGACTTCTGTCCCAAGTCCCACTTTAAGCAAAACATCCCAAGCAGGAGGCTCTCCTGGGGATGCCTGGGTTGGGGGGAGTCCTGTAGGTCCCAGTGCTTGGGAGAGGGGCACCACTGAGTGACCCACGGGCTTGTCCCACCTCTGACTTGGGTGCTATGTGTGTACCGTGGAGACTCACATCCTTGGAAGTGGGATGAGAAAGCATCTGGAGCCCCACGAGAACAAAAGCATCTGTATCCTCGCTGGGAGGTATGGTTTAGTGATGATGCTCCTTGTTTGTTGTGTGGGTGTCTATTTTTGTCAGTTAGGTTGACAGTTGGACAAGATGATCTTTAAGGTCCCTTCCAACCTAGAAGATTCTGTGATTCTGTATTTCCTCCCTCCAGTTCGACCTAGTATGTGACAGGAAGGAGCTGCACGACATCGCCCAGTCGGTCTACATGCTGGGTCTGTTCCTTGGATCCATGATCTTTGGGCCACTAAGTGACAGGTGAGGAGAGACAACCACCCCTCCAGGGCCTGAGCAAAGCGGGTGGTGCTCAGAGCGACACGCAGCTCCCAGCCTGGCTGGGCTCTGCACCCTGGGAATTATGTCACTGCTCCTTACTAATAGGGACCCTGACCAAAGTCCTCAGGTCCCGTGAGGACAAGGCCACACAGTGGGTGGAAGGGAGAAGGGCACAGAGGGTGCACAGGGTCGCTCCAGAGTCTGGTCTGAGCATTAGCACCCTCAAGATAGGGCGATACCATCCCACTGGGCTCTTCCCCATCTCCAGGGGGTTCTCTCCAGATACCAACTCTCTCTTCCCTCTTCCTCCCCAGGATCGGCCGCCGGCCCATCATTCTGATCTCCGTCTTCCTCCAGGGTTTGTTTGGTGTAGGGATTGCCTTGGTGCCCCATTTCTACGTGTACATGGCCTTCAGGTGTGTCGTGGGGGCTTCGGTGTCAGGGATCACCATGACGATACTGGCCTTGGGTGAGTAGGACACCCCTGCCCTGGGGCAGAGAGATGTGGCCTCTCAAAATGCAGTAGGAAAGGCCTAAAAAAAAAAAAAAAGGAAAGTCATCATGTATGACTTGAAAAATCCTGAGGTGAGGACAGGTCTCGCTCTGCACTGCCCTTTGGCACTTTGGCATCTCTCCACCGCTGAGCGAGAGCCATGGGGAGAATCTGTCCCATGGCAGTGCCCCGTGGAGGGCAAGGGGACAGCCTCCCAGCTCAGGAGGTCAGTGTGAGGATGGAGCCCCGTGGCTCTGGGACTTGATTTGGGCCCCGGCTCTGCCCCAGTGAGGGGCTGTGTGGATGCTGAGAGGAGAGTGGTGAGGTACCTCAGCCTCATGTCCTCTTGCAGAGGCCCAGGACAGCCTGACAATAAGGAGAGGTGATGCATCTCATGGAATGCTGGTGACTTCATGTGTGGCTGATACCAGCGCTCTGACTGCTGGCCTCTCCTAACCTTCTGGAGAGCTCTTCTCCAGGGAAAACACCCTGTTTGTATCCGGGGAAATCATTTGCATGGGTAGCTCTGAACCATAATTCTTCTTTTCAGCTACAGAATGGATTGGTGTCTCCTCCCGGCCGAAGGCGGTGCTTACTTCTCACTGCTGTTTTGCCATTGGGCAGATGATTTTGGCTGGTTTGAGTTATGGTATTCGCAACTGGAGGCTGCTGCAGATTGCAGGATCTGCTCCTATATTTGCCTTTTTCTTCTCCATCCAGTAAGTAGGACGTGGGCAGAGCACCTTGCAGACATGTCAGCAGTGGGTCTGAGTGGTGGCAATGAGGAGGCAGCAGCTCAGGAGTAGGCTGGGTCTTTCCTGTAAGAGTGCAGGTGCTGGAAGGAGCTCTGCAGAGCTCAGCACATCTCCCTGAGGCTCTGGACACCTAAGAGAAGCAGCTGCTTTGCTTCAGGTCTTCAAATGCGGTGCTTGAACCTAAATGGCAACCTCTTACCATGCCCACTGGGGATGGCTTGGGGATGGACCGTGGAGGGCTCCAGCTCCAGCTGCCTTGTACCAGAGACCAGGTCAGGGAAGGGGCAGAGCTTCTGCTGAGGCTCAACTTGGAGCTTTCTGGAGTTCCCCTTGGGATTTGGAAAGGACTCAACTGCTTCCCTGGCTTTTCTTCTGTCAGGATTTCAGGAGTGCTGAGGATGAGCACCAGGTCACTGTTTAGTTTGTGGGTTTCTGTGTGGAAATGCCTGAAGGGAGCTTACCTCCTTGCCCACTTCAAAGTCCCTACCTTGGGGAAATGCCCATCCCAAGGGACCTCTTAGTCACCAAACCAGTGTGTTGGGCAACCAGAGCAGATGTGGGAGCCCAGTCCCACTGGGCTGCCTTCCCTTCCAGAACAGTTTGGGGTCACAAGCCTGTTGCGCTGAGGCTTCCCTTTGACTGCAGATGGAAAGGGAGATAGCCATGGGTTTCCTTTGCCTGGTTTGACTCTGGCTTTCTGCGTTTTGCAGCTGAAGCCTGAGACACAGACCAAGTCTGGAAGTACTCTGGATCTCTTTCGGAAGAAGCACCTCCGGAATGTGACATTAATTATGTCGTGTGCCTGGTAAGACATCCCCTTGTCCCCTCTTTCCAAACTTCTATGTGAAGAAAAGAAGGGATTGATAGTCATAACTGTACATTCACCTTGTGGTTTTTGGGTTATTGATGGGTGTTTCCATTTCTGCCTATTCAAGATGACATGTGCTTTTTGGGAAACGTTAGAGCCATCCCAGCTTTGGCTGTCCTTTGGTATTCGTCTGGTTTTATGTCCTCTTGGAAATTATATGGCTTGGTCAAAATGTTGTCACTGGAGATCAATATTGTATTTGCTCATGGCCAATAGATGTGCTCATTGCTGTCCTGCTTGGCTTTCAGGTTTGTGAACAGTCTTGTCTACTACGGGTTGAGTCTGAACGTGACAAATTTTGGTCTGGACATCTACCTGACACAGCTTGCCTTTGGAGCAGTGGAAATCCCAGCCCGTGTTGGTTGTATCTTCTTGTTGCAGTGGTTCGGGAGGAAGAAAACCCAGGTTGTTCTCCTGGTGCTGAGTGGCCTGGTGTGTTTGATCATCACTGGCATCCCTGAAGGTGAGCAACCTCTTCCCATTCTGAGAGGCTGACCTCTTGGACAGGAAGGCACAGGGCCCCAACCCTTCCCTTGCTGGTGCAAGTCCTGTCCTCCCAACCAGACTGGCTCATGTCTCTCAGGGTCTGAGCTGACCCTGGTGCCTTGGCCGCATGGTTGACTCCCCCAAGGCCCATTTTGATCAGCAAAGTTTTTCTTGCTGATCACAATAGGAGAGGGTAGAGCTGAGCCTGGGAGGCCACCTGTTAGCAGAGTTGTCCTCTGGGAAAATTAATACGTGGGGAAATGAGATGCAAAATGTGCTGCTGGTGGGCCCCAGGGCAGAGCTGCTCCTCAGTCCTTGTTCAGACACTTCTTCAGAAGTGATGGCTCCCTGTAGGTGACACAGTTGTCACCATGCATTGTCAGCCTCCACCCCGAGTGGTGCTGGGACCTCCCTCATCCCACAGCAGTGGTCTCTCCTCCTCCCCTCAGACCAGCCTGTAGTGACCACCGTCCTGGCCACCATTGGCAAATTTACTGCCTCGGCCTCCTTCTCCACCTCCTATGTCTACGCCGCAGAGCTCTTCCCCACTGTCATCAGGTGAGGTCTCCCCACACATCAGGGCTTCCCTCCAGCATGGCTGGTGGCAGTGGTGGGGCAAGAACCTGGATGTCCCCATGGTGGCACTCAGTCCCACGGTGGCCCAGGGGATACCAGGCCCTGCCCACACCTCCCACTCTCCCTCACTCCCCCAGGCAGACCGGTGTGGGGCTGTGCTCCATGTCGGCCCGGGTGGCGGGGATCGTGGCCCCACTGATCCGCCTCCTGAGCGAGTACCACCGGGCCATCCCCATGGCCATCTTCGGGAGTACCCCTGTGGTGGGAGGGCTGCTCTGCATCCTGCTGCCTGAGACCAGTGGCACCGACCTGGCAGATGAAACAAGGGATGGCTGCTCTCCAGCTGAGGTGGGTACCAGCTGGTGCCTGTGCTGCATTTTGGGCAGGGACATGGGGTGCATGTCTGCAGAAGCCATCCACGTTGCCTGGGTTGGAGGTGTCTTAGAATCATAGAATAGTTTGGATTGGATGTGGGCAGAGCTTCTCGCAGACATGTCAGCAGTGGGTCTGAGTGGTGGCAATGAGGAGGCAGCAGCTCAGGAGTAGGCTGGGTCTTTCCTGTAAGAGTGCAGGTGCTGGAAGGAGCTCTGCAGAGCTCAGCACATCTCCCTGAGGCTCTGGACACCTAAGAGAAGCAGCTGCTTTGCTTCAGGTCTTCAAATGCGGTGCTTGAACCTAAATGGAGGGTATTTTGACCCCCTCCATCAAGAGAGGCACCTGCTAGAGCATTAAATAGACTTGCAAAGGAGTACTCGGTGCTTGAACCTAAATGGAGGGTATTTTGACCCCCTCCATCACCTGTGATGCCCAATGCTTGCTTGATGTGTCACATGGAGATGGGCTGTGGGGAAACTTGGGAGGTCACAGCAACATCTCCTGATTTCATCTCCTGTGCTCACTAAAGAGAAAGCCAGAGCAGATGCAGCCCTTAAAACAGCCTCACACTTGCAAGAAGGAGTGATTTCCGTTGACTGTCTGGCATGGTCTTCTCACCCTCTCTTAAAAACAGTCCTTTGAATTGTTTGTTTGGGTTTTTTTCTTCTTTTTTTTTTTAAATTTGAGACACTCAACTGAGTGAGAAAAAAAAAAAGATGGGATGGAAGAAACAGTAAGTGGTGAGCAAAGATGTCAACAGGCAGCAGAATTTTCACCTTAGTGCTGGTGGCTTTGAATGGAAGCGTGTCATGGTGCTTTGTGCACAGAAAGTGGTGCTGTCAGGCTGTGCTGAAGGACCACAATAATTTGTCTGTTCCAGGAAACTGAGAGATGCTGTGGCAATTGGTATCTTAGAAGAAAGTGGAAATCTTTCTGGGAACTACCATGTCTATCCTACTCTGTTCTATTCTATTGCTATATCCATCTCTGCCTTTAAGTGGTTTATGACCACTTTTGTCTCGTGCTATGAAAAAACCCCAACAACATATTCTTTTCCTGTGCTTGCCCTTCTCTTATCTCCTGTCCCCCAAGATGACTTTCTTCTCACAGAAGTTACATGGTGGTGGTGTTCCAGCTTTGACTGTGTACAGCTCAAAAACTGTTTTCTGGTAATGCTGAGAAGTTTTTAAAGGAGACTTTATTTCTTCTCCCTGTTGCCCTGCCTGTGTGTTTTCCAATGTATCTACGGATATGCAGTGTAAGTGGTGAGCAAAGATGTCAACAGGCAGCAGAATTTTCACCTTAGTGCTGGTGGCTTTGAATGGAAGCGTGTCATGGTGCTTTGTGCACAGAAAGTGGTGCTGTCAGGCTGTGCTGAAGGACCACAATAATTTGTCTGTTCCAGGAAACTGAGAGATGCTGTGGCAGTTGGTATCTTAGAAGAAAGTGCAAATCTTTCTGGGAACTATCGGGTCTATCCTACTCTGTTCTAGTCTATATCCATCTCTGTCTTTAAGTGGTTTATGACCACTTTTGTCTCGTGCTATGAAAAAACCCCGACAACATATTCTTTTCCTGTGCTTGCTCTTCTCTTATCTCCTGTCCCCCAAGATTACTTTCTTCTCACAGAAGTTACACAGTGGTGGTGTTCCAGCTTTGACTGTGTACAGCTCAAAAACTGTTTTCTGGTAATGCTGAGAAGTTTTTAAAGGAGACTTTATTTCTTCTCCCTGTTGCCCTGCCTGTGTGCTTTCCAATGTATCTCACGGATATGCAGTTTGGTGGAGACAGAGCTTTGGGTGAAATCAGTGACATGTGACAGTGACCCACCAGGAGGGGCTGCCTGTGGTGCCATCTTCTCTCTGGCGCTGATTTTCAAGGGATTTGCTGTGGTGCTCCTGTTCAGTGGCCCTGAGTGTAGAGGAGCTCTGTCCTTTGAGGAAGCTGGTCGGGCAGGGCCAGAGGTAATAAGGTGTGGAGGGGCAGCAGAGCATGACCAGAGCATGACTAAGGCGAGGTGAGGAGATGTGGGGCAAAGCAGTTCATGTTGCCAGAGGAGCCTCACAAGTACCATGGAGACAATCAGTGTATCCCCAGTGTCAGTGACACCAACAAACTTTTCTGCAACCCTGGCTCCTGGCTACGCTACAGAGTTCTCAGGATCCCGGACCTTGCCCTTTGACTAGAGGACATTGTCCTCTTTTTCCTCCTGACTCCGTGTTGGGAATGCCCCAGGTCCATGACCAGAACAAAGCCTGCAGAAAGGGACCCAGCAGGGAACACGCACCTGGTTAGTTTGAAGATCACTGGATGGTGATCCAGTGATCAACCTGAGGGTTGAAGAGCATCTGAATATCATAGAATCACAGAATCATTTGGGTTGGAAGAGACCTTTAAGATCATCTAGTCCAACCATGTTTGCTGCACTTCTTGTTGCCCACACTCCCTTGGCTACTTTTTATAGGCAGGAGGTGGTCGTGGTTGCTCTGGCAAGGTCTACACTTCATCAGCATCTCCCATGAGGGCTTCCAGCTCCTGGTGGGTCTCTTCGCTGCTCTGGCATTTCTCTGTCTCAGGAAAACACCTTGTGCACCTAGATCTGCTGGCTTTGGAGCAGCTCCCCTTGGCAAGTTTGAGTCACGATGTTTTGCCCACCCCAGCAGGAGTGGCAGGATGTCCAATGATATTTTGCTACCTTCTCTACACATAGTCCTGCACTGTAATAAATAGAGCTCACGGTACAGAGTCGAGCTAGGTGTGGTGGAACAGCATGTGAGAATGCGAACACACTTCTGCATGAATATAATGGGGTTTTATGGGATCATGATAAGGCTATGGCCAAAGGGTAAAAAAGTGCCTCAAGTGACTTGAAGAGATAATTAAGGGAAAGAGGATGACCCCAGAACCAAGGGGAGGGAGCCAAATAGCTGAAAAGAAGGTGAGGACAAAATGGGGTAGACACTCAGGTTCATCTACCATCATCTCCCCACTGCCAAGGAAGCTGGTCGGGCAGGGCCAGAGGTAATAAGGTGTGGAGGGGCAGCAGAGCATGACCAGAGCATGACTAAGGCGAGGTGAGGAGATGTGGGGCGAAGCAGATCATGTTGCCAGAGGAGCCTCACAAGTACCATGGAGACAATCAGTGTATCCCCAGTGTCAGTGACACCAACAAACTTTTCTGCAACCCTGGCTATGCTACAGAGTTCTCAGGATCCCGGACCTTGCCCTTTGACTAGAGGACATTGTCCTCTTTTTCCTCCTGACTCCGTGTTGGGAAGGTCCCAGGTCCGTGACCAGAGCAAAGCCTGCAGAAAGGGACCCAGCAGGGAAAGGCTGAGAAGGTGAGGAGAAGCAGCTTTAATTCTGCTGTTTTGGCTCCGTGCAATGACCCAGTGCCAAATCCCAGATCCTGAAAATGCCCTGCCCCATCTCCAGCCACAGCCAGGTCCCATGGGAAACTTTGCAGTTTGGGGAGATCTTGTGCACCAAAGCCAAAGTACAAAATGAATATCACCTCCAGGCACGTCTGGCTCAGACTTGGGACATGCCAGCCTGAGAAATACCAGAAGTGATTGGAAACAAAAGCATGCTACAAACCTGAGTGACCAGCCTTCTTCTAAGACCAAGACTAGTGCTGTGGCTTGAGGAGGTAGCTTCATGAAAGGGTGCCAAATACATTCTCTATTTGCAAGCAAGTAAAGCAGGAGAGAAGACCACCCTTGTCTTTCTTTTTTGTGACACGAAATGCCACTATGTTGTTGTGGATGAGCTGGAAGCAGCCAAGCAAGTCTGTTAAATGTCACTGTTAAAGCTTGACCATGATGGGGGAAAGCTCTCCAGGTGCCCAGCTCAGTTTAACTGAGGTTGAATCGCAAGGTACATGGCATAAATCAGGAAACTTCCACAGCAGCTCATGGAGAAAATAAATAGAGACTGTTCATCGAGAGACATCAGGAGAAATAAAAAAAGTTCTGATTGAACCCAGTCATTCCGCTTTAACACTCTGTTTCTGCATTGTTTGTGGCTGATGGAAACCAAACACGTTTCCATCTGTGTGTTCAACGACAGGCTTACAATTTCTGTGTAGAAAACACTCCAGAGCCAATAGCAGTTACAAAGGCCAACTGTGAAACAGTAGGAAACAACAAAATAAAAAAAAAACAACAAATCAACACCATTTGTTATTCACATATTGCATGACAAGTGTCTCTTATCAAACTCCGAGTATAATTTATATTATTCATGTAGAAACTCAAATTCAAACACCACATAGAGAAAGAAAAGCTAAATAGGTGTGTGACAGGGTTTCAGTGACATCCTGATCAAACGTGGAGGCTCGGGCCCAGGAGAAGGCCGGCGACCCGAGCGGTTAGTGCAGGAGGGACACAGCCCGGCGCTCGCTTGCCCAGTACTACCACTCTACTGGCAACTGGTTATTGCTGTAAAACACGACAGGGGTGGTTCCACGGGTACCAGTTTGCAAAGGACTGGGAAACACGTCAGGAATCGGGGTGGGGAGGGGACGGGACTCGCGCAGCCAGGCAGAACAGAGCGGGTTTGGGGAACAGTCCAAAGCGCGTCTTTTCCAGCCGCAGAGCGACACGGAGCTCTCCCTCTGAGCACGAGGAGTTTGTGGATCATTTGAAAGACCAGTTTTTCCAGACAGCAGTGCCTCATTGCTCTGCTTCAAGAAAAATGGTTCAGACTATGCCTTTTGTGTGTGCCTGTCCGTTCATCACTTGCTCTCCAAGCAGCTGCGCATGCCCTTCTCCGAGTCTGCTCCATCCTTTGTGGTGTCTCCCTTGGACAAAACTTCCAGTGTCCTGCTCCTGAATACGTGAAGGAAAGAGGAAGAGATAATAGTGTTTCCACCCTCGTTTTTGATGTACCTTTCATTGTCTTAAATTTGTACCTTTGGATTTTTTTTTTTTTGCCTTAAATTCAGAGCTGTGGGTACCCACCTCAGCTCGGGAGCAGTTGCCCCCGTGTCATCCGCCAGGTCTGCACCGCGGGTCTCTGGCAGCAGGAAGCAGAGCAGTCCCACCACCACGGGGACACTCCCGAAGATGGCCATGGGGATGGCCCGGTGGTACTCGCTCAGGAGGCGGATCAGTGGGGCCACGATCCCCGCCACCCGGGCCGACATCGAGCACAGCCCCACGCCGGTCTGCCTGGGGGAGTGAGGGAGAGTGGGAGGTGTGGGCAGGGCCTGGTATCCCCTGGGCCACCGTGGGACTGAGTGCCACCATGGGGACAACCAGGTTCTTGCCCCACCAGCCATGGTGGAGGGAAGCCTTGATGTGTGGGGAGACCTCACCTGACAATGGTGGGGAAGAGCTCTGCGGCATAGACATAGGAGGTGGAGAAGGAGGCCGTGGCAGTAAATTTGCCAATGGTGGCCAGGACAGTGGTCGCTACAGGCTGGTCTGAGGGGAGGAGAAGAGATCATCACTGTGACCTTCATGGAGAAGGTTCAGTTGGGACCAAAGATCTCTGCAATGGGATTCTGAGGACAGCCCTTTCAAACAGGTTTTCCAATTGGATTTCCGTTGGAAATTGTTCCCAGCAGACCCTTTCCTGGAAAATACCCTCTGGATAACTGGCAAAGAGAATGTATGTTTCTCTTGAAGCCTTGGGCATTTCCTAAATCTGCAACTGAAGTGAGTCTCTGAGCCACTTCAGGTTCTTTAGGGAGTGCTTGGTTGGAAATGCCACATCCTATGAGCTTGAAGGTATCGTGCAGCCCCTCTCTTTCCTTCAACCTTACTCACAGCACTGGCACAGCAGCAGGGGTGAGGGTATGGACTGCAGCAATATGTGGAGGTAGAATCAGATAAGGGGAGAGGGGCATTTGCTTTTCCTGTTCATCTAAATAAGGGATACATGGTGGCTTTTAAAAGGTCTCTTCTGCTACGCTTTTCTGAGAGGAGGTGGTGGCGTCTGGTGGGTGGTGGTGTGTAATGGACACTACCAGCCAAGGTCTAGGAGCTGTGGAAGGACTAGGCGCAGCTCTGAAGGAGAAGGAAGTCATACAGTGAGGAATCCAGCACGTTGCCAGTGCAGCCCGTTGGTGCTTTTCTGAGAGGAGGTGGTGGCATCTGGTGGGTGGTGGACACTACCAGGAAGGACCTGGCACAGCTCTGAAGGAGAAGGAAGTCATACAGTGAGGAATCCAGCACGTTGCCAGTGCAGCCCGTTGGGCTGTGGCACTTGAGGCATCTCAGCCCCTCAAAGCAAATGTGGGTCTGCAGCCAGCTGGGCTGGGAAGATGGGGTCTGAGGCAGGATGGAGCTGGCTGGGGCTCCTCCCGGCTGTGCTCTTGGGATGGGAAGAGATTGTTCACCTTCAGGGATGCTAGTGACGACAAGACACATCAGGCCAGACAGCAGCAGGAGAACGGCCTGGCTTTTCTTCCTCCCAAACCACTGCAGCAGGAAAATGCAGGAAAGTCGAGCTGGTAACTCCACCGCCCCAAAGGCAAGTTGAGTCAGGTAGACGTCCAGACCAAAACCTGTCACGTTAAGGCTCAGCCCATAGTAGACAAGGCTGTCTGCAAACCTGAAATTCAAGTAAAAAGTGCAATACAACATGTAACCAGATGGATTTTCCACTGGTTTATCCTCAAAAATTAGGGTGGTTGGACCACATGCAACTTATTTAAACCCCCAGCAATCTCTGTTTTCCTTCTAGTCACCACCTGTGACAATTCTATGGGATGTAGTTATACAAAATAAAGCAGTATGGATCCCCATATGGTCAGCAAATACTAAACTGCACCCAGAACTTCTAGGAGGGCACAAAACTAGTCCATGACCCAGGGATTGCGAAAAGCTGGAATTACTCCAGCCTTTCTCACAAAACTCTCAACATCTTGAATAATCAGCTCTAACCCCAAGCCCAGAAAAGGTAGATCTGGTCCAGTATGGGGAGACAAAAAGATATCACAGGAACACATATACATATACATCATCCCAAAAATCACATGAAGTGAATTTATAGTTCTTGTCAACCGTCAATCTCTTCTGTTCACCTAAAATTTTGAAAAGAGGGGACGAGGGGATGTCTTACCAGGCACACGACATGATTAATGTCACATTCCGGAGGTGCTTCTTCCGAAAGAGATCCAGAGTACTTCCAGACTTGGTCTGTGTCTCAGGCTTCAGCTGCAAAATGCACAAAGCCAGAGTCAAACCAGGCAAAGGAAGCCCATGGTTATCTCCCTTTCCATCTGCAGTCAAAGGAAAGCCTCAGCGCAACAGGCTTGTGACCCCAAACTGGTCTGGAAGGGAAGGCAGCCCAGTGGGCATCTGCTCTGGTTGCCCACCACACTGGTTTGGTGACTAAGAGGTCCCTTGGGATGGGCATTTCCCCAAGGTAGGGACTTTGAAGTGGGCAAGGAGGTAACCTCCCTTCAGGCATTTACGCACAGAAACCCACAAACTAAACAGAGACCTGGTGCTCATCCTCAGCACTCCTGAAATCCTGACAGAAGAAAAGCCAGGGAAGCAGTTGAGTCCTTTCCAAATCCCAAGGGGAACTCCAGAAAGCTCCAAGTTGAGCCTCAGCAGAAGCTCTGTCCCTTCCCTGACCTGGTCTCTGGTACAAGGCAGCTGGAGCTGGAGCCCTCCACGGTCCATCCCCAAGCCATCCCCAGTGGGCATGGTAAGAGGTTGATCAGGAAGATCTCAGCTCCTGTGGCTGCTCCAAGCCCAAGCCCAAAGGAAAGTCTTGGAAGACACCAAGCAGTTCTGCATGGCTTTACAGGTACCTGCTCAAGGAGTTCTGGTGGGATGGTGCGCTTGTTGACGGACGCTGCCTTCTGAAGGGCCTTCTTGGCTTCTTCTATTCTACCTTTTGTCACCAGCCACCGAGCTGATTCTGGTATCACCCTGCCAAGGAGATGAAATCAGGAGATGTTGCTGTGACCTGCCGAGTCCCACAGGCCATCTCCATGTGGCCACGGCACGCATCACATGTGATGGATGGGTCTAAATAACTCCTCAGGCCAGGTTTTCCAGGCCTACGTTTAGACCCCAAATGCCACATTTGAAGACCTGAAGCAAAGCAGCTGCTTCTCTTAGGTGTCCAGAGCCAGAGGGAGATGTGCTGAGCTCTGCAGAAGTCCCTCCAGCACCTGCACTCTTACAGGAAAGACCCAGCCTACTCCTGAGCTGCTGCCTCCTCATTGCCACCACTCACACCCACTGCTGTCGTGTCTGCAAGAAGCTCTGCCCCGCTCCTGCTTACCAGATGTAGAAGAAAAAGGCAAATATAGGAGCAGATCCTGCAATCTCCAGCAGCCTCCAATTGCGAATCCCATAACTCAAACCTGCCAAAATGATCTGTCCGATGGCAACAAAACAATGAGAAATCAGCACTGCCTTCGGCCGGGAGGAGACACCAACCCATTCCGTAGCTGCGAAGAAGAACAAAGGTCCAAGGTCACCCTTTTCTGAACATTCAAGACTATCTTTTGTTATTGCATCTTGTGAGGCCGTATCTGTCCACCTCAGGGTAAGGGCATCCTACTCACCTAAGGCCAAGTCAGTAATCAGAAGTCCTGACACGGAAGCCCCCACGACACACCTGAAGGCCATGTACACGTAGAAATGGGGCACAAAGGCAATTCCTACACCAAACAAGCCCTGGAGGAGGAGGGAGATCAGAAATATTGGCCGACGGCCTATCCTGTGGAGGAAGAGGGAAGACATAGTTGGTATCTGGAGAGACTTCATGGGGATGGGAACAGCCCAGGTGGAATACACAGTAATATACACAGACTGTAGTGCTGGTTCCCCTGTGAGACACTGTGTACGCATGCTGTGCCCTTCTCCCTTCCATGTCCCCTGTGTGGCTGTGTCCTCTAGGGAGCTGAGGACTTTGGTTCCTGTCACCATGAGCTTAGCACAGCCACGGGAAGCAGGTGCACATCATCTGGTTAACACAGCTGAAGGTGGGTCCAACTCTGTGCCCAAATGTAAGTTTCTGGGATTCTTGGAGACACCCTTGGGTAGCTGAGACACCAGTTGGGGCTGGACCTGTGATTCCTGAAGCGCCCCCCCACCCCATCCCCAATAAGACTGTGTCTGCCTCCCTCTCTTCTCCGACATCTACAGACATGTCAGGTGTCCCCAGATACCCTTGCTCAGGCAAGGGGATCAAGGCTTGCAGAGGGAGTATTTCATACTCAGTGCATGGACATCCTGAACTCTCAGCTGGGCTGTCCCTGGATGTTGGGCAGTAACTCTGGGAAGATGGCTGTGTTTCCTCACCTGTCACTTAGTGGCCCAAAGATTACGGCTCCTAGGAGAAGCCCCGCCATGAAGACAGACTGGGAGATGTCATTTAGGTCCTTCCTGTCACACACCAGGTCAAACTGGAGGAAGAAAACACAGATGCTTTTGTTCTTGACAGGCCCCAGCTGCTTTCTAAATGTGAGTAGCCCTTCTGGTCCATGGTGGACCCAGGAGTTTGGTGCTTGAGCTTCCGCTCCAGCCCTTGGGAGCAGAGAACTCAACCCCAAGGACACAAGCCTCTGTGGTGTAACGTAGCACGCAAGTCAGAGGTGGGCCAGGTGTACAAGGTGCTCAGCCTGCCTCTTCATCATGATACACATCTCCCAAGAGCTGGGACCTGCAGGATACCCCTCTGGCCCAGGTATCCCCAAGTGACCCTCCTGGCTGGCAAGTTTTACTTGAAGTGGGACCTTGGGATAAGAGTCCTAGCAGCGTGTTTCTCTGGCTGCAAAAACAGGACAGGGTAGAAGGAGGAGGAAGGTGGGAGAACAGTGTTTTCTCTGATAAAGGAGGACTGGCACAGGAGTGAGAAGGGATGCAGCAGCTGCTGAGGACCCTTTAGAGAAGCTGGCTGTGAAATGGACAGTGCTCTATGTACCCCACAGAGCCTTCACCCGAGGCTCAACTCTTTCCTCTGGTTTCAGCTCAGAGGAAGGTACTCTTGAGAAAGTGCTGGAGCTGGGAGTGAGGGAAGGAGGGAGGAAGAAGGAAGGAATGAAGGATGGTGAGAGAGGAACAGCAGTCCAGGGAGGGAGAAGTTGGGGATGCTGACAGGCAGAGCCTTTGCTCAACTGCATGGCCCATGGCATGTCTTGTTGCAGCCCTGAAGGTCCCTGGAGGCCACAGAGATATCAATGACAAGCCTTTTGAAGGAAATGTCTTCCACCTAGAAGGGGATGTGAGGAGAACCAGGCTGAAGACTAAGGGAAACTGTGGCAGTGAGACCTGAAAGGTCCCTCCAGGCAAGATAAATCATGGGTTCAAGGGGATACTGGAAAGGGGAGAGATGGACAGAGAATGTGCTGGACTCACAGCCCAACTGTTTCTGCCTGTGGCCCCCATGGGCATCTACATCGTGGTCTTCCTGCAACATACTCCCAAGGAGTACAGCATTGATCTGTGTGATGGAGCCAAAGTTCCCCCTTGCCTGGTGTAAATCTCGGCCTGACCGTGCCACAGCTGGCGTTGGCTGACCAAACTACAGGACAGGGCATGCCCATCCCTTCCCTTCCCCATCCCCAGAACATCAAAAAGCAGTTACAGACCTCGGTCAGCAGGGATGGTGGTTCTGCTGAGGGGTACACCCAGCCACTGCTGCATTTCTCCGTGGCGTTCAGGCCGTAGGCCATGATGGAGTCGAGGTCCCAGTCCACTGGTGAGTACATGGAGCACTGCTCGAAGGACCCCTCTGCATCCCGGGGCAGGGTGAGGTTGAGCTGCTCTTCCTCAGTCAGGTTGGGGCCCACGGCACGGATCCAGCTGGTGTTGCAGTGATGAGGCACATCCACAACCATGAACACTTGGCCAATCATTTGGAAAGGATTAATAAGTAGCGGGAGGGAGAGGAACAGTACCAGCAATTTCTGATATACTCCAAACTTCCCCACAGCACTTATAAAATCTCCAAACTCGGCCATGGTGTATACTTCAGTGGTCAGGCTGCACTAGGGCACATTGCTTAAATAAGCAAATATTAATGTTTAAACTATGTGAGCACTAAATCTCTAATCATGTGTGATAACATGAGCACTTGTATCGGTACATCTGTCCATTTCATTGATATACTGCAGTCCTTCAGGATGTACTTTGTCACCGCCATTCCCTCCCTGTTCTTGGGGCCAGAACAAAGGTGCCACTCTTGGGGACAAGCTTCTCCTGTCCCAGCCCTCGTGTTTCCCCAGGCCCCCTGAAGGCAGCTATTCTGCAGCACAAGGTTTTCATCCGAGACATGAAGATGTGACTCTGCAAATGAGGGCTAATTTTTGTAAGTGTGGTGGAGAAAACAGAGCAAATCTGCTGCTCTCATTAATGGCTTAATGGACATATAGGCCATCCCAGAGAGCATAAGAAAGAGAAGCAGAAAAACACTTCTTCTCTGGACCAGGAAATATGGCTGGTAGTCAAGTAGACTTGGTCTTGACAGCTGTGTCCCAAGCTGTCGGTTTTCATTTGCCCCATGTAGGAACCCTGGTTAGTCATAAAACTAGATCTAAGCTCCAGTGTCTTGGGGAGAATCCTAAAATAGATTTGGTTTAGAGAGTAGCCTTAAGAAAACCGTAGCACGTCATGCACACAGACATACAGAGCACACAGGATTTGGGGATGAGAAATGACACCAGCTTGGCTTTGCCCGAGGTTCTGATGTCACTTGAAAAGCAGATTGACCTGATTTCTGCTGCTTGTCTGAAATGCTTCCTGGACAGACTCCCTGAGTGGTTTGTATCTTTATTCCTGCAAACTGGAAAGCAGGATTGCCCTTGTGTATGAAATTGCATGTGAACTTTGGCTAAGGTCTCCTGGCTGCTTTCACCAGAGAGATAAGGACATGTCACTAGACACTGACCTGTTCACTTCTCAAATTCCTTCTCCTTCACTTTCAACCCAGACAGTACATCTGAGCCTTCAGCAAAGTTACTGAAGGATCACAGGTGTCTGGGTTGGTGTTTCACAGGTGGCTATGGCACTGGTGTGGTCATGGAAGAGGGCTAGAAGATAGGACCTTAAAACCTCACCCTCTAAGGTTAGGTGAGAAAGAGAGGTCATACTGAGTTAATGCTATTTGGAGTAAAGGAAGAGAGGAGAAAATGTTACTTAGAGTTGTGTAAATTCGCACCAAGCGTCATGTGAGCACACCACACAAACACTTCACTGGGCTCTGGATCCACATCCTTGGATGAGGGGACTTGCTATTATTCAGACGCATGCCTTGAACAGGAGGTTGAGCTAAGAAACCTCCAGAGGTCCCTTTTTATCTTAAATGCATCTCTGGCCTTGTCATGGGACGACTTGGCCAAAGAGATCTGCTGTGGCAGAAGCATTTTGACCATGTCCTGCTGAGCAGGGAGTAGGTGCCTTTTCTGTCAGCATGTGACATGGGGCAGACAGTAAGGTATTGATGCACTGATTCATGAACTTTTCCTTTTTTCTCTTACACAGCTCTGGACATCAGGAGTGACTGTGGTTGGAGACCCATTTGGGCATCTATATATTGGGGTGAATTGTGGCCAGGATGGATTTATACCCACCAGCTGTGGTGCTTCTGCATTTTCCCTCTTCCTCTTAGTGCTGGCAGTGAGAGACCAGGTTCATGGGTGTCATGTGCTACTGACAACTTGGTCTGGGGTGTCAATCAGAGCAACTTTAGCTCAGGTAACTGGTCATCCTCTTCCTTCTCTGGCTTCAGTGACAGGTGCTTAATCCCTGCAAGCTTTTAGGTCTCATTTCTCCACCTCTAAACACAGCTTGACCAGGTTCCAGGCAAGGCTGTGAGATGGATGCACCTCTCTCCCAAGTCTCTGGAGCCATCCCAAGTTGTGACCGACTTTAGCATCTAGTGAGTGGTGTAACTTTTCAAGGACATCTCTCTTTTCCCTGATTCCTGTTGATTGAACAGTCTCCCTGCACAGAGCACTGACACACTGTGTTGCAGCAGATGCAGTCATTAAGCAGCTTTATTCCTCCAGCAGATCTGACAGAGCCAAGGTTATTTCAGCACTGGTGAGGCAGGGAGGGGTTTTTAAAAAATTTTATTTAAAAAATTAATTATTTAAAATCTTAATCTTTTTTTTTTAAATTTTTTTTTTCATTACAAACAGCTGATTAAAACAGGTGAAGTGATAAATTCCATGATACACGTGTTCTTCCTTTGAGCCTCTGAGGTTTCTGGTAAGCTTGTTTATCATTAATATAATTGTTAACTCCTCTAACATTCATGTTATGGCAGCAAAGGGCAGTCAGGGAGGGTCAGAATGTGACTGCACGGGGAGAGCAGACATAGCAATGTCTCCATGCCCCAAGACGTCAGGAGATCTGGGTTTCCTTTCCTCCTCTGCCCTTCTGACCAGGTGACCTTGGTAAGGTCATTTCACTTATCTTTGTTTATCATTGTACAATGAGGTTAATGATGGTGACCTCCTATGTGAAGCAATTTGGCAGTCTACTGAAGCAAAAATAGAACGAGGGTAGTGTAATTATTATCAAGTGTAGGCAAGCCATATGGTGAAAAGGTGTGTGATGGTTTGGGTTGGATTAATCTCTGGATGACTAAATGCAGTTGTCTCTATCTGAAATAGATACCTACGGTTGGACTGTAGTTAGTGGAGAAGTATTGATGCAGTTAATAGAGTCCAGACAGCTGTTAGCTTTTTGAATGCAGTTGTCTCTTTTGGGGTGAATCACTCCCCAGACTTCACTGACTGTGCTTCCTAATTTTCCATCAACTCAGATATGAAGTTAAACAATTGGTTTACATTGAAACGCTAATATTGCAGACACCTAAACCCAATTAGGAGACAAATCTTCACCCTGCCCTCCCTCAGCTTTGCCCATTGCATTTTACTTGTGCACTTGGTGCCAACGGTTTGGTTCCTCCCTGATAATTCTCATCATTATCATGATGATGGCATGATGGCATTCTCATCTCATTGAAATTTCTAGCTCTTGATTAGCTTGTTGTTCATAGCTGCTTGCTGGTTGGATCTCCTTGGAGGCCTCTCCCCCTTCTGCCTTGCAGACAGTGGCCATGCAGACATCCTCTGAGGAACCTTGGCACTAGATCATGCAGAAGATCTCCTCTGGGTGCAGAGAACTGGGGACTGGTCGGTGTCTCCTTGGAGGTACCTCACAGTGAAGCCAGTTCTTCCAATGTTCTTTTTTGGGAACTAAGCACTGACACACTATTACCAGGATAGAGATCTTAAATTTAGCTCCTTAAGCCATTAATAAATCAGCCTATGCAAAACTGAACTTTTTTTTTTTTTGTGCCAAAGGAGTGGGTGATTTCAGGAATCAATGTTCATCCTGTATCAGCTAACTTGTGCTGTAGGAGTGGGTGCTTCTTTTGATTTTTTTTTTTTTCCAACTATATAAAGAACTCTTGCTCTAAAAGGTCATCATTTAACATATTTGGGTCTGCAGAGGAGAGACTTTCATAAGCCTCTTCAAATCCTGATGTTTTTCTGCTCATTTTTTCAGGAACCTCCTGGCTCATTTCGGCTGAATCAACACTGAAAGGATCAAAGACGTTGTGATTAAGGGCTTCAGAAGCATGGCTGGTGAACATGTACATTGTAGGAAAATTGTCTTCCTGCGTAGAGAGATGCTTGATTGGTGAGCTTTCAACACTGACACCCAACCCCAATGTATCTTCTGCAGCCTTTGGAGCTCGGTGCTGTGGATCTAACTGCTGCAGCAGTGCACAGCTCTGAATTCCTTCCAAGTCTCTAGTAATAATCTCATCCTGTCCAGCAAGAAGTGAGAGGTTGGAAGTGTCCCACAGCTCTAGTGCTGGGATTTCCTGGCACAATTCTGAAGGATTTGGATCAAAGCAAGGTATAGTTTCTGCCTCTGAATTTTGCAAGTCTGAATTTGTGATTTTATTTGCCGTGATGGGAAAATCTTGTTCTCCAGAAAAGAACAAGCTATTGTCCTCTGGAAAATCTATGTTGTCTAACTGAAGCTCAGCTTCCTTGGGTAACTTCTCTGAATCGTCTGGTGAAAAAAATATCTCATCCTCTATCTCTGTGTCCTGGACATCTAAACTTAAGAGGTTCTGAACTTCTAGTGGATGAGCATCATGATGATTTCCTTCCCTGATGGGTTTTTTGTTGTTATCAGCTGCAGACATAAGCTCTGGAGGAGGATGTAGGAGGTTTGTTTCACCTTCCAAGGTTACTGCAGCTTCTTTCTCATTTTTTTGTTTTGGCATGAGGGAAGACCAAAAGCTGTCCTGCTGCTGCTGAACCTGACTATTTAAAGCCAGTTGGTCATGAATGTCAAGTTCAGTTCTCTCATGTTTATCCTCCCATGAAATGATTGTACCAGGACTTAACAACAGGATATCAGTCTCCTTGCCCTCAGTAGAATCTGAACAGCTTCCAGATCTCTCCTGGATATGTTTAGGGGTGACCTCTGCCTTCCTTGGCTGTGGCAGCTGATCGTTTTTGGAGGTCTTTTGTTTTGCTTGGCTGGAGGAGCTGAGGAGGTCCTGGGGCTTTTCCTGCCTGTCTTCAACGTTTGTGTGTTCTGAGGATCTTGCAGGATTCTCTTGTTGACTCTGCTTCTTCTCTGAGGAATAACCAAACAAAGTGGCAAGGGCTGACTGGGGCTTAGTGGCTTTCCTTTGAGTTGTATTTTCCTTCTTGGGAGTGCTGCCTTTGTCTTCAGAACCAAAAAGTGTAGTGAAGGGGTTTTTCCTGAAGCTTTTACCAGGCATGTCTCTGCAGGCTTGACTGCTTCTGGTCTCTTTTCTCTGGGCATCAGGCCTTGATGTATGTAAAGTGCTTTCCCCTGGGAGTTTCAGATCCATTTTTTCTTCTTCCACTGGATGACCTCCAGATTTGCACGAGGATATACTCAGTTTGGAGGAGTCTAATGTTTTGGGTGATTGCTCAAAAACGTTAGAGGTGTTTCTACTAAGAACTTCTGGGGGAACCTTCAAGTTGGAGTTTCTTACTTCATTGTGTGAGGACAAAGTAGCACAGATTTCTTGCGGAGATGTGCCTGCTGATACTGGAAGGTCCTTGTCAGGTGATTTTACATCATGTCTCAAAATACCCTCAGGAGGGTTAGTTATCAGTGGACCACATGTGGCCTGAGGTTCTGTTTCTTGCAGACAGGACGCGCTATGGTCACCTGTCATCTCTGGCAAACCAGGGGAAGAAACTCTTCTCTTTTCTGCCTCTTTTTCCTGAAATGTTTTCTCAGGACTGGGTTCTTCCAGAAACCCTGACATACTTACCGGTTTCACTTGTACTGTCTTCTCAAATTCTTCCCCTTTGCTCTCAGTCCCAGGAAAATGATTTATGCTGGATGGCTGCATATTTTCCCCTGAAATTACTGGTATTTGTTTCCCAGGGAACTCCTTGGTGTTTGCTTCTGATTTCTCATGCACCACCTCAGGGGTCTCAGGTGATGCCCCCAGCCCTCCTGGCTCCAGGGAGCCAGAAGCTGCGTGAGGAGTCCCTGACACACCAGAGAGACAGGGGCCTTCATGTTCAACTTCACATTCATGGAGACCAACACCCTCAGCTCCAGATTTTAGTTCCCCACTTGTGGTGTTTCTGATTTTGGGTTCTCCTGACACACAGACAGGCTGTGGGCTGTTCATTCTCTCTCCAAGATGGTGCTTGTCTCCTGCAGTAGCTGGGGTGGCTATGGTTGGTTCAGGCTTGTCATCTGTCATTGCAGGAGTTGTGTCCCCTTCGTTGGGTATGCTTAGAGACCCACATACCTTGTTTCCCTTCACTGGGAGCTCTGCAGCAGGGAGGATGCAGCCCCCTGTGCCCCCCAGGTACATCCAGTTGGTGGGTTTAGTGCTTTGACGTGTGGTGTGGTGGTCGAGTGAGCCACGAGGCAGGGATTTCACAGGCTCCAGGACTAGAGAGGAGAAGGCAGAGGCAGGTCCTCTCTTCGACTGGGCTTTGCCCTGCTGGATCGCAGCCACTCGCTGAGACACCTTGCCCCCTCGCTTCCCTTTCACATCCCCCATCTTTTCACTGTCTCCCTGTTCTCTGTTCTTGGGCCAGGAGCACGCTTGTTCTATTTCCTTGGTATAGGTGACACCAGGTAAGAAGCTTCCCTTCCCAACTGCTGCCTCCACTGCTGGTTTTCCCTCCTGACCCCTGAGCATCACCCTGCCCACCCTGCTGCCTGCAGCCTGGAAGGTTTGCAGGCTCAGAGTGGGCTTTTTCCCAAAGCATGCTCCCTTTCCAGCTTTTCCATCTACTGCCAACAAGGCTATTTCTGAAGGTGGCCAGCCCATTCTTAGCTTGTTCCCTAAGAGGACAGAGCTGCTCTTCAGCTCTTGCCTGTGCTCAGCTGGCCGCAAGCTGCACCGTGCATTGAAGGATGATGTGGGTTTCTCTCTTGTTTCAGTCTCCTTTTTGGTCCTGTTGTACCAGTCCTGGGGCTGTGGTCCTCTGCCTACCGTTGCCACTGGCCGAACCTGATGGTCTCCAAGCCAGTGCTCCAGCCTTTCTGTCTCGCTTCTGCTTTTAGCTCCAGCCATCTGCTTGTGGTGGACTTGGCAGTAAAACACCCCGTGGAGGGCAGCATAGTTTTGCAAGCTGGAAAACACACATTGGCATAGCTGTTAGAGGCTGTGTGGGAGGGAAGGATTAACAGTAGCACTGATGGACAGGTTTTCAGCAAAATTGTTTTTCAGTGGAAACCGTTGGGGAAGGGAAGCTGTTTGAAGAATGAAACCTTTCAAAAGCAGCGTCTGTTTTCTGAGGTTATGTTTGATTTCTCTTTCAAAACCTGAAACATGAAAAATGAAACATTTCCTTACAATACCTCTGGGAGCAGGTTATGTACACCTCCAGGTTATGTATAATCCCTTTCTCATTTACGGGCCAGGCTTCACACCAGCACTCCACCTCTCCCTCTGTATGCACAGCGTGGACCATATGGGTAAAACTGTGCAGGGCTCCCATGATCCAACAACTGCACAATGGGACAATGTGTCTGTAGAGCTGGGGGGCCAAGAGGATGGCAAGCAGCCTCACAGAAAAGAACTGTGGTGTCTTGGTGACTGACAAGCTGAACACAAGCCAGCAGTGTGCCCTTGTGACAGAGAAGCCAACTACATCTGTGGCTGCATTAGCAAGAGCCAAGCCAGCTGGTCAGGAGAAGTGGCTCTTCCCCTGCTTTTGGCACTTGTAGGACCACATGTGGAGTACTTTGTCCAGTTTTGGATTCCTCAGTGCAAGAAAGCCATTGACATACTGGAAGGAGTCCAGCAAAGGGCCACCAATGTGGTCAAGGGCCTGGAACGTGTGTCATTTGAGGAGAGGCTGGGAGCTGGATTAGCTAGGTCTTACAAGGAGGAGGTTAAGAGGGAGGAACTGATTGCTGTATATGTCTATTTTATGGGACGGGATAGAGAAGACAGGGCTGGAGTGCTCCTGGATGAGGACAGTGACAGGATGAGAGGCAGTGGGAACAAGTTGTAACATGGAGAATTGTGATGAGATATAAGAAAAAACCTTTTCACTGGTGGTCAAATGTTAAAAGAGGGGCCTCAGCTGAGAGGCTGTAGAATCTCCATCCTTGGAGCCACTCATACCTCTCCTGAAAGTGGTCCTGAGTTAGCCACCCTCCTTGGACCTGCAGGAGGCTGGGTGGAGACTTACAGAGGTACCTTCCAACCTACCTGACTCCATGAACATGTGAGGCACCCGAACGATTCCTCCAATTAAATTCCATATCAACATTCCCAAATGGTAAATATTTTTTGTATTTTCAGCTCACCCTTGCACAACCATGCAGGCTCCTGATGCAAAGGTGTCTACAAGCTTGAGGTAAATAGTCTTCAGACTCTAGTGAAGGAGGATGGATAGTATCAGGAAAACTGTCTGCCCTTTCTCATTTCCTGAAGGTTGCCCTGTTGGAATTACCCTTGGACTATTGTGATGGAAACTACTTGAACACGCCTTAAAAATAAGTGTACTGGGGTCCTACCACTCACCTCAGCTTCCTCCCACAGACCTGGCAGCAGAAACATGAGCGGTGCAGACAGACTTTGTCAGTGACCACACGCTCCATGGAGTAGACAGGCTGCAGGCATGAGGCACACACTTCTTTCAACATGGGCTGAAGAAGAAGGAAAAACTCAAGTTAAACAACTCTGAATCATAACTACTTGGAAACGTAGCTGCAAGCTAATTTGCTGCATCTTCTGCTTGTGTTGGATTTTCCTGTTGATGTTCTTTTGCATATCTGCTGTGAGGGTACAGATTCCTGTCTGACTCAATTTATTTGTCATCTTGGATAGGTCAGTATCAATCTTCAGTCTGGACAGAAAGACAGGACCATCTTGGACCCCTAATGAGGGGAATGATTCATTTGCTCGAGAGCAAATGGTTCACTCAGTTGGATTGTTTAAAAGCCTTGAGTGAGGTAAGAAACTTTGTTCGAAGGCTGTGACTCAAAATCTCTGTCTGGGCAGCTTCTGAAATTACTGATATCATATGGCTGCTCACACAGACTACATAGTTCAAACCCTAAAAAGGCAGCACATCTCAGCATTAAAGCTCTCACAGCTCCATAAACCTTGTGGTTTACTCTGTGGACTATGTTTTATGCCAGGATCTAAGTCTTCAAACACCACTTTATGTGAAGAGCCCAGGGAATCTCTCTGGAAAGCATTGCCAACACCAGCTATTTTACTAGCAGAGAGAGAAGGGAATAAAGAAGGTTGGACATCAGCCTAGCTGCAGAAATGGCTCCAGGTTGTCTGCATGGTCAAGTAATCCAGAGGATGCTGGTGGCAATGCCAATAACTCTGTGCTCTCCCTTCGTGATGGGAAGCAGAGGCTCGGCTTACCTGGTGAGGCCATCTCCAAGTCAAGTTTGTCCAAAACCCCAAAGGGAGCGCAGCTGAGCCTAACCTAGTTCTGACTGACCCAGTCAGTGCTCCGAGTGCTGATATTCCCTCACAGGAGGGCATCTCTGCCTCTTTGTTGGAGGTACTTTGCCACAGTTTGAATTGACAGAGTTTTACTGGCGCTCTCTGATCCCTCTGGCTTTGTGTTCAATCTGTGCTCCCCTTGGTTTGCAGCGTGGCAGCTTGGAGAAGAGGCAAGTTTACTTTCTGCTCTTACGTGGAGTGGGCTGATGGCCAGATTCTAGCCTTAACCAGAGGAAACACAGAAGGTGTTTCTGTGTCAGAAACACTCAGTGTGTCTCAAGAGACGAGCTGACAAGGGAACAAGAACCCCATCTTTTATTTGCAACCAACGTCTGGGGGACCAATTTTTTCTAATTACCTTCATTTTGGCTGAAGATACCAGTAAGATCAAATAATCTTTGTTTTCCTATGACAACACTTTCAAGAAGAAGAGTTTAACATCTTCATTTTTCTTCCCTCTCTCTAGAGGGAAGTGTACAAACAAACCCTCTGTCTTTCCTTCAGTCTGCAGTGGTCTCACTCTAACTCTGCTATTTCAGTCCTTGACAGAGAGGGGACCATAGTCCTGTAAGTGTCTACATATCTAATGGGTGTCTTATTGGCAGTTTACTGCCAATATACTCAGTTCAGGTCCATTAAGGGAATGTAGAAGGTGATATATGTATCCTAAACCAGGCCCATATAGTTGGAGAGAATTCATCAGTTAGGCAGGGGGAATTTCACCAATGTGACTGCAGAACTGTGCTGGTGCCAATGGGAGGACAGTGCTGGTGAAGGTGAAGCAGAAATATGCTTTCGTGGAAAGATAATAGACAGATCCTCCAAGTGAAAAATGGTAGCAGATACCAGATGGGAAGTGATACCCTCTTAGCAGGTCTCTCCAAGAGTAATTGAAGCTCTGCACCTTTGGCATGGATGTCATCTCCCAGGAGGAAATGAGCAGGCTATTTGGCAAAGAGCAGTGAGTGGCGATGGGCAGCTGCATGAACCCAGCATCAACTGTGACGATGGAGCAAAGTGCCACTCCTGGCGATAATAAATCTCAGGCAATGGATCAACATTGTTGTGTTTGGCAGTACAGACCTCTGTTACATCTAGGTACTCCCCCAGGCACTTCCCCTGACAGTGACCAGCTCTCATACAGCCCGAAGAGAGTAACTGTTGATGTGCCTCTTCTTGGTAAGAAAAAAAGTGCTTTTCTTTAATCTTGACCAAGGAAGGAAGCAGAGATCTTTAGCAAACAAACAAGATCCCTCTACTCTTAGCTGGGAATGAATGTATGGACTCCTGGAGAGTGTTTCCAAAGTAGCATAATCTTTTATAGGGGATGCAGGTCTCTTTCACCAGGGGATTTATTTTAAGTGCTCACTGTCTGATGCCTGGAAAACACTCTTGTTCTTCAGAGGTATTTTTATCAGCTCCAGGAATAAGCCTTCCTAATGGTTTGGGAGACAGAGAGGTGATTAGCAGCAATCGAATGGCACTGTGGGCAAGGAAATTATCTTAAGAATTCTGTGAAAAGCTGTTATAGAGTGTTCCTGGAAGGCTCTTTAGTGCACTGCTGATTACTGCCATGCTGAAAGTTGCAGCTGGTTTATGGCTTACCAGTTGTTGCCTTTTTTTTCCCCAGGTAAATTAAAATTTTTATTGTAGGAGAGGTCAGCCTGAAAATGTCTGTATTATTGACAGGTGGAGAAGATGGTGAACACAAAGCTGTCTGACCTAAGACTGAGCATCCTCAGGGAGGCCAGTGGTTGAAATGGATCTGGGAAGGGTAGTATTTGGTGTAGGCAATTCAAATGGGACATATTTCACGTCTACTGCTGCAAGAGAACCAGATCTGCAGCTGAATCTGTCCTTTGTCCACTCAAGGAGGTACAGTTAAGACAAGGCCATCTGTCCTCTGCCCACTGGTCCGGGTAATTCTCCCTGCCAGTTGGATCTTGAAAAAATCTACCTACCACTGTGTGAGAACACAGTGACCCACTAGGGCAAAGAACAGTGAACAATGTCATGTCTTGTATCCAAATATCACAGAAAAACTATGACAACTCATTTGGGGTTTAAAAGTTTGTATGTGCTCTGCTGGTTTATTATTGCAAGGTCTGAAGCGCAGAGAATGTGAGCTGATCCTTCAGCTTGTATTTGAATTTCAAACCTTGGCATTTGTTTTTCTCTCCAGCTCTTTCAGTGCTTCAAGGAGCCATGTATGGTCCTGAAATAATGCAATATCTGTCCCTTCATGATATTTCAGTTCCTGGCTGATGGAAATACCATGAAAGAAGCACAACTTAAATGATCTTAGCCTCATAAATGGCTCATTGAGACATTTAGAAATCCTGTAAAACCAGAAACACAAACAATAAGATCAGTATTTTTAAGCACTGGCAGTGCAGGATATTTGGGTTTATTTGAGTTTCTGTGGAATCATTTTCATTGCCCAAGCAACATGTTTGCAGCTTACTCAAACTGCTTTGTGGCTGCCCTTAAAAAGAAGTGAACCAAACATGTGTCGTGGACATCCTGAAACAAGCTGAGAAACAAACAAGGAGCCCCAGATTACTGACTCTCCCTTGTTTCTGCAGTTGGTCCTTCTAAAACAATTGGGAAGGTCTAAGTGGTTATTTTTTCTGATTCTCTGAAACCAGATATGTTCAGTTCATGATGATCAGCTCTTCTATCTCAACCTTTGGTGTGTTCCTTGGTGGAAATGATGTTTTTACTTTATTTTGGACTTATCTTTCTTTCAAGCTTATGGAGTCCTAGAGGTAAACCATTGAGCTCTGGTATGTGCCTATGTTTTCGGGGGTGGGGGCAGGGGGAAAGCAAAACTCCTACCTGGTTTACAACACCTTGAACAAGGTGTTGCATGCTGCGGGGTGATATCTGCTATTTAAAAACCTAGCTATGGGCTCAGGGATATGGAGTTGTAGACTCTGAAACTCTGAAGTCCCTTCCTCCCCAGTGTCCTGCTGTTCATTTATCAGCGTGGGCTCTTTTTCCTCAGAGGAAGAAAGCAAATATTAACTATAACTTCTTACTGAAATGTGATTTTTTGAACGAGGTTACTGTCCCATTCTGGGGGACAGTAAAAGAAAAGTAAACTGATGAACGGAGAGATGAGGTGGCTTGTTATGAATCAATTAGAAGGTCTATGGTCAGATCCAGGGGTCTGTAGTCTGAGTCTGAGCCAGGCTGTAGGACACAGGTCCCTGAGAAGCCATCCAGTCACTCTGAAGGGTCCTCACCTTCTTTCGCACCTGGAGCAAACTCCTTGCTCTCTCACCTCACTCCCAAACTGAGGCCAATCTGTGATGTGAGTTGAGACACCGAGCAATGGCTGGTTCATCAACTGCCCCTCCATGTAAGGTTTATGGAAGTACAACACCTCTGCTGCCATCTCACATGGAGGAAATGGGTACAGGCAGGTGTTCAGACCTTTCTTGGTGTATACATCCTACCCCGTCTCCACATACCTACACAAGGTCCTGGATTGGGTGGTGCATGTCACCCTGGACTCAACTCAGTTTTTAGACAAGAGTATAAATGCTGTTTGTTGCAGGGCTATTAAGCCACCCACACTGTAAAGAAGATGGAGACTAAATGCCTCCAGTGGTTTAGAGTGCTCTCAATATGTATGTGGTTCAGCTGGTTCATTGAGAGATGATTTCTAGGTACTTTCAAAGGAAACAAGCACTCAACAAAAGACACTCAACCAGACCAAAGTATTTTTAAAGGTAATGTTTACCTTCAGAATGCAGCAATAGAAGTTAAAAAAAAAAAAACAACAACCCACAAAATATCTAAAATCTTGAGTTGAGAATGTACAAAACAAAGTCATAATAAAAAGAAAATTGCTTTACAAAGTCTCAAAATGAATTTAAACAGTAAACATGTACGAAAGCATGGAAAATCTAAAATAAGGTTTTTGTATATATTGAGTAATAAATTACAATTCTAAAAATAAAGAAAGGAAAGCAGTAACCATTCTGACTCAAGTAGAGAATCTTTTATAGCATCTTTCTTTGGGGGAAGGGCACTGATAATAGCTTCAGGTCTTGGCTTGAGGATTTTCAGTGGCATCGAGTACTTTCCAGGAACTGAAAAATAAACTGAGAAATACCTCCCCCAACCCCAATAACAACTGCAATTTGAGATATTTTTTTTCCTATTCTTTTGTTAATGGCTAAGAGAAAACCTATCCAACCCACCCATCAATATGAGTACGTGTATATATGTGTGTTTAGGATGCCCTTCTTGGAAAGTCTGTATTGAAGTTAGAAAAAGAAGGTACCATAAAGGTGTGTGTTTGCCAATGACCAGATTGGTTGGTTCTTAAATTGATCCTACCTATCCTTTCCTCTGCATTAGTTCAGAGAAGCTCTATGTAACACTCTCATTCCCCTCCCCAAAACACTCTTGGGGGAAGAAGCTACCCTAAGGTGCCCATGGATGGATTTTTCCCTTGTGCTTCTGACAGTGTCAGGGTTGTGATGCAGCACCAAGTCTGTTGGGTTGGCCAGGTGAGGGCTGCTCTCCTCCAGCATCAAGGCAGACTGCATTTGTCCTGTCTGTATGCAAACACCAAGACGATGGCCCTGAGAAGTCCTTTGGGTGTAGATGAATCCCTCTGTGTAATGTAGATAAACCAGGTGATTTTTTTTTTTTTATTGTGGACTTTCTTTTCTTGTCTTACACGGTTCTCTCTTGCTCTCCAGAATCACCTATTTCTTTGGCTTGGAGTTTCCAAAGGTGACAAAGACCACTCCTGGCTCCTGAAAGCTGCCATTGGTGTGGAAGTCTTTGCCTGGGCTCTTTGAGTACCTCCGAAACACAGGTGAGGAAGACACCTCATATTGGGGATGAGAAATCACATCACACGTGGAAGATGTTTGTGTCTCAGATTGCTTGGTGACTGTGGTGGATGAAGTGATGATTTTGTTTCCAAACTGGTCCATTTCCTCATACTGCTCCATGACAGTCCGGGTGGCTCCATAGAGTTTGGACCCATCAGGTCCTGTCTGCAGCTCCAGGATGCTTTTCTGCCTCCGTGGATTTTGTGGGCTGGGTGCATTCAGGGAGCAGTAGTCTGAAAAGCCTCCTTTGATCCCACAGTGGCAGCTGCCTTTGGAGGTGTCTGGAGGGCACTTCTCTTTCTCATTGATCTGGTGGTTGGTATTGCCAAGGGTGTGCTGCTTCATTGAGCTTAGCCCAGTTTTTTTTTGCATGGGCTCTGGTCTCTTCTCACCTGCTGGCGGGTGCTTAAAGGAGCTAAAGCTGTCCTGAGTAAAAGCATCCCTCTTTCCTGAAGTGTCAAGAGAGTCTGGTGAAGGGACATCCCGTGGGGAACGTGCTGTTCGGGGTGATTCTGCCGGTTTCCTGGCAGCAGACTCGATGGAGATGTAGGAAGGTGAGGAGGGAGAGCTGCCACGAGATTGAACAAGGCGGGGGACACCAAGCTCTGCCTTGGTTACCTCATCTTTTTCTGTCACCTTTGCACTCCCTCCAGATGCTGCTTCCCCTGCCTCCAGAGTGGTTCCCTCCTGCTTGGCTTTGCTTGAGACAATACTGATTTTACGGATGTTGCTGCTGCTCACCGAGCTTTGGGTGTTCCCCATAGACTCCTTGAATAGTCCTGAGAGCCCAGCGATGTCTGACTCAGACTTGAGACTAGAGACAGAATAAAGAACTTTCTTGATGGCCTCCTCAATGTCCAGGAGCCGGGCAAGTGTCTGCTCCTTCAGGTGGATGATGTCAGCACTTGCTCGTTCCAGGTCCCCGAAAACCATCTCCACTGAGGAGACACTGTCAGTGTCCTCCTTTGCTAGTGTGTCAGCCCTATCCTGTTGCTTGGCCTGGTGGGTCTTTTGACGAACAACCCATTCAGGAACCTTCTCAAAGAAGCTCTTCAGAGCTTTCACGTCCACTTTGCTTGTCTCCTCTTCAAACTCCTTCACTCGAGTCAGGATCTCTTGTAGCTCCTCCTGTCTCCTGAGGTTCTCGAAGATCTCCATAGCCTCCTTAACGTTGCCTTTCATTATCTCCTCTTTGTGTACTGACAACCTCTTCCGACGCTCATCTTCTGTTTCTCTCCTGGCTTTTTCTCTCATAACAACTGCTGGCTTCTCCTGACCAGATATCTCTGCCTTCCCATTAGGACATTTCAATTCCCCACTATTCCCCTGCACTTGCTCTTCAAAGGAGTTCATTGACTGCTGATGGAAGGATGTAGAATGACACATCTGGCTCATCTCATTCACCTGCTGTATGACTCTCTGACTATTCCACAACCCATAAGAATTAGACACACTTTCTCTTTCCATCTTGGATGTGGCATTTTGTGCAATGTCATCTCCTTTCTTTGGAGGAGTGATGTGGCCCACAGGGGAGGTGCTTGGCTCAGTCTGCCCTGGTACTTTAGGTGTCTGTGCTCTACCAGGACACGGTGGAGGTGATGCTGAAGAGCACCCATTCTCATCTTGGCACAGCTCTATATGCCTCTGAACCACCTCACCAGTGCATCTCCTTATAGCCTCTGCTTTCCCGCTCATCATTCCCCGTTCGACTTGAAAACTAACCACTCCATTTTCTATAGGCTTTGAAGTCTTTGCATTGTCAGATTCCACCTTTCCTTGACCTCCTCTGCTTGCCTTGTACCTTTCTTCTGCCATTTGCAGAGGGGTTTTGGCAATGTTTTTTGGCAGCTTTCTCTCAGGGGTCACACCCTGAACTGTGACAGGCTTGTTCCCAGGCGTCTCCAAAGTGCAGCATTTTGCTTGAACCTCCCCATGGACTGATTGTTCACAACCTTCCATGCAGCTTAACCCCAGCTCTGTGAGGGGAGGCTTTGGCTTGCTGATCTCCCTCAGGCTTGCAGGTTTTGGAGGCACGGGTGGAGGGACGGGTTTGGTTGATCTGCTTGTGCTGCTACTTGCAGAGGCAGAATGTGCCTCGTGTAAGAGGTGCTCAGGTTTTGGAGGAGGAACAGGTTTTTTCCTGGGTGGAGCAGTAATTTCTGGTTTTGGAGGAGTCCTGGGCTTCTCTGCAGGACTCTGATCAGTGGGTTTGCAGGACAGAGAAGGGAGGGCAGGAGGAGGGGTCTGGAGTGGTGCAGAACATCCTGCGGCTTCATCTTTGCTGGTTGGTAGTGGAAGGGCACCTTCTCTTGTTGCTTTAGTTGAGGGTGGGCAATGCTCTGCTTTCATCACAGCAACTGGGGGAGGAGGAGGAAAGTCATTATCAGCTTGTGACCCTGAAGCCACTACAGCTGTCTGGTTACTAACGACTTGAGTCTCATTTTTCTTTTTACACACAGAATAGGACTGCCCTGCATTTCTGTATATCATAGCGGCTTTATAATCCCCTCTGGAGACATTAACGTTAGACTTTTCCAGCGACTGAAGTGTGGCTTTTAAATTACCTCGGACAACGTCCTCCTTTTCTACCAGGCGCTGTTCTGTGGCGGCACTTTGCAGTGCTCTGATAGCTGTCTGTACATCCCCTCTGACAATAACATCTCTTTCTTCTTGCACTGATTGCTCTTTGTAATCAGACTCAACAAAAGGGTTTATATAGGTTTTCACGGGTGTGGCAGTATAAAGGCCATCTTTAATGCTAACATCTCTACTAGGCACAACTTGGCTTTCCTGGCCCAATAGTTGTCCTGCCTGTACTTCCTCTGAAGCACTGACCTTTTTGTGTGATGCTATGCTCTTCTGAGACACGCTTGTGTGACTCTTGGATGTCTCCTGGACTCTAGATGTGGTGGTCCTGCTGGCAGTGCTGGTGCTCTCCTGCCTGGTGGACGCAGTCTCTTGTTGGCGTACGGTTGATTGAAGGGTCACTGTGCCCTGTGTGCTGACTGCTTGCTGCCTGCAGGCCATGTGGACCTCCTCCCTGTTCCTCTGTAGCTTGCTCTGGACATGATGTTGAATGTTTTTTGCCTCTGCTGTTGCTAGCCTCAGGCTTTGCATCGCAGCCTGAAGATCACTCCCGAGGGCCTTTTCTTCTGGCTGCCTCTGACTGGCTTCCCCCGTCACCAAACTCTGCTGTTTCCCATCAACTTCTTCCCTCTGAGCTGTCACTTGGGTTGATGATATGCCTTGCATCATAGCTTTGGGTTCCTTCAAACAGGCAGAGGATGCTTCTTCTTTCTCTGCTTTCTTGCTGACATCTGCAACCCTTTGAATTGACTTTGTAGTCACTTTAAGCCCCCCTGACAGCATTTCTTCCTTTCCCATCACTGTGGGCAGGGGTTTCCCAAGACATTGCACAGTGGTGCCTGTCACACCTGTTGCATGCACAGTCTCTCTCTCTAACACACCCTCTTTGCCCACGCTTTCACATGCCAACACCTTCCTTGCTCCCGCCATAGCCCCTGGCTCACCCTCTGCAATTACTTTCTCTATTTGTTCTTTATTTGGTAAGATATGTATCTTAGCCCCCTGCACAACCCGTGGGGCACTCTCGTCTGCCCCCTGCTCTGCTTGGGAAGAGATGAGGGACTGTATCTCTGACTCCTGCTGGAGATTCTTCAGGTAGTCTAGATCTCCCTTCTCAATGCAGCTTGCAAAAAGCTGGACATTTCCTTTCTCATTGTCCTCACGCTTAATGGTTGCTGTTGCTTTCTGCTCCTGAGAAGAAGCCAACAGGTTCCCTATCGTTGACTTCACATCCCCCTTGACAACTTTCTGCTGGACAGAATGGAATAGGAGGGAGTAGAGTGTCATCTTCACTGATCCTGACTTTGTCTCTTGTAAGACCATCCCTTTTTTGATGGAAGCGTCTTGACTGAGGAGACCCTGTAAAGCCTTAGCTACATTTCCACTCAAGTCCTCTTTGCCTTTAACAGCTTCACTCTGGTCCAGTAGCTGCAATGGGCTTACTTTGATCTTGCCCTCTCTGTCCTCCTCCACTAGCACACTCTGTGCCTCCACATTGGTTCTGTGCAGGAGTTGCAGCATGATCCTTTGCAAATGGCCTCCCACAATCTCCTCTTTTAGGATCTCTGGAGCACCTGGGCTGCTGAGCTGGTACTTCACCATCTTCACACTCTCCATATCATTGGCTTCAATGAGGATCCCATCATGCTGAATAGCCTGGTAAGTGCAGAGTGTCTCTAAAGTCTCCTTCATGGTCCTTTCTTTCAGTTCTGTTTCTATACTACCTTCAGAAGCACTAAATTTATCCAAGGGAGTGCTCTCGAAGAGCCACGTTGTACTTTTCACATCTGCACGAGGGATCACTTCTTGGGTGCCAGCATTGGCCGTCACTTCTGGGTCCTTAAGGGTGTCCATTGGCTGGGTTTCAAACAACCAGGTGCAGCGTTTTACATCCCCTTTTTGTCTGTCCTCTCTCTGCACTGTACTGATAGGCGAGCCTCTCTCTGCATCCCCATACAGGGAGTCCACAGGCTGGTTTTCAAAAAGCCAAGTGGATGTCCTCACATCACCCCTCTGAACATCACTGACACTGACCATCCTCACGTACTTCTTCTGACCTACTTGTTGGGACTCAAAGAGCTGCTTGTTGGACTGAACATCTCCCTTCTGCACATCATCTACTGTTCTGGGCACAGACATCTTTCCCTCTGAGAAGGAGTCAAGAGGCTCAGTCTCAAACCTCCACCGGGCAGTCTGGACATCTCCTTTCTTGATGTCCTCTTGGGTGACGGCCCTAATCACAAACACCTCTTCTTCCTTCTTGATCTGATCCAGGGGCTTAGTTTCAAACAACCACCGGGCACCTTTCACATCACCTTTCATGATTTCTTCTTTCTGCACTGAGGTGACCTCATGGTATCCCCCCTCTTTGTCCTGAATAGCATATAAGGGTTGGCTTTCAAAGAGCATTGTGCAGGACTTGACATTAGCTTTGCTTATGGTGTCTTTCTGGATCTTCTGGAGCTCTGTCTCATCCACTTTGTCATGGATTTGGTCAAGGGAATAGGTCTCAAATACAAATCTTTTGCCTCCAACATCTCCCCCCTTGATATCCTTCTCTGGAGGGATTTCTTGTATGCCCTCAGAGCTGTCCTTCAGGGTGTCCATGGGGTAGTTCTCAAAGAGCCAAGTGAACTTGTGCACGGATCCAGCTTCAATTGTCCCATCATTCTTCTGGGATGTTGGTTTGGTGGCTGTATCCAAGGGCTTAGCTTCAAAGAACTCCTTCACTCTTGACACTTCCCCAGACTGTATCTCTACGCGACTGGAGTACCGCATGGTTTTCTTTCGGTCAGCTTCACCGACAGCACCACTGCCCAAGGGTTCAGTCTCAAATAGGTGCCGGACAGTTTTGACATCAACTCCTTGCAATTCCTCCTGAGTGTATGCCTTACTGACTTGTAAATACTGCTCCTCCTGCCCTTTCAGGGAGTCCAGGGGCTGAGTCTCAAACATCCACGTGTACGACTTCACATCAGCTTGGGGCACAATGCCATCCTCCTCCTGCTTCTTTTCAGACTTCTCATACAGGGTGTGAATGGGCTGGGTCTCAAAAAGCCACCTGCAGGTCTTCACATCCCCCCGCTGGGAGATCTCCCGCTTCACTTGGGGCTGCTCCTCACCTTGCATGGCTTGGTGATGAATGACATCCATGGGCTGAGTTTCAAAGAGCCATTTGGCAGTTCTGACATCACCAGCCACCACCTCTTGTTTTGTGATGCCCCGTATTATATCTACTTTCTTGGTGCTCTCATCAAACTGGTCCAGGGGCCTGGTTTCAAACATCCATTTGTAGTTCTTGACATCACCACTGATGATTTGCTCTCTGCTTACAGAGGTGACTTCATGGAAATTGCCAAAGCTATCCTTGATGGCATACAGAGGTGTTGTCTCAAACAGGATTTGGTTGGCTTTGACATTGCCAGCTGGAATTTTCTCCTCTTCTTTGGTGACAGGCTCAGAATCAGCCTGCTTGATGCTGTCTAAGGGAATAGTCTCAAACAGGGTCTTGAAAGACTTCACATCCCCTTTCACTACCTCTTCTGTGCTGGTGGCTGGAATTTCTTCCTCAAATGCCTTGGAGATGTTGCCAAAGGGACAGGTCTCAAAGACATATTTTCTTTGCTTTACATCGCCCTTCTCCTCTGCTGAAAGCTCTACTTTCTTTAAACGGCCCACCTCAAAATTGTCTTTCAGGGTTTCCATTGGCTGGGTTTCGAATAGCCAGAGTGTGGATTTCACGTCACCTCCAACAACTTGTTCTTTGGCTACAATGCTTTCTGAAGCTTCTCCTTTCAGAGAATCAAGAGTCTGGGTCTCAAAGAGCATTCTCTGTTTACTGACATCTGCCCCTGTGACAAAATCTGTTGAAGCCTTGAAGTCCTGTTCTTCAACGGTGATTTCTCTGATGGCATCCAGAGGCTGAGTTTCAAATATCCACCTTGCTCCACTGACATCTGGCCTTCCAATTTCTTCCAGTGAAATCCCACGGATTATTTGCACTTTGGAAGTGTCCTTGTTGATGGTATCCAGGGGCTGAGTCTCAAACAGCCAGCGAGCTGTTCTGACTGCGTTGCTCTGAATTTCTTCTCGGCAGACGGACTTGATTTCATGGATGTTCCCAGTTTTATCCCTGATGGCACAGAGTGGCTCTGTTTGGAAGAGCCTGATAGTCTTCTTAACATCTCCTTTTAGCTCCTGGATTTCTGACTTGAGCTGCAGGATACTCTTCTCCTCCACAGAACAGCAGCGCCCTATAGCATCCAAGGACTGTGCTTCAAAGAGCTGTTTGGCACCTTTCACATCACCTCCCTGGACAGGCTCCTTGAGAACCGCCTCCTGCATTTCAGTTTCATCTGAATACAGTTTGTTTAATGAGTCTAGTGGTTGGGTTTCAAACAGCCACCGAGCGGTATGCACATCCCCTCTGGCAAGGTCTGTGTCTGATACCTTGGCTGATGTTGACAGACTGTCCCCATTGATTGCCTGGCTTTCAAATCTCAGGGAAGTACTTTTCACATCCCCACTGGGAATGACCTCTTCTTCTGTCAGCTTCTTTGTGGCTTGGTGATCTCCAATGGAGTCAAGTGCCCAGTTCTCAAAGATCCAGCGCATGGACTGAACCTCTCCTGGAAGAACTTTGTCCAGGTTCACAGATGCCTGTGCATTGGGATCTTCAGTATTAAGCATTTCTGCTAGGTCCTCAGTCACAGCTTCTTCTAAGTTCTTCCTGAGCTCAGGATGCATATGTCTGTAGAGCCTCTTTAGCTCATTCACTTGACGCTGCTGGTAGAATTTGGAGAAGGCTTGCTTTGGAGGAGGCACAGGGAGTGGGTTGGGATCATGGTTGCCTGGAGCGCTGACCTGGACCGAGCCCAGGGCGGGAGGGGGAGGTAAGTCGTCTTCCATTTTCGTGATGGCAACTTTAGATGATTTTTGAGGCTCTGCCATCTTTAGGGAAACAGTTTTAAATGTCAGCATCACCTCTTACCCCCCAACCCCATGGCCATTAGTAGTGAGAACGGCAAAGGAAAAAGCCAGCCAAACAAGGGAAATCCATGCACCTACTGAGCTTCATACCTTTGGTTCAGTAGCTCACAGCACTGCAAAACATCACACCACTGCACACGCTCCAGGCTTGGGGTTAGCTCTGGTTCCACAGCAACGCGCTCTAAAGCAAGGTCTCAAATCCAGGCACGTGTGGTGGTTAGTCTATGGTCCCCAGGATTCAGTCCAGCTACAGCGTAACAGAGATGCCCCATTTGGATTGTGTCAGCAAGAGAGATTCACCACAAGAATAACATGAAGAAGGGTGTCTTGGAGTAGCGAGCTAAAACTTAACTTCCCCCTCTTGCTCCCAAGAGTCCAGGGCAGTGTGAGGACCTGTGGAGACTCTGGGAACGTAGGATATGGGTGTAGGAGAAAGCCAAGGAGCTATTTGTGGGAAGGTCTCAAGAAGAAAATGGGTAGAGGGAACCAAACGACTGTGTCAAACTGAGCTGATGAGGACAGCCTGGTTTTGGGCAGGCAGCTGGCATGGTGGACTTTTGGTAGCACCATGGGTTGCCCACAGTACAGGAGTGAGGGCCTGGGGAAAGATATCTGCCTGACTAACGATTTATTCTGTTGGACTCACATGTGTACTCTATACCATCGTTTGCAAAAGAGTAATGCACCATTATACACATGGAGACTTAAATAATAAAGCTCTTTTGACTTGCAGACTTGCATGAGCACTAGGCTATCAAATGTTTACAAGCTGCTGGAATCAGCAGGCTAAATTCTGTGCTCTGTTAGGAGGAAAATGCAAGGCTGAGGGAGCAGAGGTTTGGGTAACAGCCGGCAAAAGTTAGACCTGTTTAGACTCAGCCAGCCTGAGCTCAGCTCAAACCCAGAGCAGCGTGGGGTGCAGGAGTGAAGAGAGGCTGCAGTCGTGATGGGTTGGACTGTGACTGTTTAGCCTACCCTTGAACCTCACTTTCTGCATTTTTTCTCCTCAGCTCAGGAAGCCTGAGGACCGAGCGCTGAACCGAATACCTGCGACCTGCCCCGGCTTGGCCTTTATCCAAAGGGAAGGTAGCCGAGGCCTGTAATCATTATCTAAAAGAGACTGTAATCCTGGTGGCTTTCCTTTCAGTAAACAGATCTGCTGACCCTTGGCATGCCTGCGGAGTTACGTCTGTAGAGTTATGCCTGGAATATTATTAGTTGTTGCTCAAAGCAATGGCGCGCGGTGTTATTTCACTCTGTTACACACAGATTGTTCTGGCTAAAAATAAGTATTGAACATTAGTGAAGAAAAAAAAAAAAAAAGCAGAATACCAAAATCAGCATAGTTTGCAGCAAATGTAAAATGCAAATCTTTTACATGAGCCAACATACTTTGAATGCACTTTTAAAAATCAGGGATTTTTATTTTTTTTTTTTGAATCTGTGAAGTACTGCTGAATGCAGGGAAGGGCGACTGAGCAGCTGATAGCTATATTCAGTATGAAAGCACTCCTCACTGCCTTGTGTGGGCATTTATTTAAATCACACTCCACCACAGTCCACAAATATTTGGTTAGATAACCGTGCTTATCTTTAACAGTTCTTACCTTGCTTTTTCTCTGGCTGTGGGGAGGGCGAATGGAGTTGTCCTTCACAGTACTCTGGGAAAAGCATAGGGAGAAATGTCATCAAACTGCATAGAAAGACACATTATCTGTGTGTATTTATCTATCTCTCTATACACATATCAACTATTTTTTTTTTTTGAATCTGTGAAGAACTGCTGAACGCAGGGAAGGGCAACTGAGCAGCTGATAGCTATATTCAGCATGAAAGCACTCCTCACTGCCTTGTGTGGGCCAGCATAGTTTGCAGCAAATGTAAAATGCAAATCTTTTACATGAGCCAACATACTTTGAATGCACTTTTAAAAATCAGGGATTTTTATTTTTTTTTTTTGAATCTGTGAAGTACTGCTGAATGCAGGGAAGGGCGACTGAGCAGCTGATAGCTATATTCAGTATGAAAGCACTCCTCACTGCCTTGTGTGGGCATTTATTTAAATCACACTCCACCACAGTCCACAAATATTTGGTTAGATAACTGTGCTTATCTTTAACAGTTCTTACCTTGCTTTTTCTCTGGCTGTGGGGAGGGCGAATGGAGTTGTCCTTCACAGTACTCTGGGAAAAGCATAGGGAGAAATGTCATCAAACTGCATAGAAAGACACATTATCTGTGTGTATTTATCTATCTCTCTATATACGTATCAACTACAGAGAGATGAAAACCATCACAGATGAGGGGTTTTTGTTCACTGGCAGTTCAATACAGCTGGGAAAAAAAATAATCTTATTCCAGGGTGATCAGAAATACTTTTTTTGCCAAACTCTCAGTCATGAAACCCCAAACGCATTTGTTTAGAGCTAGTTTTTGTTCACTGGCACTTCAATACAGCTGGGAAAAAAAAAATAATCTTATTCCAGGTTGATAAGGAATACTTTTTTTGCCAAATTCTCAGTCATGAAACCCCAAACACATTTGTTTAGAGCTGGGGGAAACATGAAGCAAGCACTGATTTCTCCAAAGTTTGATTTAGCCTATATTTTTGTTTATACTTTAATATTTTTAAAATAAAATGATTCTACATTTGTAATTGCCTTATGGATTGTGAAATTCGTTGTTTTGAAATGGCTATTATTTTTTTTTTTTAATCTCAGATTTCTATTTTTTCCCAACCAGAACATCTTATTGCAATACAGATTAATTGGAAGATTTCAATTAGTAGAGATTCTGGTGAAGAGACATTTCCGGTGAAGAAGCATTTGTCAACATTTCTCATCATAGACTGCTGAGCAAGACACATGGTTCATGTACATCCCCAGTCCGAGGTGAAACCCATGTGAGCACGGGGCATAGGACGGCAGGACAGCCTTTACAGGAGTCAAAAACTGCTTCATTGCAGGTAACCAGTCATATTTTTCCAATTAAAGTCTCAGCTTATTTATTATCAACTTGGGCTGCTTCAATCTGGACTCTTCCAGTACAGAGCCCTGATATACTGGAGAGGGCAGGGACCTGGCAAAAGACTGAGCATGGGAAGGAGCACGAACGTGCCTGCAGGAAAAATCCAGGTGTGAAATCACATCCCATGTTACTCTTGGATCACCAGTGGGGCTGGGGAAATGGGGGAAATGTAACTCAGAGCTGCATAAAGCTTATAACCTGAATTATCCTATGACCCAGTGATCAGCCTGGAGTGGGGGATTGAATTCTTGGATCCCAGACCAAGGGCAACAAACGGAAGGACACAGAGAGAGCACCCTGTAAAGTTATGCCTGACTGTGACATATATATGGACATATATATGTGCATGGAGATGTATGTGTTGCCGTGTACTGAATATGTCCTCCATGGATGTGAACATGCAAATATTTACATGCAAATACAGTGGAAACTTATGTGTGAATTAACTGCTTGTATGGGCTAGTGCATGTGTGTGGGTATGTGTGTGCCTGTGTGAATATAGTGTGTATATATATGTGTGTATGTATATGTGGTGTGTACATCGTACCAGGTTATGGGACATGGTTTAGTGATGAAACGGGCAGTGTTAGGTTTATGGTTGGACTCAATGATCTTAAAAGCCTTTTCCAACCTAAATCATTCTATGATACACATACGTATCAGTACCCCTGATGACATTTGTACAATATTTGCAAATGGCAAGGGAAAGCTGGTCATTTTTGGATAAACAAAAATGCCACGTTTCTCCTCCAGATTCACCAAACCAGACATGTTCTCTCTCACCCTCTTAGAGCCACTTGTTGGGACGGGACATTGTTTGGATGCCATTGTGGGGGATGGTGATGCATGGTGCTTACCGGCTGTGGGGGGCTGCCGGCGTCAGCAGCAGCAGCTGTCTGGGAGAGATAGAGAGCCGACAGCTCCTTCACGGAGGGCGCAGAGGACCTCCCTTGTCCTTGGCGAAGTATGCGGCTGGTGTTGCCTGATATGTCTAAAAATGACCGCGTCCTCTCATCTGAAAGAGGGAACAGAGGTGCACGGTGAGCTACGTGCCAAAGAGCACAGAATCATCATGGTTGGAAGGGACCTCTGAGATCATCCAGTCCAACCACAACAAAAAAAAACCCAACCCAAAAAACCACCCAATGACACACACAACACCCCACCACATCACATCCACCCACAAACCAATAATCTCAGGCACTAGAGCATGCCCTGAAGAGCCATGTCTACACGTTTCTTAAATACCTCCAGGGATGGTGACTCCACCACCTCCCTGGGCAGGCTGTTCCAGTGCCTGACCACCCTCTCAGTCAAGTAATTCTTCCTAATATCTAA
>NW_015090864.1:4396052-4440654 GCF_001431845.1 Calidris pugnax
CCCAAAAAAACCACCCAACGACACACACAACACCCCACCACATCACACCCACCCACAAACCAATAACCTTGGGCACTGGAGCATGCCCTGAAGAGCCATGTCTACACGTTTCTTAAATACCTCCAGGGATGGTGACTCCACCACCTCCCTGGGCAGGCTGTTCCAGTGCCTGACCACCCTCTCAGTCAAGTAATTCTTCCTGATATCTAATCTAAACCTCCCCTGCCCCAACTTTAGGCTATTTCCTCTGGTCCTGTCATTATTCACTTGGGAGAAGAGGCCAACACCCACCAGAAGAGGCCAACACCCACCGAGGGCATGGCCATGATGACCATCGTTCATCAAGGGCTCTGCTGGGTGCCCCACTGTCTGCCGATGAGGCCAACACTCACCAGAAGAGGCCAACACCCACCAAGGGCATGGCCATGATGAGCATCATTCATGAAGAGCTCTGGTGGGTGCCCCACTGTCTGCCTACTAACACCCCCCACCCCTGGCAGCCTCCATCGTGGACCCCCAAAACTTAACATCACGACCTTTTGGTTCAGGCAGAAAATGTGTGTATTTCCACCTCTTTTAAGGCTGAAACAGACTTTGGGCCTGGAAACTTAACATCATGACCTTTTGGTTCAGGCAGAAAATGTGTAATTTCCACCTCTTTTAAGGCTGAAACAGACTTTGGGCCTGGATGAAAGTAACACATTGGGCAGTGATCTGATGCCACCGTCCTGCTGGCAGGGCACAGAGCCCACATCCATCCCCGTATCCCTGGACAAGGCCATCACCAAACAGGAGTGAGTCAGAGGATATGAAGGAGCTACGGGTGTTCAACTTGAACCGATTTCCACTTTTTTTTTTGCTCTGTGGCCACATCGTTCTCCCAACAACATGCCTCACAAGCAGTTACCCTCATCTTTGGGCCTGGATGAAAGTAACACATTGGGCAGTGATCTGATGCCACCGTCCTGCTGGCAGGGCACAGAGCCCACATCCATCCCCGTATCCCTGGACAAGGCCATCACCAAACAGGAGTGAGTCAGAGGATATGAAGGAGCTACGGGTGTTCAACTTGAACCGATTTCCACTTTTTTTTTTGCTCTGTGGCCACATCGTTCTCCCAACAACATGCCTCACAAGCAGTTACCCTCATTTATCTTTACTTCTCCCCTGGGAACTTGTTTCAGGGAAATAAAAGACGAAAAGGCTATGAGACTTGCTCAGGGATGTAGCAGGGAGCCTTTGGCAGAGCCAGAGGACTGAACCCTGCTCTTAGTTTAGAGACTTGATATTTTGAGCTGCACCAGCTCCCACGGGGCCACCACTGGGGCCCAGCACAGCATTGCTGAGATATTCAAGACATTCGGCATTCCTCCTACCTTTGCTCAAATGCCTCCCATGGAGATGACTATAGTAGAGGATGTGCCTATCTGGTTCATGGAGAAATGACTACTCTGAGAGGATGTGAGCTGTTAGCTAGACTTCCTGAGGGGTGCAGAGAGGACTGGATGGTTGGAGTGGTCACCCACTGTCAGGTGATGCTCCCTCACTCCCACCTGCAGTACTCCCTCCCCCTTGGTCCTCACCCCCCTAAACAGTGGGGGCTTCCCCTCCCTCTGAGGATGAGAGCCGTGTCCCCATTGCCAGAGACAGGTTCATCTCGAAACTAATGGCTCTAAAGTAGATGAGTTCGCTTTTCAAAGAAAGGGGTATCTCCAAATTCTAGTTAAGGAATTTCTTTTTGCATTAATCTATTAGGTGTCAACAGGACAGCCATCTCCACCTCCTACCGCAGACATATATAGAGCTTTACATCTATATGAAGCACCTCAGGCCTCGGCCATCTCCACCTCCCATCACAGACATATATAGACCTTTACATCTATATGAAGCACCTCAGGCCTCCAGGTTTGTCAGGGCTGTAATTTCTCTGTTACTGCTGTAAAACCACGAGAAGGTTCTCCTTTTATCTGCAGACTTGCACTGCTGCATTTGGATTTAGTGCGGTATTTGCAATGCTTTCTGTTTGAACAATGGGCTCTCTCTCCACAAATCCAGCTATTGCACGGCCAGGAAAGGGCTGATGTACTTTTCAATATGTGCATAGTAGAAGTGCTGCAGCAATTCCAGAATTCTTTGCCCTCAAATCTCGGTCCCCAAATCATGAGATTTTGTAAATAACAAACTTAATGACTCTTTTCTTTGTTTTCTGGGTTGTGAGTTCAAGTTTTTAAAGTTTTTCTCTAAAATACTGAAGGCGATTTACTCTGTTCTTATTTTAAAGCAGCAACACTTGGTGTCATACAGGAACAGGATTCCAGGAGCTGGTGCTTCAAATGGAATGCCAGTTCCGAAGGGGACAAACATGCACCAAAAAGCCATCGAGAACAGAGCAGAGGGACTCCTGTGAACTTATCAAACTGGTTGGTGCGTTGCTGGAAGGTTCCAAACCCCAAGGTTTTTTTTTTGTCCTTGGTTCCAGCTGCTCCTGCAGATGCGCAGGCGTTTGGATGCAGAACCGAGGCTGGATACATGAGGAAGCAGATGGATGCAGTACAGATTTAGCTGCCCACCTCTGCCAGAGGTCACTAGGACACAAGGGGAGGAAGCAGAGCAAGATATTTCCTTTATGCTTTTTTTTTCTAAGTCACCATGTAAATATGGGACCTCTCTCCCTAATTTCTGCTGTCTGCAGCTTAAACACGGAGTCAAAATGTACAGCCAGTGGAGACAGTGGCATTTCTGGGGCAGATTTGGTGCACCTTAAGATAGGTTGAAAGCTTGTGAGATAAACCACCCTCTGATTGCATCAGTTTTTCTCCACTTTGCTCAAGAGACTTTGACTAGTTCCCTGGCTTTTTGGGGATGAACAGCAGCCTGGAAACAGGGAGGGGAGTGTCAAGGCATCACTGAGACACTGATTTTATAGGAGCTGGTGCTGTTCCGAGATAAACCACGCTCTGATTGCATCAGTTTTTCTCCACTTTGCCTTGTGAGATAAACCACCCTCTGATTGCATCAGTTTTTCTCCACTTTGCTCAAGAGACTTTGACTAGTTCCCTGGCTTTTTGGGGATGAACAGCAGCCTGGAAACAGGGAGGGGAGTGTCAAGGCATCACTGAGACACTGATTTTATAGGAGCTGGTGCTAATAGCTGCTAACACCAGCCCCTCTATCTGCTGCAGTGGGCTTCTCCCTTCATTTGGAGGCTTGAGGCATACATTTGAAGGAGTCCACTCTCAAAAAATGGAAAATGAATTAATTATCAGTGAAAGTACCTTGAATTTCATGGTCTTTCCTTATTACAGCCATACCCTGTGAGAGGAGCACTGAAGCATGTGCTGAATTAGCTGCTTTGAGGAGGGCTTTGAAAAATCTCTCTCTTTTCTCCTACATGGCTGAACTGTCTACTGGAAAGGCAAAGGGGCTCTGATCAGTCTGGAGAACAGAAGGTTTCTTCCTTGCAAGGTAATGAGATTTGGCTAAGCCTCCAGTAAGAGCAATGGGGAGAGCTTGGGAGAGTCAGCTTTGCTAGCTTTAAAGCAGAAAGAAAACCAAGCACAGATTTGCAGCCTTTCTGATTGGGAAAATGAACACAAGTTCTTGGCAATGGCATGGCCACACTGAAAAATCTCTCTTAAAAACTACCTCTAGGAGATGGGAACACTTCATTGCAAGGCAGGGACCCTTCTCAAGCTGACACTGGCGCTGCAGTGGACTTCTCCCTTCATTTGGAGGCTTGAGGCATACATTGGAAGGAGTCCACTCTCAAAAAATGGAAAATGAATTAATTATCAGTGAAAGTACCTTGAATTTCATGGTCTTTCCTTATTACAGCCATACCCTGTGAGAGGAGCACTGAAGCATGTGCTGAATTAGCTGCTTTGAAAAGGGCTTTGAAAAATCTTTCCTGGGATTCTCTCTCTTTTCTCCTTCATGGGGCTGAACTGCCTACTGGAAAGGCAAAGGGGCTCTGATCAGTCTGGAGAACAGAAGGTTTCTTCCTTGCAAGGTAATGAGATTTGGCTAAGCCTCCAGTAAGAGCGATGGGGAAAGCTTGGGAAAGTCAGCTTTGCTAGCTTTAAAGCAGAAAGAAAACCAAGCACAGATTTGCAGCCTTTCTGATTGGGAAAAAGAACACAAGTTCTTGGCAATGGCATGGCCACGCTGAAAAATCTCTCTTAAAAACTACCTCTAGGAGAAGGGAACACTTCATTGCAAGGCAGGGACCCTTCTCAAGCTGACACTGGCTTAACCGTTTCGGTGCTAAATGCTTAGCAAAAGCATCCCCATGTCCTAGAACTGGGCTGGTAATGTTTAATGGTCTCCTTCAACCCCAGGCTATGGGCATTTCTGCTGAGCTGATATAACTTGGATTAGCCCATGGACTGGCGGGGCGAGATGCTGCACAAAGCAAAGCAATGTGCCCCTCCCTTCCAGCCAAGAGCGAATAAAGCAGCTGAATGAAGATTTCCAGTCCATGCAGTGGAAAATAGCACAGCCTCAGTGCTGCCTAGCCCTTCATCTGTTAGCTTGGATAGATGAAAGGCCACGGGGCTTCTGCTTTAATGACGGATATAATTAAATACAAGGCTTCCATTGAAGCCTTCCCCTTATCGCTGCCTTTGTTTTTTCTCTCTTTTTTTTTTTTCCTTTTTTTTCTTTTCTTTTCCTTTTTGACTTTTTTTTTTTTTGCAGTGCACAGGCTGTGCACAGCCCTCTGTTTGCTTATCGTTTCTCACAAAAGTGCCTGCCTTAGATAGGGGCTGCTGGAACCCGCCGGGCGGGCGGCTGGCTCTGCGCTTGCGGAAAATCTGGTGGCTCCGCGCGGCTCTGCCTGACGGAACAGGCTGCTGCCACCCTCTAAATTGCTAATTATAGATAAGAGCGAAAGAACAACAGTTCGTGCCGCTAACGAGAAAGCCGAGCTGTCACGTGTGTGCAGCTCACGGCGTGCAAGAGGCACCTAGGACGCCTCAAGAGTCGTGAGCGTGGGGCCGCTGCACAGCATCCCCTGGGAGGGAGGATGCTAAAGCAAAGCCAAAGGATGTTATGCAGACCGGCCTCGGGGTGTTATTTGTTGTGTATGAGAGGGAGGGCATGGAATCCCATTTGGAGACCTGTGCCAGGCTCCACATTTCTGCCTTGCAGAGCAAAAGGGCTCTGCTGGCACCTTTGGCATCCGCTCCATCGTTGAGCGATGCATCCCTTGTGGCGCTGATGGACCAGCGCTGACTGCTGCCCCAGGGATTTTAAACCTGATACTTCAAGTATTAAAGAATCCCCCGTGAGCTAAAATAGAAGAAAAAGAGCTCCTGAGGACCCCCTCCTCCCATCCCACCCAGAGGCTGGCACCGCAGCCGACGGCGCTGCTGTCTGAGTGAAGGGAATGGGGAACGCTCCTCCCTGCCGGGGTTTGTCGGCAAAATGTCCTTCGTGCCAGCGTCTGGCGCCGGATGAATCTGCACATTTCATCAGAGGGGGCCGCGATGTTAGGACTGCCCGAAGGGAGCAGCTGCCAGGGTTTCTTTAGTTCTTCTTCTCTTGCCCCACGTATGTGCAGCTCGGGCTCAGTTTACAGCCTCTCCGCCCGCCCCTGGCAATCAGGGAGGGCTGTGGGACCTGGAAACTTGCAATGGGGTAAAATCATTCTCCGTATTAATTTATACTCACTGATCTTTCTAGACACAGGGGGAAAGGGCAAGACAACAAGGGGAAAAAGGTCTCTTAAATATTCATCTAAAAATTCACTTGCTTCCTCCCCAGTTATTGCCCATAAATCACCCAGCTGCTCCGTCTCCTGCTGAAGATAATATTACAGGTCTCTTGAACTGCAATCGTGTTACACCTGACAGCCATCTCTCAGTGAGTGGAAAGCAAATCACTAACAAAAACTCCTTCCTCCTCCTTCGTCTGAGAAAACCCCATGTCGCCAGCAACACAGCAACTCCACCCTCCTCTGCTTTCTATTTACACTGATTTATCCTATAGAAAAACAACACTACCCACCTGTTGGTGTCCACCACCTCTGCCGCTGGCACTCCCTCGCAGCCCGGCTCCCACCACCAACCCCAGTGAGCTACCGAGCGCCTGAGTCACCTATTAAAAAAGGAAGCTGCAAGCTCAGCACCAGTCTCCCAGCCCACCCGGCCAACCACATGTCATCGGCTTTGCTCCCAAAATCAGCCGCCCTGAGCAAACACAGCTGCTAAGCAAAGCCCTTTGTGTCGCCCCACGGCGGTCCATGGGTTGTGTAAGGGGGCCTGAAATCAGCCGAGGGCTTGCACGGGGCTTACACAAGCTGGAGGGGAAGGGATAGCCCAGCCGTGCAAGTTGTGCCAGGGTCCTGTCCCGCTCCATCACTTGTGGAAGGGAGCGATGCTCCGGAGAGCATCCCGTCCTGCCAGCTGAATCCAGCATCCTTCTCTGTAGACCAACCTTGGGTTTGCTGTGATGGCTGTTGGACCTGGCATGTCCTACACCGTGGAGCACAGACATGTTATGGTCTCACCCCCTGGCTCTGCCATGACTTGGGAACCATGAGACACTTGATGCATCCCACAGCACAGGACTCAAAACCCAACCCTTGAAGGCCAGAGGGACCTTGGAGCTTCTTAGCACCAGGGAAATCAGGGCTGGAAAACAACCATTTTTTCACACTGTGAAAGGGACCATGTTTTCCAAGGTGATGGAGGCGAACCGATGTGGAAATGCTCCTGGCTGCCCTGGGCTGGCTGTTTCCAGGGAAACTGGGGCCATTTCTGCTATTCCTCCCTGCCTGGCATAGGTTGTGGGTTACTCCCAATTTGAAGGTCATTATCAGTTGGGTCCCCTGATTCAGGCTGTGTTGCTGGACACATGTCCTCATTCCCACCTGCTTGTCCCCCGTGTGCATGTCAATGAAGCCTCAGCAACTCACTGTCCCCCTCCTGAAGCTGGAAGCCTGTCCTTGCAAATGGGGACCCCTTTTCTAAGCATTTCTGCCCCTCGATGTAGGAGCTGTATGTGCTGAATCACACCTGCCCCATCCTTCTCCCATCTTTGCCCCTCAGAGAATCAGTTCCCTGACAAAAAGAGATCCTAAAAACTGGCACTGCTCCACGGCTGGGCTGGGGAATTTATGCGGATGGGTAAGCACCCATAAAAGCTGGCTGGGAAACCAGTGCTGCCATTTAATCCTGGAGCCTGGCAGCCCATTGGCGCTGCTCAGTCAACGGGGAAAGGTTTATCTCTGGCTCCAACCTCTGTGGCAGTGGCTCTGGTTCATTGGGAAGCTCTGCTGGAGGAGACACATGCAGAAGGTGGCGTGGGAAGCAGGGCAGGTTGCCTCGCTGCCCCAGCTTGGAGGCTGCTGAAAGGGTGAGTGGTCCTGGGATGCTGCAGGAAAGGGTTTGTGAGAAGGGCGCTCCTGGGAGGGTGAGGATCTGGGGAGGGAAGAACATCTCTAGGTATTTCTCAATGACCTCATGACCCACTTTTGGGGCTTTGGCACATGTCAAAATGTCATGTGCTATTTTTCCCAAAGGAAGGGAAAAAAAAGATGGGACAAGGCTGCAGCAACGGTGGGATTTCAGACAGCCTTTAGCAACGAGTGAGGACCAGTGATGCTCTAAAACATCCTGTTTATCCTCACGGGTATTCCCTCCTGACCCCCGGATCACACTTTGCTCTGTTTGCAAACTACAGTGTTTTATCTATCTCATTCTCTGTTCTACAAAGGACAGCCAGGATTTGAAATTCAAGCTTTTTCTTTTTGCCATGGATTGGCTAGTTTTGTGAGAGAGCGGCAATTGTAAACATGTTAGTTTTTTAAAAGAAGTCAACTGTTTTTTGACTGTTTTGGTTCAAGTTACCTTTATCTTACAATTACACGGGATAGGAATTGACTATTAAAAATCAGAAGTGAGATTTTCATATGCTCACCTAACCAACTCAGGTGCATGAACACCACTGATTACAGTTAGATAGCTAACAAAAATAAAGCAACTTAACAACAATTTTTTTTCTGATTCCAAACTTTCATGAGTAGACCTTGTTCTTTCATATAAATCTGTACAGCATCGTGTACGGTGGATCCCTGATTTGGAGGTGGGGGGACATCTCTAGTATAGATCATAAATGTAATAACTGATGCACATCAAAAAACATAAATAATTCTCTTTTGAAAGGGTTTAAGAAAGATTTTGTGCCGTCTGCAAGCCATATGTTGCATCTGAGCAGCTCTGGTGCATAGAGCTAATATATGAATTCTGGGGTGAGAAATGGGCTGAAAAGTGCCAGAACCAGAGGAAGGTGCTAAACAAGTAATGTGAAATAGTGTAACTAAAGAGCCTCTGTGTTGAAGAGGAAATAAGATTTAAAGTATCATTTCATGCTTTAGGAGTTGTCTACTAAATCATAGTCAAATAATTAACATTTTGCAAGTGTATAAAGTTGCATTTGCAAATCCGAGGGGGTGGGAGGGGATCAAGGAAAAAAAACGGCTACTGAAGAGTGTCTTGTTTCCTGCCCTTGCATTTCAAAATCAGATCTCTTCACAATTTCCAGCACCTCTATACTGAAGGTTCATGATCTTTAGTCACTTCTGCAAATGTTTTTGACTCCTCAGTGTCAGCTGGACTTTCCTTTACAGGAGCAACATCACAACCCCCAGGTAATTTAAACAGCTCCCGAGGAGAGTGGGGAAAATTTAGCCTCAGGCGGAGCTGAGTATCTGCCCCAAGGCAGCTCGGGGCTATTTCTGGGCTTTGCAAAAATCCAGGAATGTGGGGGACTCTATTCCTGGCACCAAAAAAATGCCAAGAAGCTCTGCCGAGAGACAGCTGCGAGTGGCATTGCTGGTTGGGGACGTGGCCTTCCCGAGTGGGCCAACTGCTGTGGGCTTGTCTTTCCTTAGAGAGGGACTTCAACATCACCCGGGTCAGCTCCCTCGCTTTCGGGACACAAAGTGCCCAGACAAGGGGGATGCAGCCCAGACTATCTGCTCAGCATTGTCTCGTTCTACATGTCCCTCTGCTGTTTTCAAAGGGTTAATAAAGGCCGAGTGGAGGTTTAATAAATCACTCCCTGAGGCTGTGTATCGCTGGGATCTCTGGATCCAGCTCTGCCCTCTGACATGGGGATCGTGTATCACACCCCGCTCACGCCGGCACCGCTCTTGTACCCTTCAGGAACTCTTTATCTGTTATTTATACACGGGGGTTTTCACTGAAATGGACATAAACACCCCTGCTTGACATCCAACAAGAGCTGATTTTATTTCCCTGTTCCTCTGTTTCACACTGGCCGGCAGCAGGACTGTTCTTATCCCTAACTCTTCTGCCAGGCTCCATGTCCTCTGCGTGCTCTACCTTCTCCCATAGAGCAGCATCTCAGCCCCTGCGGGATGACCAGCCCTGATAGCATCTTCCCTCCCCCTAAAACCCCTTTCCCCAGGGAAAGCAACACCCAGCTGCCCACTGGAATAACCTCTGCCTGGGGAGAGGGCTCCTCGGCGTGCCACGAATACCAGACCTTTTAAGGGAAGCTCCCTCTCACCACCAGGAAGAGATACCTTGGGAATGTCTGCACAGACACCAGCCCTGTGAGCATCACCGGCCCCACATCCCGCCTGGGATGCAGAGCACAGCCGGGATGGGGGCTGTGGCGTGCATCTTTAAGCATTTCTTTTGCCATGCCATGGTGTTTACGCAAGGGCATCGCATGGATACCACGCGGCTCCGAGGAGCTGTTGAGACCCTGCCTTTGCTTTCTATTCTTATCGTGGTGTTTCCATGCTGCTGTCAGCTCTTTATCGCTGGCAGCCAAGAAAACATAATACTGTTTTGGAAGAAACAGCCACAGCCAAAAAAAATTTAGCAGCATCCTTTAAAAAGAAAACCCCAACCCACTTGAAGCTATTGAGTTTCCCCGGCATTTCCATTTGTTTCTGAATGAGGCAAATTGCCAGTGAGAATATGGGGGAGGAGAGAAATAGTTGGCTTTAAAAGAGTAAAATACCAGGTTGTACAGTACTTAATGCAGAGATTCCTGCTACCGTGTTCAGACCCAGATCTGGGGTATTTGCTGGTGCTGAAGAAGGATTTTCATCCTCCTAGAAACAGGGTTAGGGCATCCTCACCTGGTTTTCCCCCAGAAGGAAGCTTTTGTATCCTGTAAAATACTACATCTACTCTAGGGCTGAAAAGAGCCTTTGTAGGATGTTCCTATGAATTTCCACCCATGCTGGATCTCTTGATTGCCACTAGTGGATTATCCACCACTTGCTTGGACAAGAACATGGGTTTTCATATTTTGCCTCTTCTCATCAAGTGATAATGTTCCTGAGGCAACAACTCCACCTCTCTTTCCCTAAATCCCTGTTTTCTAATAAAAATCTGAAGCTACTTCACATATTTTCCAGCAAAGATTTGGATGAAAAGTGAATACCTGGGGGGATTTGGGGAACGTTAAAGAATTTCTGTTATTCTCACAGCAATCAACAGGATGTGCATCTCAGCAGGAAAAGTAAACCACTGCGTGAACAGAAAATTACTGCTCTGAGCTCAGGCCATTGGGGTACAGACCCTTTACATGGTGACTGGGGGGCAACATTGAGACCTAAACCTGGAGTCCCGGCTCTCTTCTGCTGGCCACGACACAGACTTTAAAGCTAAAAGGCTTCAGCAGATGGATAATCTGGTATGAGAGACACACACGCACACACAGGGGTAGGTTTCTGCTCCGTCTCACAGAGTGGAGCAGTTTTTGGAGTTACTTTCCATACGTGGGCACAAATAGGGAGTGCTAAGGCCATATTAACACTGCTAACCCAACAGGCTCCTGAAGACCTCTATTTGGCTCAGGGTCACAAACACGTCTCAACCTGCCCTGGAGACCAGGAGAGAAAAGGGAGGGAAAGAAATTCCCTCCTTAACCTCCTGTTCCCTAGGGATGTAAGACAAAGCAAAGCTCATTTCCTTCCAAACAGTCCAAGTTTTTCTGCCTACTGCCTACCTGGACACTGCTTTGATTTGAAAGATGTCCCCTCCACCCTCAGCATCCATCTGGCTCACCCGAATCCTGGACATATTCTTTCCCCTACTGCTGGTCACAGTGACCAAAGCCACGGTAAAGAACAGCATGTTTTTGAGGAGAGAGTAGACACTGAGATCTGGCCCCATGAATTTAAGCCTCAAAGCTGGGAACTTCAATATTTCAGGACAAGGGGAAAGCACACACGTGCAATGCTCCATTTCTGCCTTGAACATGTCCAAGTGCCCTAGATGGTGATGCTCAACCAGACCAAAGCCACTGTCCACAGAACACAGAGAAAGCACCTTCTGCAGCAGAGGGTGGGATTGACCAAGCTCTGGGTCGACAAAATAAAATCCATGGCTTTCCATGAGCTGCAACACCTCTTTCGTAGCACGAGGTGTTTAGTATCCTCATTTAGCCTGCATTTTAGTATCAATCTGAGGTTCATATTCATGCAACACTTCACCCCGCTCTAATCTACCCCCAGATTACTCACAGGGAGATCTCGGTAGTCCCAACAGCTGTGTCACACCGTAGACAGCCCCAGAAGAAAATCTGGGTGAAACTCACGGCCGGGCAGCCCTTAGTGTATCCTACGAGGAGCCCTGCTCCACTCCCCACACCCTCGGTCCTGTCCACTGCCTCCCAGTGGTCTCTGGCAGCTGGTTTTATCGTCGGGCGCTGGGCTATGTTGAGAGGATGAACCACTTGGTCTATTTTTAGGGAAGAGTGAAATTGCTCCTCCACCAGGCTGAGTCAATCATGAGTTTTAGCAATCCTATATGGAGGCTGGGAAAGTCTGGGGGCCTGGCTTATTTTCAGAATTTATTCATTCAAAATACCCCTGGTGTAATCCGGTACGGGACAGGGGATGCTTCCAGGCAGTGGTGCAATGGGGAAGAGGCATTTCCCTGACTCATTGTCATGTCCTCGGGCTGTGATTTGCACGAGCAGGCCCCCTTTGCCTCTGGCCACAGCCAAAGTTTTAAGGGAAAATCTGGGAAGGTGACAAGTATTAGCTACATTTTTTGGTTCCCTGTTTCCTCATTGGTTCCAATATTTTAGAACCAACAAAGAAAAAAAAATATTTTAGGAAAGTGAGGGGTAGCATGTATGCCAAGAAGGACGATCAAAGTATCTGCCTTATGGTCAGCTGAGAATCATCCCCATCCATTAGCGACACAGGGAGATACTCTGGTTAGTGTTTGGAGAGGGACAACAATAAATCACGCAGCCCCAGAGGTCTGTCAATGCCCTCCAAGCTCAGTTGGGCAACAGATGGTATTTTTTCCATATTAATGGTGGGTACAGCTGTGTGCCAGAGCTGGGAACCCTGGCCTGGCCATGCTGATTTACAAATACAAGCATAACTAATGGCTCTAGGGCTTATTTTAACATTCCACCTTTGCCAGGCTGGGACATTGACATGGCTGAGGAGCCCAGTAATGTCTGAATCAGGTCCAACTGCTCTCTCTTTGGTTTATTTTTTTTACTTTACTTTCTGACACCTTTAGGGTGAGTAGGCTTGAGTCAATCACCACATAGGGATGAAAGGAGATGCAGATTGGCTATGCCAGTACCAGAAGTCACCATCACCTGAGACAAAACACTCTCTCAGAGGTGCTTAGGATCACAAAACACAAGGTGAGGGACACAAGAGACCTCATGCTCGGTCCCACCCTGCTTGTACCATCCCAGACCATGCCCGTGACCACAGAACCCAATGCCAGACAACGTGGGACTGCAGTGATGGGGGACAGATTTGCCCCTCTGCCTTTCAGACCTTTCCAGTTTCCTAGTGATGTTTTCCCAAACCCGTCTGCTGAGCAGGGTGCTGCAGAAGGGGGAGATGCTGACTGCAAGCCCCCAGGTCATGGTGAGATGATGGGTGACAGCCTTTCCCCACCTCTGGGGCTGAGACACGATGTTCAGTGGCTGCTGTGCAGCCACATCCTTGTGGAAGACCAATTTTGGGATGAGCTGGACGGTTTCATGGTCGCTAGATGGCACCCACCCCCTTGCAGGAGAAAGTGCGAGTTCTACAGAGAGAAGGGGAAAAACCATCCTCTGCCAAGCAAGGGTTGCAACCAAGCCCGGGTCTCCCTCATGCAGGATGGGGGACCCCACTACTTTCTGCCTTCTCCTTCGCCTCTTCTCCTTGCTTTGGAAATTCCTTGTGGGTAGAGGTCCAAACGAATGCAGAACGGGAAAGAGGAGGAGGGAATTAAATGCATTTTGGAGGCTGTCTGGGTGCTCTGTAATTTGCAGTCACGTCAGGCTCCCGTTTCATCTTTGCACTGCACCGAGGTAACACCCTCGTGTGCCCTTCAGCTGAACGCACTGAATAATGGAGCTATATTAATACATACATGCACGAGCATATGTATGTGTGCGAGCCGGGGGAGCAGCGTGCCCACATGCATGCCCCTCTTTTTCCTTTTTTGGCTGTGATTTTCCTCTCTCCGATAGCCAAATTTCATCTAGAAGTTGTTAATTTTTAAACCCAGAGTACTCAGGAGGCTCTACCTGCAGCAAATTAGTTGGCGCCTTCTCCTTTTTAATATTAAAGGGCTCAAGCTTTCAGCCATTCCCCTTTGGGGAAAATGGTTCCTTGATTTGCCTTCTTCCTTCCTAGGAAGTGTTTTGTTCTGTCGTGTAAGTGTTCCACTACTCCTTTTAATCTTATTACTGCAAACTGTAGCCGCTTGGACCTATTTAATTAGTGACTTGGTGATGTTTTTGTGACAGCTTCCTATGGTTTGCCCAATACCATCAGCATGGCCAAGGATGACCAGGTAAACCACGTCTGGAAAGAGGTACAGCAATGGGTGCTTTGACTTCAGGTGTAGTTATTCAGCTCTGAACTGTTGCATGGACTGTGCTTGCTCGTAAGCCACATGCCAGTCAGCAGAGCTGTCTTGCACGCTGCCGAGCTGTTGTCCTCCATATCATGGTGTCTCAGACCTGAGAACTGTTCTCTGTCCCAGGTCACTGCACCGGTGGGGTGTCCCTTCCTCAGCCCTGGGGATGAGTGAGGAGGTGATGGTGAGAAGGCACCTGTAGAAGACCTGCCCTGACCACTGCTGGTGCTTGTGGAGCACTGATGTCTCCCTTGCTCCGTTGGGGTGACCAAGCACGGCACAGGTACGGTCCTGGACATGTCTTATCCCAGAAAAGATATAGGACATCTGGTTCCTGGACTTTTTTGGGAAGCATTACAACTCCTGTCTCTGAGAAAATCCAGCACCTACCTCAGAGGTAGCTGTCATATTCCCAGCTCCCTGGTTGCAAATGCCTCCCCAGAAGGACCCCACACCATGCAAAGCCCAGCCCTACCAAAGAAGCAGTGCTGGAGACAACTTGAAGTCTTTTCTATTCCAAGACCTTTGAGTCAGGGACTAGAGTGGTGTAAGACTCTAAGATAGACCATGATTCATCATTCGCCAGCCAGAGGAAAAGATGCTTTTTGCACTGTGAAAGACACACTGCAACTAATACTGTGATCGTGTTTAGCAAGATAGCATGGTGACTTCATGTGCTTTGACATTAAAAATAATCCCAACAATGCTGTGGAAACTTCAGCTCCTTCATTTGTCTGTGTGCTCATGTAAGAGACTTCTTTTCCCATGCAGTTGGGTAACTAAATACAGTGTCCCAAATCTAGGCAGTGCGTGATTTTTTTTTTTTTTTCTCCCTTTCTTGTGTGAAAGAAAAGGAAGAAATGGAAAGGATAGAGAACAAATCCTAGATAGATGGACTATAGGGTCCCTGGATTCCTGATCTAGGCCCAAAGGAGGCAGGATGGTCCACTGGTCTGAAAACCAGTCATTATGGCATTTTTTTGCAAGCAGTTTCTTAGTCCCCCAAATCAAACAGCAAAGTTTGGTAAAATTCAGTCCTTTCCCATGAAAAGCTTCAGTTTGCATCTCTCAGTCTTCACAGATGCCTCTTGCCTTGAAATATCCCTGACCTGCTTTAGGCCCGATGATATCATAGCATTAGGGATCACTTACATGCCCTATCTTAAGCCAAGGATGACTGTGTCCGATACACCACCGCTGCCAAATTCAAAAAGGAGCCCAGCCAGGACTCCTTAGTTAGGTACAAATGGACCTCTGCCTTTTCCTGTCCTCAAGGCTGAGGTGTGGGGGGATATTACTCATCTCAACCTAAATGTGGACATATTTCTGCCTGGGTATTTAATACCAGCTATTTTTAAATGCTGGGATAACAGCACAGGGAGAATCAGCGTGGCTCTGTGGACTCATCACTGGCCCAGATCCCAGCTGTGTTGGGATTTGCCAGCTCTGCGCAACAGGACCCATCAGGGCTGGAGGGCTGCAGTGGTGGGTTTGTCTGCTCTCCGTGCTCCCTGTGCTTGGCCACACTCCTGCATGGACAGCCCTGGCACTACCCACGCCATCCCCAGCCAGAATCGCCCGGTTGGTGTCTCCTATGGGATTACATGGGAAATATAACTTTGTGCAAGGAGCAAGGAGACCCTTCCCAGTTGCAGCTAAAGACCTGGCAGCAGAGAAGCAATGATGTCCGGTAACCAAAATAAATCCAACTCACAGCTTCTGCCCGTGGCTGAGTCATCGGCTGTATCCGGCACCGAGGAGATGATTGCCTGTCTGTCGTGGGACAGTTTCCCTCCCTGTGTGGGAATGAGAGAAAGGAAACAGGTAAATTCCCATAAACAGAGGAAAGGAACTGCACTAAGCTCCCGTATGAGGAAGGCAACTGTACCAGAGGCTTTCCAGAGAGAAAGGTGGACCTGCCGTTGCCTCCACATATTGTGTGTGGTTTGGACTTTTCTGTAGAAGGCTTGGCTTTGCTCTGGTCTCTCCAGGGACAGTGCTTCTCAGATTTTGGACACCTAAAGTAAATAAATTGCAAGGAGCTTTCAAAGAAGAGCACCTACTAACCTTTACAGGAGACTCCTTCCATTTGATGGTGTCAGGACCCCATTGTGCCTTCCTCTGAATGCTCTGAAGAGGGGAAGGGAAGGATGGGTCTTTATGAGGTTTGGTCTCCATGCTCAGAGGTTGGATTGTTGTCATGATTCTGGCATCAGCTTCCCTCTTCCTCAAAATACCATTGGGAGATGGTGTCTTGAGTGGAGCGAAAGGTAAAGTCTTACACTGTTGAGTGGCCTTAGGAGTGTCAAAGCTGGTCAGGAGTCCTTTGAGATTCCTTGCTGGGACATTGATGTTAGGGATGGGAAGATCCTCCATGGACTTGCTCCAGGACATATCAGTGTGATGGCTTTGAGATAAGGCATGTTTTTTCCCCATTGGACTGACATTATTCTGCGATAGACGCCTTCTCTCCATGAGCTAAAAAAAATGAATCAAACATCATAATATGCTCATATCTAACTTCAATAATAAATCAAGTAAAGTTTTTATTTCCTGCTCTTCTACTCTGAGCATCATGTTTGTTGACCTATAGCTTTTTGGGATGAAAGAGCGTCCCAACAGTTTCTGCTCTATGTTCTCTGTAGTAAATGTCAGAGACAAGAATTAAGCACACTTTAGCCCTTTCTGAAGTGTGAGAGAAGTTTCTGTCTTGCCTATTTCCAGTGTATCCTCCAAATTTGTTCATGGTCATGCCATGAAGCCTTGGAGTAGAAAAATATGACCACTGGTTGCCTTCCCTCTTGGATCATTATCTTATCCCCATCTCCATCCTCTTCCTCTACAAAATTGTGTTTCAAAACAGTCAGGAAACCCTTCTCTCTGTTATTTCATAGGAAAACTCCAGTTTAATCCTGAAAACCTGGATTGGAAATAAAAATGTTCAGATTCTGCCTTTTTTAATGAGGTGCAATTCAGCTTTCTTTAATCAGTGGGAATCCACTGTGTCTTCAGCAGGTAAATTGGATGACGTCCAGAGTATTTGGCTTCTGCTGTGTGCTTTTATCATTGTTATTCCAGGTTGTAAGAGGCCCTTATCACTAAGCATTTTGTTGTTAGAACATGCCACCTGTCTGAGCCTTTGGCTCTCACCTTGGGATGTTCTTGCTTAGACATGGTGCTTTCACTGTCCAGGATGCTCTGGTACCTGCAGGGAAGAGAAGAGATGGCACCTTAATCCCTCTTTAGCCTGAATGTATTTTTCCATACAATAGACAGGATCTTTCTGCCTTTCCCTACCCTCTAGAAAATATCAAACCCAATGGAATTTGAAAGCAACCTGGAAGAGTGAGAGAGATGTGGAAAATTCCCTCAAAGAGGACTGGGTTTAGGTCTAATGGATTATTTCAGTGCAGTGCTGCTAGATCCAGCATGAGCCCTCTCCTCCTGAGCTCTGTGCAGACATGCCTCTGGAGGACCCCTTTTCCCCACTGGTGGGATGTTCTGGGGGGGTTATACTGGCTGAAAGAGGTGCATTATTGCTCTTTGCTGATATGTGGCTTGCAGCTGAACTCAGGCTTTCCAGGTCAACACGTTGTTTATTTATTCAGCTTTAACCTAATATAAAGGGATTTATCAAGTCCATACTTGACATAATATGAGACCAGTGATGAGTGAGACCTTTGCAGAAGAAACCGCCTTTCTTGCTGTGGAGAGTGAATGTTCAGCTTTCTCCAAAGACTCTATCAGGTAGATGACTATTTACAGTGAAAACTGACTAAGTTTGGGATATTCGGAACTAAACTGTCCCAAGGGGAAGCTCAAGAGACAGTCTTGACAGCTGCTCTGTCACTCTTATGTTGAGGGAGATGTACTTCGGGTTCTGTTGCTAATCTTATTTGTCTCACTCTTGGCAGCGTTGTAGTCTGATCTCAGTTATGGGTTGTAACCAGAAGACAAATTATCCCTTAAAGGGCTTGGGTTGAAATGTGACTCTCCCTGGAGCATTTTGGTTAGAGACAGTTGAGAGAAACCAGAAGAGGATGAGATAGCCATACCCCTCTTGTCTCCTCATCAGCTCATCTCTCCAGCATTTTCTGGTTTCCCTTGTGGCACCTTACAGACTATTGAGATTAGAAGCTTTAATTAACCATCTGGGAATGCTCCAGTCATTGGGGTCGAGGGCAAATTCCTCTGTGTCATTGTATTTGAGGAAGTTTGTTGAGCGTGTCTGGCTTTTAAATCAGGACTTGTCTTCCAAGACTTAATAAAGCTTTGCTAACATATAATAGCTGAGAGTACTTATGGCAGAGCAGTTATGGCAGTACTGGGATGCTCTGCTTGGGAAAGACCTTATCTGAGTGAGATTTGCTTATCATGGAGATGGGAGGGGGAACGTCCACCCTGCAACCCCCCAAAACTGGAGGTGAACTGCAACCATAGATTAACCACCCACCTGGCAACCAGTTCAGAGACGGATACAGATTTTCTCAGCGCAACTGCTCTGCGCTCTGGACTGGTCCTTGGAGAATGGCACAGAAAAGGAAAGGACTGAGCTGGCCTCAGCTTCTCAGCTTTTTCCATGTTCTCTGTCTGCTGGCATCGAAGCGAGAGAGCAAAGGTTACGGAGCTGGATGTGAATATCCAGGGAAAAGAGGCCAAAAATTAGTGCATCCATCTCCACTCATGCGACTGGTGTATCAGTAAAGGGCTGTGGAACAAATGCTGTCTTCACTGACACATCTGCAAACCTCATCACATAAATGTACTTTTGAAAAAACAAAATAGGGTTAAAGAAGACATAATTTAAATTAAATTACTCCTAATGCAGGGAATGGGTCTTTTCCACCTCTGCCTACAATATTTCTCGTTCTGTTAGATCACCCAGTTCATCTCCATGACAGGGAGAGGGAAATAACCTGAAGAACAATTTGCTTTAAATAATTTAAAAAATATTTAATGGAAATTTTCTATAATTGGTTAAAATTTTCTTCTGCTTCCAATGTTGCGTAGACCTGAACCAGCTCTGAATTCAGGCAGTAACTGGAGAATTAAGTACTTCTTGGTCTCTTCTGCCAAAAAATATTCTTCTTTTCCAGGCTTCAGAAGCGCACAGCAGAAATCTTAGGCATTGGATTTGCAATGACTGATCTGACACTTGGAAGTATGTTAGGTCATCTGGGGTTCATTTTCCAAATTTAGACAGAGCTCTAGGGAGCCATAAGTTATATGTAATTGATCTTTAATTACTGACACAGACATTCAAACTATGGGATTATTAGATACTTGTATTTAGATTTTGAAAACACTTGTTTTAAAAGCCATGTTGCTTGCAAAATATGTTTCATAAGCAATTTCTGTTGCACTGGTCTGAATATTAGACTGTGCCCAGAGCCATCGTCCACCTGTGTTTAGGTCCATTTCCATATGCACTCAAGAGAGGCAGATTTTCATGGGGAAGGGGGTGACATTCAGCAGTTTGTGAATCTCTGCCTCCCCTCCCATGCCTTTAAGACATCTGAAATCGAGAACAGAGGGAGGGAGACATATTTCTCACTAGTTGCTTTAGAAATTTCCTTCTTTTTTTGTTTTCCAGGTCATTTCCCATGATGTTAGAGAAGCGACAGATTTGTTAGATCACAGGCTCTCACCTCCCCCAGTCCAGGGATTGTTCCCCATTTATGTGGCGGTGTCTAACATTAAACAATTCCAGGTGAAGAGCCCTCGAGGGATTTACTCTGTGGCAGAATGAGCTTGTTAGGAGGGAACTGTTCCCTTGTTTTCCATTTATATCCCCACTTTTCCTTAAATACATTACAAGCAGTTGATGGAAATACTCTGCTCAGCCCACCCTGAACAGTTCCCACAATCAGTACAGCATCCCCCAGTTGCTAAGCATTTACTGGATTTTTCTGATATTAATTCATCCCATCTTCTGTGATCTGGGAAGGTTTTTTGTGTAAAATCACTTACATGCTAGAGTGCTTTCCTCCACCCGAGATCTGCCATTTGATAGTCTCCTTGGGGCTCTTCAGTACCACGCTTCTGACTCCTTCCTCTCCTCCTTCTTTACAAGACAGGAGGCAAAGTCCCTTGGCAAAGCTGCAATTAAATATTAAAAGCTGATGTGCAAATGGGGATGTTGTGAATTGGAGAGCTGGCACGGAGGAGCAGAGGAGATGAAGCCTCCTCCCTGCTCCTGTCAGCCTGTTGCCAATCATTGAGGTCTCATTCTTCCCCATAAAAACACTGGGTAAATTCAGATGCCATCTGAGGCACGAGTAGCCATCTAGACCCATATCTAGATTCTGATTTGGGTGGAAATCTGCTGGAATCCCTCGCCCCACCTTGTCCTGGGTGGAGCAGAAATTAACTTCTCTGCACGGGGATTTTTAAATGGATGCTGCTGGCATAGGTCATATATTCATCCCCCAGAACAGCAAGTATTTTCAGCTCAACTTGTGGTCTCCTGTGCTTGTGGCTTCACTAGAGAAGTTTTGCATGAGCTGCACAAGAAAACATCTCTCTGGGGTGTTAACAGCTCTAGGGAAATACACTGCTCCTCTGGGCAAAATGAAAGGTAGAGTCCAGACGAGGGATGCAGGGAGTCATAAAATCATAGAATGGTTAGAGTTGGAAGGGACATTAAGATCATCAAGTTCCAACCCCCTTCCCCTGGGGGAAAAACTGAATTGAAATGGGGGACAAACTGAATTGAAATACTTAACAACTAGGGGCAAGAAAGGGTAGGGCTGCCTGAGGGCATCCGATTTAGGAAAGGTCTAAGTCTGATTGAGGTTGGAGTTTGGCAAAGGTAACCTCTTAGCCCTCTCCAAAAGCATCATGGCCACAAACAGAGCTGCTTTTGCACCCAGCAGTAACCAGATTTCTATGAAGTTCTTTCTGGGGATTGACTCTGTGCGCGCTGGAAAGTTGAAAAAGCAAGAAAGCCAGCACACAAATAAGATAATAGCTGGTTTATAATGAACAAGAAAGGCTGCATTTGATGTCAAAAGCTGGGAAATCATTTACCCAGAAATGCCTAAGCTAAGCAAGAAACCTTTGAGATGAAGAGTGAGTGCGTTCGGGCAAAGCAGAGATCTGGATAAACAAACTGACTGTCTCTGTACTTCTCCATGTGTTCTGATTAAATTCTTACTGAAACAAAACCTCTTCATTGAGCTTTTATTCCATCATTTATTCTCCTCGACCTGTTGGGTGTTTCCCACTGAACAAGATGCAGTTCTTGGAGGGTTGTGCAGGATGCCCTGCACCGTAAGGGGAAAATACTGGTGACTTTAGCAGCTGCTGGGCTACCAAGAGACAAGTCTGATGGAGGCTTGAAAGATTCTAGTTACATGGGCAAAATAAGGCTCTGAAGCTGGGATGCTTCCATGTTAGTTGTTTAATTTAGAGGAGAAGGGTTTGCCTGACAGAAGGAAACAATGAACGTTGCAGTCCATCCAACAGTGAGTAATAGAGGCTGCTAAAAGACCCGTGAATTATTTTGGGGACTACTGTTATCCAGTTCCTCTCTCCGTAAAAAGACTGCATGAAACAATTCTCTGCATAGCTCCAAGGCACACTCAGCAGATAAAGTGTGTTTTGAAACTGTTTTTGCCAGGATTACAGTGCCTTAGGCTGGTTCTTCAGCTACTGTCTCTGCTGGGGGCCTTGCTCAGCTCGGAGTGATTTTAGTCTTCACTGTTGGCGGTGCACGGGGTTTGCTCTGTTGGCAAGAATCTGTGGGAAGATGGGAATGAATTGCTCATGCCAAGCAGTTTCTGTGAGCTGAGAAGAAGAGTTGGATCCTAGTCCGGAGAGAGAGAAATGTCTGCTGGGTTAGAGCTATGTATACGTGAACTGCCCCGTCTGGCCCCCTTGATCCCTGCTGTCCAGGGCAAAACCCTCCAAGTCCTATTCCCTGCTTCTCCTCTTGTTCCATTATTTTCATGCTGCTGTAAGTAGCTCCACTGGTTTGCATGGAAAGGTGTCTGAATCAGGTTGACTTGCCTCCAGGTACCAAATCAAGGCAGTGGGGGGACTAGTTAGAAGATGGAGGGACTGAGTATACCAGTCCCCAAAACACCTTTTCCTCCCTCACCAATGCAGGGAAATAATGACTCTGAAAGACTCTTGGAATTTGCATCTTGCCTTGTGAGAAGTTGGAAGAGGTCTCTTGTAGAAACTGGGAGCTTTGATGGGGCATGAATTTTAAGCTCCAGCAGTTTCCCCAGGTGGAGGAGACAAGGTAAGGAGATGCTGTGAGGATCCTTCTACACATGTTCCTCTGTGGCCCCCAAATGATCTTTCCAATCACCAGCTCAAGCAACCCTTGACCTCTTTGGGAAGCAGATTTTCCTTCGGCCACTCTGTTTCTGTTCTCCAAGGGGAGAAAACAGCACTGACTGTGCTCCTAGAAGGGCCTTTCCAGATATCCTTCACCCTAAATAAAATGTGGTGGCCCAGTATGCCAAACTAGAAAGAGCAGACAGCCACAAATGCCTCCTGTTTCCTGCAGAAAGGTGGGAACAATCAGATTACTTACGTGGACCTTCATTCCAAGGACACCTCTATGGGGTCTCACCCTGGAAGAGAAGATAGCTGAGATGTTTCAAGAAGCAAGGCTTCCCTTTCTCTCCTTATTGTGATAAACAGCCAAATCACATCTTTTTCCCTCAAACAATGGAAATTTCCCCGCAGAAAATGAGAAGGGAGCTAGGAAGTCCTCCAGATGTTTCCACAGGCCTGGGCAGCAAAGTGATGCCATCGGTGTGTTCTTCTGCAGGGTCACATCTCACTCTGCAAGAGCCACCCACTCTTCCTTGTCCTGCGATTGCAACACAGGACTTCTCCAGGGTACAGTCTGGAGCTTTATTTCAGGCAATACGAGGTTTTTTTTACCTGCCCAGGCCATCTCCTGACCTCCACACTAGGAAGAGCAAGGTCTGCTTTTTGGTCTTGTTTGCAGTGGTCAGGCACCCTGTGGGGACACCGATGGCACTTGGTTTGGGCAGCTGGGGCAGAGCAGGGCTGGATGCTGTGGTTTGGTGTCTCACCTCCTGCTGAGGTGATGGGCTCTCCAGCATGGGCATGGGCAGGGGTGGGCAACGCTGCCTGCAACTTGCCTGGGCAGCAGGCAGGGAGCTGTGTGAGGAAGAGGGAGGACAAGCAGGGCATGGAGGCAGCCAGCTGAGAACTTTGAACTGGGAGCTACTAATGGTTAACACAGACAATTATTTCCAGCCATGTCAAATAGACTGCCCTAAGCCCGCATGAGATTTGTGCTGACCAGACAAGGACAGTGGTTTATATAACCACCTCTATTTTTTTTTATCTTTTCTTTTTTTTTTTTCTTTTTTTTTGCAGTTGTATAATGTTGTTTGGATAGCTGTATTCCCACTAAAAACTTGCATCTTCCTCTTTCTTTCCCTTCCCTGTGCCCAGCCTGTGTTGCTTTGCTGCACCCGTGTTTGGTGCCCTGTTTGTCAGATGGCTGCTGGTGTGAGCGAGCAGGAGAGGGAATAAATCAGTTTGGGTGTGGATAGAGATCTGCTATTTGTTATAAACAGATTGATGCATAAATAGTTTTCTGAAAAATACTGGTTGGGATGCGCATCTCCTCCGTATTTGATCCCTTGTCAGGGAATTTACAAACTAGCTACAAGCAGTGGAAGAAAGAGCCAGATTTTGCACTCTCTCCAGTGCGTTCTCCCCATTTTTTGGGGGGTAAGGAGAGCTCTTTGCCTCTGGATGTGGCTGCATAGTGAGTGTTTAATCCTGTAGCTGAAGGCACTGTGCAGCTCCCGGGAGCTGATGCTGGCAGAGCCCATTTCTTTCCTTTGGTGTGCTGGGCAGGGCTCTGCACCAGCAGTTTGCTAAGGATGGGTGCATTAGGGGAGGAGAAAATCCCTGCAAAGTCTCTGGTATTGCTTTCTCTCTCCGCTCTCCGTCTTTTTCTTGTGGAGAGTATCTGGATCCTCGCAGTCATTTCCATAATTATTGGTTTCATGTTAAGTAACCAAAAAATTATCTATCAAATGCACATGTGGAACTAATGGGGCTTATTTGAAAAGACCTGTCTTTGCATTTGCAGCTGGCACATCGCTCGCTCCATTTTAATGAGCTGCCACGGCGTCAGCACGTGCTGGGGAGGGAGCTCATGTGTGCACTCACCCCAGGCTGCCTGTGCCCCCCAAGGGATTGAGGGGCTCCAGCTTCACCCCAGTGTGTGTGTGCTGAAACACAAACATGTGGTCCGTGGGGGCAAGCACGGGAAAAATGCTGCAAGCACCTCCATGGATGCATGCCCCCTTTGAATGTTCCTGCCTCAGACTCCCAAGTCTTTTTTTTCCCCAATTTTTTCATTTTAGGAACCATGGTGCAAAGCTTGGGAGACTGGATTTTCTTGGATCTGGGTAGTGGCTGGGTTTTGTGATGGCTGGAAATACTGTGGCAGGAAATCTAGTAATTTTCACTTCAAAAAGTAGGGTGGCCATTGGCTTCCTTAAGGAAAGGAAAAGATCCAAAGGTTGAAGTTTTTCAGACTCACAGTCTCAGATTCAGGTGGAGGCTGGGCTGCAGAAATGGCCAAGGTTGTAGGATTCAGGTTGTGAGGCCATCGAGGGCCAACTCCAACTCCTGCTCTGCCTCAGCTTTCACAGAGACCTTGACATGAGATGGGAAGAAGGAAGGAAGGAAGGAAGGAAGGAAGGAAGGAAGGAAGGAAGGAAGGAAGGAAGGAAGGAAAGAACTAGAGCTACCTTTAATTTTTGAAGACAAATAAACCCATCCAACTAAAAGCTGGGTGATGGCTCACCCTGAGCACTCTGCTTGTCCCATGCACTGCTTTTTCTCAAGGAAGGACTTTATGCCTTTTCAGTCTTTAGTGTATAAACCCTCTTATTCTGACCGTATGGGACTGCAGTGTCCCTTTGGGCTGATCACGTTTTTTGTTCACAGGTTTTTCCCTACGAAAGGGGGTGGTTGCCTGAGTTGGTTTTATGAAAGTGTTTGGAGGTGGATGTTTCTTCCACCCTCCCCAGCAAAATGTGAAACCGCAGATTGTTCAGGCTTCAGCTTCTCATTGAAAAGTGTCTTTTTGTTCCCCCCTGGGGAGCTCTGAAAATTAAAACCAGCAAAAATACATTTCTTGTGAGAAGGAATTATTTCCTGGCTGTCTCTAAGCTGCCCTGGCTGCCATGGGGCTCTGTGTGTGTGTGCCTGCAAACTACACAGTGTATGCATTCTGTGCTGTTCTATTCTGTGGGCATGCATTAGAGCTGGGTGCAGCCATAATATGGGGTAAAAGCTTCTGCTTTCCCCCTTTTTTTTAACGAGTTGGAGAATACACATTGCCCTGATTGATGCTAAGGGAAGGGGAAGGGCAACAGCATCCCCTCAGCATCTCTGCACTGGCAAATGCTCCCTTGCACGCAGTTTGCAGTGTATTTTTGGGTTGTTTAAAAGATGTGCAAAGGTTTGGTGACCATTAGGGTGTCTTTTTTCTCTGTGCCTGCACCACAGGCTCTTGGCACTGTGAACTCTTGTGCCTGGAAGTGTTGGCTCAGAGGAAAGGGACCTCTGCAGAGAAGCTCAGGGGGACCTGGCCAAACGGTGCTGCTGCCCGCCAGCCCCAAGCACCAGCCTTGCAGCAGGTTATGTGGGAAATCTGTTAAGATCCATCTTGGGAATGTGAGAGAGTGTAAAGCTAGATGAGGAGGAGATGCTCCTTGCCTTGGTGGGCTCAGGGCCAAGCAGCAGCTCAGGTCCTGCACCATCACACTGCTGCTGAAACCCAGGCTGTACGTCCCATTCTTGGTGGAGGACAATGTGTGTCGGTCCATAGCTCTCGACTGGGGGTCTGGTCCTGAGCGTATCTGGAGCATAACGGCTGCATGAGGACCCAGTGGTCCTGGTTGGGGGGATGTCCTCCCCATGGCCCAGCCCAGACAGCCCTGCTCCATCTCCAGCATCTCTCCAGCTGGCTGGGGCGCTTGGCAGCTCTCATCGCCTCCCCTCGGTCCCCTGGCTGAGCTCCCTCCTGGAGCACCCTTCGGAGCAGGGAAAGGGTTTGGGGCCAGGGGATTGGGAACGGGGCAGAATTGCATCAGTCTTGCTTGTGTCAAGACTCCAAACGGCTCATGTCTTGCCTTAAAATCAGTTGGATTTTTTCCACCAGGTCTGGTTTGACCTTCAAGATCAGATACCGGAATGAACTGTAGGTTGAAAGGTGCAGGTACGTGCTGTTTTTTTGCAGCAGACTGCAAGGGCTCAGAGGGTATAGGTGATCTGGCTGGGTATCAGCTTTATTACGCTTCAGTGCCTGCAAGTCCTCACTGAGGAGCTGTGTTCCCAAGCCCTGTGCATTTATCCTGAAGGTCTTCACATCACCAGCTTGATGCGACTGTTAAGAAATAGATCTGCCTTTGTATCAGCATGATCCTTTGGAAAGATGCAAATAAGGAGGAAACATTTGCATACCAAAGTGGGATCTGAGTGAGATTTATTCAGCAGCGTTATTATCGTTATCATTAAAAGTGGTGTGCTTCTGCTAGTCACTGAAAGGCAGAAAAGGTGAAAATAAGAGATCTCTTCCAGCCTTTCTTATCCTGTAAAGAGAAAGATTTGTGGAGCCTGAAACGTCCCAGCCCAGGGTGGGAGCATTTACTCAAAATATGGAAAGTGGTCTCTGGCCACGAGAAATGGTGTGTCAGAGGATTCGGAGGCTGCCTGAGCGCATCCTGCAGCTGTCAAACGCTCACAGCCCCGGGGATGTCCCCACCAGGAGGGAGGTCGTCTGTCTGGAGCAACATGGGGACATATGGAAGAGTGTGTTGGAAGGCCACCGTACAGCTCAACGTGCCTCTGACGAGACAAAACCTCTTTGAAAATGTAGGCTGTGGGTGGAGAGGAGCCAACGAGCACAGATCACCCAGGGGGGTGGTGGTGGGGGAGGTGGGTTTGGAGCTGCTGCTCCCTGCCCAACTTCTGCTGTCTGTACAGCCCAGGCAGGATTACCTGTGGGGAGATGCTGTGGGAACAAACCCTCAGCTGCGGGGGGGCTCAGACCCCTGCTGTGTTCTCCCCCTCGCCTCGTTTGTGACCTCTTTGCATTTCTGAGCTTCGTTTCTTTGTTTACAACCCTGTTCTCTGTCTCGTCTTCACTTCATCTTCAAAGGTAAATACTCTAAATAGGGTGTTTGTCAAGCAGTTTGCATGTGTCTTCCATAATCAGTATTTTTCTTCCCTATGAGTTGCCTTAATCCTGTTATCCTGAAGGACTGAGCGTTCACTGCTCCCCTGACTTCGGAGGGTCTAGTGTGAAATGGCCAAGGGGTGCACTCAAAGTGCATTGGGGCAGTTTGTCTGCCCAAAGAAGGCAGTCCATTGAGGCTGGTGGGTTGAGTGGCTGTGGAATTATTGTCTCCAAACAGTTCTGTCCCAAGCAGATCCTTCTTCTGTGGGAATTGTCCTGAACCACCTGCCCAGAGCTACCTCCTGCCCACAGGTGGAGACCTGGATCCACCACCTGCTCTCTCTGGTGCTTCTCACCCACAGTTGGGTGAGCAAAGGGGACAGAGCCTGAGAGAGATTTCTTCTATTGAGGCTCAAAAGTCCTGCTGGAAAAGGTGTGTGTGTCCGTCCAGGGTAACGGCATCTTGGTTGGAGCTCTTTTCCATGGGTGGATGCTATTGGTGCCATACACTTCCCTGCTGTTCTCATCCTTAGGGGACCACCATGCCAAGCAGACGGAAAACATCCTGGAAGTGGGAAGCACCAAAGTACCTTGGCTTGTTCAGGTAGCAAAAGCTCCTTGGAAGATGTCCTAAGCCAGTCTCTCAGCCACATCCCATTCTGGAAAAGATCTAGAAGACAAAAATATGCTTTTAAAAACAAACAACAAAATCCAGTTAATTTTAACTTTCTATACAGTTTATTTTCCCAAGTCCCCTCACTGCTGTCCTCCATCTGGCACTTTCCTCTCTGCACCTCTTCAAGGACAGGTCGGTGAAGCCCGGTGGGCTGGATTTCCTGACGGTGTGGGGCAGATCACGCTGCCTCTGCAGGTTCCTTCTCACTGCATTTATAGCAAGAGATGAAGCTTCTCCTAGGACTACACTGTCACACTGGGAGAACTCTCTGTCCCCCCATCTTCTGCCCTTTAGGTAGCGATGGTCTTCCTGATTTGTGTGAAAAAGGTCTGAAGAGGAGCGTGCGCCCATTTTCAGATAATAAACCCACTTTGGCTACTCCGAGGACACAAGAGGGCGCTTCCACCTTACTTTTGGTGAGCATTTCCTCATTTGCAGGCATTTCTCTCCTCTTCACCCCATCAGCTGCAGAAGGTTGGGTGAAGGTCTTTACAGCAGGGAACTTATCTCCGTATGTGTTTGCAAGGCACTCAGCTGAAGGGAGCTTCATCCTTGTAGGATTTCCAGAGCCAACCACAGACTAATTAAATCATATTTATGTGTACAAAATAGGGGGTGTCTCCACTTCAGGAACTGGTAGATTTTCAGAGGATATCTCAGATAACCTTGCCTCTGAGATACGCCATTGCTTTTGATCATTCACTGTGAGAAACACAGAGAAGTCAAAATGGCATCGCTGGGGTCCTCTCTGTCTGGAACAGAATTGATGGATCCAGGGGAAATTTGGTTTAAAAATAGTAGTTGGGAGCCTGTGAAGGGAGAGGGGTCAGATTTTGTCCTCACTGCCCCAGTGGATGCAGTGGCAGAGGGGGTGCAGTGAGCTTGTCAAAAATCTGGTCTCCCCACTGCCAAGGACAAGGCAGAACAGGTAAGAAAGCTGCCAGAGGCTGGGAAACCACCTTGTCCATGTCCATTCGATAAAGGTAGTTTCCCCCACAGTGTTCTTTACAGGAGAAGGTTGTTACATGCTGTTGGCTGTATCCCAGCTGTGCTCCGGAGATGGAGATCACAGGACCCCTGACCCCCAGGCTGCCCTGCAGTGCACAGAAACATCATGACACTGGCAGTAAAAGGTATTTATTTATTTATTCACTGCTATATCTGAGTCCTCCATACCTCATGCCTAAACAACAGTCTGGATGTACAAGCTGCACAGCAATGATAGTGTGCAGATAGTCTTGATGTTCCCTTCCTCAGCCAGCTCGCTCTTTGGACCTGGATGCAGTCTCTTGTGTTGGAGTCTTCCCTTCCTCCATCCCCCTTCAAGGGATGCTGTAAGCCAGGCTGTCCAGACAGGCTGTACCCAGGAGGAGCACGGAGTTAAAGGACATCCGTTCAATGGGAACGTGTTTTGTCTCTCGTTGCAGCTATGAGAGCAGGGAGTACTGCAGCTGCACTTAATTACCTACTCATAAATAGAGCCCAATTAACCAGTGCCCAACTTTTCCTGTATATCTTTGTCCCATCACCTGTTTCAACATGGGGAAAGCAGTTTTTTCTCCACACGTTTGGACAGGGATGCTTTTGCTGCAGAGCTGGCAGCAAAGGGCAAAATGTTTATGGCAAGGGCAGGGCTGACCTGGAGAAGGGCACAGAGTGTGCTGCCAGCAACATCTCTTCATACAACCTTCAAGAGAAAATCAAAGCACTGGGCTATTTTTCATCACGACAGTAGGGTCTTAGGTTTTCCTCAGGCCACACAGTCTCTAGGATGTAGAGATAGTGGTGGTTTTTTTATGAGTGCTGGGTGACATTGGATGGGTTAATACCTGGTATTTATTTTTTTTAAAAAAACTATTGAATCAAGATGCTTTTAAGATGCCTGTCTTGCAGAAACTGCTACATGAGATGAAAGGTCTTTCCTGAAAAGCAGACCATTTTCTGGTGTGTAAAGCTGTGTTCTGGAACAGGATGCTCCCCAAACACTAGTTACAGGATTTTTTAAAGTGTTCTGGTTTTAAAGGAACAAAAAAAGCCATCAGGGGAAAAGAAACTAAAGGGGCTTGGCACCTTTGAAAACCAGAGTGCCTCTGTTTAGATCCTCAAACATGGAGCATGACAGAGAAAGACTGATTTCCAGAGCATCTGTAACTCAAAAATGGCATTTATTTCTCCACCAGCAGAGAAATGTGGCAAGATCTTCCTCTTCATAGCCCTAATGTTATCTGTTGGAATGATCTTTCTAATGTTCTTGTCCTTTTTTCCCTGAAGAGCTTGTCTGAATGCTCATCCTTTCTTCTAAGCCTCCACAGGTTAAAACCTTGACCTTCATATCAGGCAGGAAGAGGTTGGAGAATTTCACTAGGGGAACCAGCACCTATCTGTCTTAGTAAGCTGGACCAGTTTTCTCCTGGGTCATTTGGGGATCCACATGCCCCATTTTAGTTGCTTCTCCAGGACCTGGCCTTGCAGCATTTTCTGACTGTTGTTTGCACATTTGCAAGTTGCCTTTTCCCACTGGGCTCCAGGCTTGCACGGGAAAACGTCCCAGATCAGATACCATAAACCCATGAGCAGCGTTGCTTAATGCGATCCATTTTGCAATGTTTCCACCCGTATCTGTTTATCCCCCTTGCCTGCCTGTTCACAGCGGGGTGGAGGCATTTGCTCCACAGCTCTTGGCAGTTGCGACCTCTGCATTCACAGGGACATGCTGGCCAGGCTCGGCTGAGCACAGATGTGAGAATGTATTGCAGATATTCTCCACTTTTTCTTGACCATATAAGGGAACGTTGCCCTTCCTAATGCTGGGGAACGGGGGTAGTATGAATAACTTGGGGGATTAAGAATGAAATCTGGAGCCTTTCCCCTCTCCTGCTCGCAGGCTCATGGGCTGGGAAGGATTGTTACCATCTGAAGGCTGGTGAAATGGGTTGGCTCCTCGCTGTTCAGCTCCCCAAGCTTGTTCCGGCAGTTTGTTGGCAGGTCTGAATGGGTCTGCAGATCCAGCCTGGACGGAGTCCTCTAAACCAGGGCTGGAGAGTACTGAGACAGTCTGCATGCAAAATCTGCAGTCACTCGCTGTGTCCCTGCTCTGTGGCTAAATAGGGCACTCGAGTCTTCAGGGCTGAAGTCCATCTGGCTCTTCACAGTCACTTAAGCAGTGTTTTCAAACAGCAGCTGCCAGGGCACCCTCTTCTGCTGCTTTGTATGCCAAGAAAGAGAAGACCACCCCCTGTCTGCAAGTTCAGTGTCTACTAACCATTCCCAGCTGTCTGTGAAGCCTCGTGGATGCAAGGAAAATGTGGTCCCACCTCTGTCCTGGGAATCTGTGCAAGAAGGAACGGTGACCTGTCCAAGGGGGAGAAGCCAGGAGATGCTTTTAATGGCATCTTGGAAGTAAATGAGGTGTGGACAAGACCTGTTCCCAGTGAACGCACAGAGCTGTTGCATTGGTGGGAGATGAAGCAGACCTCTTAGGCAATGTGTTGGGGTGACTCTTTGAAGTGGCCTCCAAGGTGGCCCAACAGGAGCAGAGATCTCAGGCAGTGTGTTGGGATGACTCTTTGAAGCATCCTCCAAGGTGGCCCATGACAAGTGAGAAGCTCGGATATGAGTTACATGTGCTCCTGGTGCAAGACTCTCAGCAAGGGTAAGGGGCAGCTTGAGATACCTGAACTCAAACCAGTAAGGCCCAGATTTACCTCTGAGATTGCCATGTCCATGCTGCCTGGTGTTGGTAACATTGCCATTTCCTGCTTGAAGCTGGGCCACCCTCCTCTGGTTGTATTTTCTGTCCTGCTTACTCCCCAGCCGTCTCTCCTTTGTCCTGTCAGCTCCCTCCTGCTGGGAGTTGAACCTCTTTCCAGATGCCTGGCTGGTCTCCCAGAAGCAGCACAGCACCATTGTAATATGTAATTAGGCTGGAATTCTCCTTCAACCCCCTCTTGTATTTAAATTATACCAATTGTTGAGTATGCAAGAAGTTATAAATACCAGAAGAACAGGGTCCTCATAATTTGCCCCTTCTTTCCCCATGATGTAGCCTTTTAGCATTTTACCTGACAATACAGGAAAAATATCAATGATAACAAAGCCTAGCACTGAAAGAGGAGACATCTTGGAAAGATGGAGTAGTGTAATCTTCATTTTGTGAATGAGACGGGGCAGAAGAAGTGTTGGGTGAGTTTACCAAGGCTACCTGGCACAATACCAGTAAAGAGGGATAAAAAAGTAGCACTTCCAGGGCCAGTCCCAATCCTCTTTCCACAGGCCAACACCAAAATAACTTCAAGATATGATCAGGGCCTCATATTTCATGGGCAGTTATTAGAAACAGACTGTAGCCAGACTTCAAAATAATACTAAATGCAGTACAGTAGTGCCAACCTGGATCTTCTCTTTAGTGGCTAAAGTCCAAGGAAACCACTGAAGCATTTTCAGAAGCCTAGCTCAGATAAACCCGGCTGAATGGGCCACTTTAGAGATTGCCATCTCTGATAACCTCTTCCACCAGCTGGGAAGGGGCAGCTGTGTCTTCAAGGCCGGTTACTGCAGTCTCTCCTTCTGAAGGCAGCAACTGTTTGACTTCATTAGAAGGTTTGATCTAATTCAGGAGAGACAGATTCCATCAAGGAGCCCAGGACACTTTGAATGCCCAAAAGGAAAGACCATCCTCCCTCTTTGTTACCCAGTCTGCTTAACTTTACTGCGTCAGGCTATTGCAAGGGCTGCATCTGCAGAGGGATATCTAAGCGTAGGGCCATCTTCTGCAGCTGCTGACATGACCCTGGGCATGCAAAAGTACCAATGTCCAAAAGAGATTGAGATTGCATTTGTGAGTTGTTAAAGGGTAAAAGGAATTTATCGGAATTTCCCACTTTGGCTGCAGACTTTAAATGCATAGAAATGCATGGGGAAAAAAGTACAAATATAGCTAAAGATGCTTGGAAATTACCAGGTCTCTCTCATTCCCAATTTCTTCGGGTTGGTTCTGTCCTCTGCATTAAACCAAAACCAAACTGCCCCCCAAATTGAACTGGTTGGTTTAAACATCATCAGAGCATCTCTCCAACTGTCTGACATTGTTAGACTCCATCACGCCCCTTGTCAGTGTTGATCTGATCTATATTAGCAGGAAGGCAAGTTACTATGAAGATAAAGCCAAAGTGCTAAAGGGTAACAGCCGCGTGACTTTTTTTCCTGTGTAGCAGTTTCTGTAGCAGTGACAGCTTTTGGATTACAGGTCCAGCTCAGTGTCTGTCAAAAGGATGTGATTCTCCAGTATCGCCTGCTATGGAGCACAGCTGAGATCCTCCTGAGCTCATCCCTGTTTTAGATGTTCACGCATCTCAGCTCTGTGAGGAGACCCTGGTGTGTCACCAAGAAGGTGGCTGTCACATCAGTGGGGACTATTCAAGGACTCGAGGTGCTGTGTAACCCCTGCTTGGTGCCTGCTGACAATTTCACCTCTGTGACCCCTCTGCCAAGGAGGCAAATCTGTTATGCTCCCAGTTGTATAGCTCTTATTGCGGCTGCAGCAGGAACTATTTTTGGCTCCAGAGGGTGATAGTCCATCTGCTGAGGTACGTGTAAAAGTGGCAGCCCTCAGATGAGCTTAGAAAATAAGGAGCATTTGTGGCATGGGTCTCAAAACCACCTGCACTGTTTTAAGGTCATGCACAAGAAAGCCCAGATCTTCAAACCTGATGAGGTTTGTCATCTGTATCAAATCTCAGGGACTCAAAAGCTTAGGAGATGTCACCCTTCCCCTAGCTTAATTTCTGTGCTGTCACTGTTGATTGGTACCTTAAGCAGGGAAGGGTATATTGAGGTTGGAAGACTAAGGGATGGAAGTACAAGGTCAGTTCAGTCCTCCACAAAGTTTGTCTTGGTCTGGGAAAGGAGGGAAAGAAGAGGCTTGAGAAAGCTTGGTAACTTATTGTAGCTCCTAGATACTGCTTAGCAGCTTATGGCACTCACATAGTGACTTCCACGCTCTTCAAAAGTTCCCTCATCTTGGTGTCTGGGCATTGCAAGTACAGCCTAGGACTCTGCTCCAGCAAACAGAACCTAAAATAAGACCTCATCCAAATGTCATCAAAGGGAATCTCTTGGGGTGAATTGACCAGGTCACTTGCAGGGACACAGATGTCACTGTGTGCTTTGGCTGCTCTGACAATGAATCCCTCTATGTGAGCAGCTGAGACTTTCTTCAACACATCCCCACCCAGGAGCCTGCACATTCAGAAAAACGTGTGCCATGTTGGGTAACGTGGGCAGAGGTAAATCTAAATGCGGGTAAGAGCTCCTGCAAATGGAACTTAATGTAGGACCTGATCCAAATATTGTTTTTCTCTGGGTATTTCTTCTTTCACCTCCATTTTTTTTTTACTTTCTGTGAAAAGGGTCTCATTAAAATGGATGGGATTGTCCTGAAGTATTGTTTATGACAGTCTTTTGCTATGTGCGGTCTGTCTCACCATAACATGTAAACTCTGAGTGGTGTATGGCTGTATTGTATAAAACAATGATCTTCTCCTCCTTCTGTGGCTGGGCCTTGCAGAAAGGGAGATATGGGTGGAAAGCCCTCAATTGTAATGTACATTTTTCTCCCTGGGTGCAGACCAGACTGGTTTTCCAGCATGCTTGAGTTATCCATCATCCATGGCCAGTCACAAAATGACACTAAGCCTCTGCCAAGCAGAAATGAAGTTTAAACATACTACTTTTTTAGAGAAAAGTGACTTATTTTTGTATAAATTCCCATCTTTCATCAAACACATCCGCTAAGCACTAAAGTCTTGAGCAGAAAAATGGGACTCACTCAGCTCCCAGGAATCTTTCTCCCCTGTGTATGAGACAATAATACGTTGGGTGACATGACTAGGTCAAGGTCATGGTGCTGTACCCAGGTGAGAACAGGCTGCTAGTGGGACCTCTCTGTGCCAGCTACTGGTGTTCCCCACATGGTGGACTAAGGGTCAGACCATTGAGTTCTGTGTGGCACATGAAGCTGAAGGAGCAAAAAAGGACCATAACAGCCTTGTAAAGACAGGTCTGCCTGTGAGCATATCACAAAATTCACTTACCCAAAAGCTCACATTCAGTCCACAGGTCTGGAGCAGTGTGGAGCTGTGGTAGCTGCTGGAGTATTGTATTTTGTTCCTTCTCCCCTTCTGTGGGCTAAGATACCCAACCAGACTACGTGTCATGAGCATGGACTGCATGATGCGTTGTTTCTTTTCAACAGTGACGACCACTGAGTCTTACTCAGTACAGAGCTGTCAAAATCTCAAAATCAGGAACCTTTGTGAAAATCCTGCAAATGGAACTTAATGTAGGACCTGATCCAAATATTGTTTTTCTCTGGGTATTTCTTCTTTCACCTCCATTTTTTTTTTACTTTCTGTGAAAAGGGTCTCATTAAAATGGATGGGATTGTCCTGAAGTATTGTTTATGACAGTCTTTTGCTATGTGCGGTCTGTCTCACCATAACATGTAAACTCTGAGTGGTGTATGGCTGTATTGTATAAAACAATGATCTTCTCCTCCTTCTGTGGCTGGGCCTTGCAGAAAGGGAGATATGGGTGGAAAGCCCTCAATTGTAATGTACATTTTTCTCCCTGGGTGCAGACCAGACTGGTTTTCCAGCATGCTTGAGTTATCCATCATCCATGGCCAGTCACAAAATGACACTAAGCCTCTGCCAAGCAGAAATGAAGTTTAAACATACTACTTTTTTAGAGAAAAGTGACTTATTTTTGTATAAATTCCCATCTTTCATCAAACACATCCGCTAAGCACTAAAGTCTTGAGCAGAAAAATGGGACTCACTCAGCTCCCAGGAATCTTTCTCCCCTGTGTATGAGACAATAATACGTTGGGTGACATGACTAGGTCAAGGTCATGGTGCTGTACCCAGGTGAGAACAGGCTGCTAGTGGGACCTCTCTGTGCCAGCTACTGGTGTTCCCCACATGGTGGACTAAGGGTCAGACCATTGAGTTCTGTGTGGCACATGAAGCTGAAGGAGCAAAAAAGGACCATAACAGCCTTGTAAAGACAGGTCTGCCTGTGAGCATATCACAAAATTCACTTACCCAAAAGCTCACATTCAGTCCACAGGTCTGGAGCAGTGTGGAGCTGTGGTAGCTGCTGGAGTATTGTATTTTGTTCCTTCTCCCCTTCTGTGGGCTAAGATACCCAACCAGACTACGTGTCATGAGCATGGACTGCATGATGCGTTGTTTCTTTTCAACAGTGACGACCACTGAGTCTTATTCAGTACAGAGCTGTCAAAATCTCAAAATCAGGAACCTTTGTGAAAATCCCAATTCCCCTAGAAATCTTTGACTAAAACCACAGTTTTTATTTTATTTGAAAAATTTCAAGGTAAGAAACAAACGAACATAATAAAACCAACTCTATATCTACTCCAGTATATATATATATCCATCTGTATTTTATTTCTGAGATACTGTAAGTGTCTTTGGACATAAGACACAGTTTTTCAGTTCTGGAAAGCCACCCCTGACAAGCAGCCCAAATAATTCTTAGGGCTGACACTCAGCATGTAGAAGTACCAAGATATGCTAGAGAAGTACATTATCTACTGAAATTCCTGGTATCTCCAGGAAATGAAAGAGAAATGGAAAGCCCTGCCCTGGTTATATTTTTCCAAGCCATATCTGGTACTATTTTCTCTGTTACAACTCCTGCTGCAACATTTACGATCATGTAATAAATGAGGATGAGTATTTACTACAGGGTGGCTGTACATCCTGATTTAGATGGATATTGTCCCAGGAGATGGAAGACATTCCCACCATCTGGAAAATTACCCTTGGTGTGCTTGGCCATGAGCTTTCTCCTGTATCTCTTGAGCTTGCCCCTGAGAACCAGCCCATCCTGAGGCACAGGGAAGTGACAGAGCTCAGTGTTGGTCTTAGCTCCAGTTCTAGGGCACAGAATCTGTTTAGGTGAGTGCCCCATGTCCTGGCGTCTGGTGTAACTGTCACGGTCCCTGCATCTCCACTTTTTTAACACTCTACTGTAACTTGTTATACACCCATCTAGAGAGATTAAATCATTTTGAGGCCCCATTGTGATTGGCACTGCTTGTAGGCTCTGTCCTGGAGAAATCACCCTCGATAGATGAGTCAATTACCTATGTCTTTTTTACCTGTGTGGACTGGGAGGTGGAGAAGAGCAAAGCACCCAAGGTGGGACTAAACCTGATGGCTCTGTGCTTGATGGGTTAATGACAAAGTCAGCTCACCTTAGCTGGAGGCAACTGAAAAAGAAATCTACCTGTGCTTCTCTTGCTGAGAGTGGTGTAGGGTTTGGATTGGGTACGTCCTCACATGTACCTGCTGAAGTGGCAGATGTCCTAAAGCCTTGACAGCTACAGCAGAGTTCAGTCTGCTCGCAGCCACAGAGAATCCATCGTCTTGCACTGGGGATTTTGCTGCCATTCATCAAGTGATATCTCAGCTGTGACTATCTGTCAGAGAAATTTTACTGTGGATGCTTTATCCCCTTACGACTTCCACTGGACACCTTGATTTACGGCTTCCAGCTCCCAGCCCAGATGGGTGATGCAGCCTGTGCAAGCTGGGGAAATGCTGCTGTGTCACCCAGTAATGGGAAGGTAACAAGAACCGTCTGCTTTCCTTTTCCCCTGTGACCACGGTGACACAGAAGTGCCGGTCTGTAACAGGAGGAGAAAGGATTAGCTCTTCTGGGGACCAGCTCTCTGCCTGTGCATCACCCAGCCCATCAATGTCCTGTACGTGGGGCTACAGCAATTTTCCCTCATGGGCTCTGGAAAAAGTCTCTGTGTCTCTTTGCTGACCCACATTCTCCATTTCACTGTCTTTTTCTCGCTCTGCCCTTGGGCAGAGAGGAGGAGGAGGCAGGGAGTGCATGACCCTGGTTCTGCCTCCTGCGAGGGCTGCTTGGCAGGGCTCGGGGGGCGAGCACAGGGGGAGAGACATCCCGCCTCTGAAGTGGCTTTCCCCTCGGGAGGCAGAGGCTGGGTTGATGTGGGCTCTGGCACATCCGTGCGCCGGAGAGCGATGGGCCGGGGAGCGCAGCCCCGCCGCGGGCAGCTGAAGCTTCTCTCTGTGGCTTTGTGTATCCACAAGCCTGACCCAGCTCCATCCCCTCCGGCGCTGGCACAGTCAGTCCCACACATGCCTCCCCTGACACGTTTCCTGGTGGGGATGTGGCTGGCCAGGGCAGGGAGAGAAGGACAGAGCACCCCAACCCACGGTTCCTCTGGGGCAGGTGAGAAGAAGCTGGTGTTCAGCAACGGGGTAGTAAGGATTAACCTCTCATCTGCCAGCATCCGGGGCACCAGGCACAAGCTATTCCACATGCATCTCTAAAACCATGAGACACGGGTCAAGCCCTCGTCAGTGCCTCTGGGCACACAGCCTGGCTCAGCTTCCTTCAAGTCAAAACAAATCCAAAGCCCCAAGACCCTGCAGAGAGGCAGGATAGACTTATTCAGCCTTTGGGATGCTCGCTTGGGTCTGGAGCTGGGCTGACTGCATCTGTGCAGACCTGCTCAGCCCAGAGGACGGGCTGGACCTGCTGTGAGCTGCTTAGGCAACACCATGGACCTCTGCAGGAGCTGGGTTCACCTGTGCTCGTATCACTCCTGAAGGAGCTCCTCAAGACTTTTTAAGATAGGGGCTAAGTCAAGGAGCAGCTGTGTAGGAACTGACATGAAAGATCAGATTGTATCAGTAATCAGTAAACAGTACATCAGATATTCAGGATAAGAAAAGCAGGGGATTGATCATTATTAAAAATCCCTATTCCTTTAGTTCTTCACCCAGGATAGCGTTCACACATCCCAGTGCAGGGCGTGAGGAGGTTTTTATGGGTGTGTGTTTGGGCAATCTTATTATTCATGAATGACAGAGTGAGGCGAAGGGAGTGAGTTATGTTGGCCTTTGCAGACAAGTGGCAATAAAATAAGTTTATGGTACCGCCTCCTGCACCGTCCCATATTTATGTCCCGTATTTATCTTGCTTTGTTAGCCGTTTGTGCTTGCTTGTCGTGCAAGGCCATCCCATCTCCATTCCCCGAGACCAGCAAAGGGCTGGATTCCGATATCGCAGCTCATGCTGGGCAGCTTTGCCTCCCCTCCTGGAGACAACAAGGCTAAGGTCCTTTTTGGCATCAGTGAGGGCCAACCCTACCTATATGTTGGCTTCCTCCATGTTCAAACCAAGCAGCTCTGCAGGTCCTTGGTGGGGTTGAGTCTGACCTTTCTCAGCAGTTCTGGGACACGACCTTCTCAGACAGCAAACTGCTGAGATCTTGAGCCACCACCAGCTCAGCCCATAGGTACCTGCTCTGGTAAGGAAGGGACTTGCGTCTGAGAGTTTCCACTTCCCCCCCATTGCGTCTGCAATGTCATAATTTGACTTTTCTTGTATAAGAAGTTAAGCATTGACAGGTGGCAGTTTTATGATCATCACTGTCTCTAGTTTCCCTGTGGTTTAGTATCTTCTGATTGCTTTTTTTTTAATTGCCTGTATTAAGAGCTCCCATTTTCATTGAATAAACCCGTCAGCTCTTCTCACACTCCTTGGGTTTGCCAGCAACCATATTTGACTGCGGAAATCAGCCCCTTTGGGTTGCAAATTTATTAAGGATAAATTGATTCCAGGAAATTAATTTCTCCTCTACCTTTGTTCACTAACTGTAGCTGTCTTGAGGTATCCTCCCCTGCATCTGGCTAGCAGGTTCAAAAGTAACTTGGTACAAGAACATATGCAGACACATTTGCATGTGTGCCAATCACTTGTTGGGACTGGGGAAGGACATTTTGAGATTTGGGATAAAAAGGTGTTTTCTTTCCCTTCTTCCAGGATGTCCTCTTGACGTCTGTGCTGCCATCTCTCTCTCTCACTCCTTCTCTATCAAGGAAAGGAGCAGGAGCATTTTAGAGATGGGGCTCTTCCTATGACTGTTAATCTCAATTTAGGTTGCTTAACCCCTGCAGAAAGCAAGAGGAGGAGGGGGAATTTGTTCTGGCCTAGAAAAGAAAGGAGAAGGTTTAGGATAAGAAGGAAAAGTGCTCATCCAGGAGGACCAGAATCCCTTTCACTTTGGAGACAAGACTGGAAAGAAGTGTGTATAAAGCCAGTTGTGTTGCAACTTGCAGACTGGACAACTGCATGTTTGCATATCATGATGTCCCCGTGGCCAAGGACAGTTTGCCAGACACCAGAGTTTCTGCATCCCATGTAAGGTCTATCCCATGTCATAGCTGGTCAGAGGGAAGGGGATTAAGCCCTGAGTGGAGAGGACCTGGTTTTGTCGTCTTTAAAGGCAACAATGAGATTTAGACTGTGTCCCCAGCCACAGAGGTCAAATGCATGGTTTTCATTATAGATCACGGCTCTGCCTTTTCCTCATTTTTCTGTTCCCATGGCTGGCCCATGATGTGCAGCCCCAATACAAAGAGATGAAAGTGTAGCCCTTTGTAACATCTGACAGCAGCCACAGTCCCCCTGTCCCCGGGGTCCTTCCATTGTGCTCCAGCCCCGTCTGGAGGGCAGTGACTTGGCTTTGCACATATGAATTACCTGTGGAGGGGCAGACATCTGACATCTGTAAGGTCCAAAGTAGAGGATGCTAAATTGTGATAAACAGAGCTTTCTATTTCACTTCATGAGTATGCAGCAGTAACTCCTCTCCGAGTCAACCCTGCTTTCCTTTTCTGGGTTATTAACACACATTCCCTTTTGCTGCCAGCTTTGATGGCTGCTGCTAACTCAGCCAGTGCCCATCTTTCAGCCTGAATAACCAAGTGACCGGGACAGCCAACAGAAGGACAGTCTCCCTCCAGGACATGATGGTCCTGACGTGCAAACGTGTTCAAACACAATGAGGTGAAAAGGAGAAGGCCAGGTGGGCAAAATGCCTGTGCTGGTACACTGTGATTTTAAACGTACCATATCAAAGGCTAACAAAATTTCCACCGCAATACTAATCTGATGTGACTGCCTGTTTCAGCCTTGGATGCTCAGTGTGGCTCTGCTCTGCCCGATCCATCGGCCTCCCCAGCCCTCTACTCCAGCAGACAGGAGCTTCAGGAGAGCCACATTTCTCCTTTTCATACTCTAAATGGTGGAGCTAAGGTGGTGAGCTGAACAAAATAGTGGAGTCCCAGTTCCTCAGCCTCCCATCAAGAGGGAAACCCCAGCAAGGACAAGCCCCTGGAAAGCAGGGCTTTGGTAGCACTCAAGGTAGAGGCTGCCTCCCTCCATCAAGCCAACCCATTCCAAGCCCTAAGTCCTGCTGATGTCTTCCAAAAGGTTGACTGATATCCAGACGATTGGAAATATCATGGTGTTTCCCTCGTGTTAGTACTGTGGAAGACGTGAAGGGTATCACTAGATGCTTTGATACAATCTTGATCTTCCCTTGGTGCCATCTCTCACACTTTGCACTCCATATCAGTTGGCTTCAGCAATTTCTCCCTTGAAAGGTCAGGGATGCTCTCAGCAGGACTTACCTACAGGCAGCAAGTGATTATGTGTTTGCAGGATCCGAGCTAATATCTTTCTTACCGAGCACCTGGAACACAGAACGTGGCGGTCACATCCAGGCAGCCTACCTGGAGCTCTGGAGATTTTTAGTGTAAAAATGAAACACGCTGATTCGGGGAGGGGGGAGAGAAAGAAACACAAAAGGTCTTAAGATTTCGCTGATTTCTCCGGAGACCCTTTTCTGTACACAAAGTGTTTCCTGCTCTGTTCTTGGAAGCATTACCCTTGGCTGGGCCTGGCCTTTAAAACATTACCAGCTGTATGCAAAACAGAGTGCAAAGTGCCAAAAAGCCCTGCAGGCTATTTACGTTTGGCTGGAGCTTGCTGTGTTGGCCAAGCTACAGAGATACTTTGTTCATCGGCCTTGCAAGAAAAGCAGCTACTTCAAGCTGTTTGGTGGTGTTTATACACGGAGTTACCATGGAAGTCCCCATGCCTCACAGCTTTACACACTCACATGTCCAGGGTATATTTTTCTGGGACCTGGTTTGTCTCCTCTCCCCTCTCACTTGGCAGGGAATTGGTAGGAAATTCTGGGGTGAGGTTCTTTGCTAGATGTTGGGTGCAAACTGATTTACGTCTATAGTGAAGGACTGTTTGGTGCTGTGTGGATCCTCTCTCCACTCAAGCGAAAGCAGGTGGAGCAATGGGGTACACGCCAGGCTGGTAAGAACATTTTCCCCAGGGTGAATTTGGGGAAAGCAGTATGAAACAAGTGGCAAATCCTTCAATGACAGGCATAAGAGTAACTGTTTTTTAAGGAGACTTTAGGGAAAAAATAATAAGCTTTGCAACGTTTCTGGGCAAGAGTGGTTTGTTGAATCCTTGGGCTATCAGCCCAACTAATAGGGATGTGGATTGCTTGCTGTTCCTTTCTTCTATTTTTTGTTACCTTACCTGTTGTATTAAAAACACTTGTCATAGCTGAAGTCTTGTCATTAATCACCTTTTTCAAACACATCCATAGGCAGACTGATACATGGGCACGGCATAGCTGGAGGTCCTCTACCCCTGGGTGGCTCTAGGTCTCCAGCCTAGGGCATTTTACATCTCTGCCCTGGGAATCAGTGCTGGGGCAGACTAACACATTGCTTCCTTGGCCTTGTACCAGGGCCCAGGATCACCTCATGTGCTTGATGAGGCGGTCTAAATATGGTCTTCTGTACTGCAGGAAATCACGTGCTCAGCCAGTGTTCAGAAGGACCACTCTGATGGACTGAGTGGAGACGTGTGAACTTCACCAGCTGATGGTGAAACACCCATCCCTGCGCCTGAGATCTGATCTCAGAGTCTGAGTGAGGCTGATGGGGACTTTTTCCACTCATTTTAGCAGAGCAAGGGCTTGAAGTCATGAGGTGCTGCATTATGAGCGTGCGGAGTGGGGAGTGAGGCTTAGCTCTGCGGGTTGGCCAAAGGTTTCCAAGCCCAGTTGGTTTAGGGTAGAGCCTGGACAAAGCAGCTACACCTGCAAAATAAAGTCTCTCCTACTACTTTGGCTACCAGACATCCTCACTCAGGAGCAGAAATGCTTGTGAAGCAAAACAGCAGTGTGTCTGCTGTCTGTGCACTTGCTTTCTACCAAAGAGGGAGTCAGCCAAGCCTGGAGTTCATTCTCTCTTGGCCAATAGTTAATAATAACGCTGCAACAGCTTCTTTCCTTTTTTTTTTTTGTTGCAAATTAAGGGTGGATGAATGGCCTGGATAAAATTAGAAATCTCTTCCTGAAAGGCTGAGCTGAGTTTACAAAGTTATAGCTCCACAGATGTCCTGTTGTAGATGGGGAATCCCAGCTACTCTCTGAAGGGTGAATAGATGGCAACAAAATGCACGCGTGTTGTGTGCTCCGGGTTAGAGGGCCCTCCCCATCATGCTGGCTTCACATGACAGCAGCTCTGAGGAGGTTGCTGGGACAATTTCTAATTTTACCTTCCTTTACTGCCAAGACAGACAGCTCGACTTTCCTCTGCCACAGGCGGGTGAGTCCCCCATGGGGCACTGAGGGATATGGGGTGATCAGAGGTTGTCTGGGGTTAGATGATGGATGTGCATTGAGTGGGTCAGATCACAGCAGAGGAAAGGAGCACCGACTCAAGAAGGACTTCTAGTGAGCCCCTTTGAGCACAATGCCTAGGTACCTCCTGGATAGGACACTTCCTAGATGCAGGCAGCCAGGCAGGAATTTTCTGGGGAGGTTATCCCTCATCCCCTCTACTATCATGCTTCTTCACAGGGCCTTCTGTGTGACACTGTGCTCCACCTTGGCCATTCATCCTTGAGGCAACATGATGAAGGGGTGCCCATGTTTTGAGGAAGTCTGGCTCTGATGCTGGTTTGTAAATAGAAACTGATTTTTTCTTGATTGTGAAACCCAGAGCCCTCAAGAGGCTCACACATGAGAGAGGCCAGTGATGAGGGTCAGCACCTAGTGAGGCTCCTTGTGCTAAACTCTACCTTTATTTCCATGCCTTTCATGAGTAGAGGGGGCAAAAGCATAACAGGACACCACTGAGCTTCTGTGACAGAAAAGATGTCCCCTTTAGCAGAGCACATCGCTGGGTGCTCCTACATTGTCCCACCAGTGAGGTTGAACCTGTGAGCTTAAACCAGCGTGACACAAGATGGACAATAGCTGTCAGTAGCTGCTTAAACCATGGTAATTCGCATTTGATTTTGTCCCCACAGTCTTAGTTAGCATGGACTGTGAACCATTGACTTATGTGAGTTATTTGGATTTTGCTGGCATCTAAAATGGTCCATTGAGGTCAGTAGAGATGATGTACACCAACTCAGTATTAAGCCCAGCACTTTTTCCGTAGTATTAACATTTATATCCCCTCTAGAAAGGCTGGAGAAAGCACAGGTTACCTTCCTAATGAGGTATTAAAAAAAATCCCCAAACAAAACAATATGTGTTTGATAGCCTGGAAGATCTGTCTGTTGGTTTTAAAAGTCATTCTGGGCCCTTATATAACTGTGTAATTAGTTGATACTCTAAACTTATTATGTACCTGCTGGAACACAACAGCTCCTTTGAAGCGATTTGGATCTATTGTGTAATTATATTATTAGGCCACATGCCATACTCGGGAGATTGTACAAAGGGGGAAAGCTTTCCATTATTTCAAAGTAACCAAGAGCCTTAGTGGCTATGGGCTTTTTTTTTTTTCTTTTTTTTTTTTTTTTTTTTTTTTTTAAATTATGATGATGTTATTTTTTGGGTATCCCTGGTCTGGAAGGAGTTAAAGTAATTATCTCCTCGGATGTCTACAGCTGCTTCTTTTT
>NW_015090864.1:4440707-4515039 GCF_001431845.1 Calidris pugnax
TTTTTTGTTTTTTTTTTTGTTGCTGCCCTGCAATTTAGAAAATGCAGAACTCTTAAATACGTCACTCTTCTTTGGCTGAGTTAAGTTAAGCACCCCAGGAATCTCCGAGGGGGTCTGCAATGTATTGACAATAAAGAGAGTTCCTTGGACAGGGCAGACTTGCTCTGCACGCTGTCAAACCTGATGGGATCTGGCACCTCCAGCTGCCATGGAAGGGAAGCAGAAGTCAAATAACTGGTTTAGGAGCATGTTAAATAATCTGGTTGCATCAGGTTCATGCTTTTTTGCAGGCACTCCAGAATTATTACAGCTGGATGTTCCCTTCCTTCTTATAAGAGCTTTTATGTGTCTTCCTCTTTAGGTGGATGTGACAGTCTTGGGTAGGACCTGAGAAAAGGACTGGGTATAACATCTCATCATCTAGGGTCTGCAGTGGAGTTGGTCTCCTCAGCAAGCTTTACGTGGAGGTCTGGCCCAAGGTGTAACTCTTCTCATCTAAAATAGACACCAAAGCAGAGCAAGTGAGATGCATTTTGCTGGAACCCGTTTCCCCCATTCTCACTAGTGGGAGTCCCATCTGAAATGTTCAGAAAGGCAACCTCATCACAGATGTCTTTAATTAGGTGAAACCTATCTCACCCTGGTTTCCTATTCATCAGTTGCAAGAGACGCAGCTCTGCCAGGAATTTCTCATTGAAGGGAAACATAAACACAATAGTGCTTCAGCTATTTCCTTTGAGAAAGACAGATTTGTCCTCATCTCCAGAGCAATCTAGTCTTGTGGAATGATTGTGTTTCTTAGCTGGGATCTATACCAAACCGGTACACTTCTGTGTACATTAGGCCAGGTTTGAGACACAGATTTTGAGCAGGAGGCCCTGACCTGCATTGCCCACCTTCAAGAAGAGTCTTGGTTTAGGTGCAAAGGGACAGCGGTTTGTAGTTCTCAGACTTTGAACTTGATGCTGCTAGATTTGTAGGACTTCTGATTGACATTCCTGCTCCTGAAGCAGTGAAAAGGGACCCAAAGTTGTTAAGCCGCGGTATGTCTTTGTGGAAGAATTTTGTGGATGTATTGCAGCAGAGACCAAAAATCCCTGGACACTTGCTCTCGGTCCCTGCATTTCAGGCCTGGTCCAAACTCTAAATCAAAAGGGTTGTTTCCCTTGACATCAGTGCTCTGGAGGGATGAGTCCTCTGTCTTGATGAGAGCTGCCAGCTCAATTGTCATTCATCACACAGCACCGAAATGTCATTTTTTAATGATCGGTCTTCCCTTCGGAAGCTGTGCTGGAGAGATTCCTTGACTCAACGTCTCTGAAGATGTGCTCCAAGGGGAGGTCTCTGGTGGCAGGAGTCCTTATTTCTTCATTACCTGAGCTTTGGGGGAAGCAGGTCACTTTTTGCACAGTATTTTTAAGAGTCTATTTGCATATAGCTGCTATGGGTCAGATTTTGGTGCCAGTATAAATCTTGAACAAGTTCATTAAGGATCATGCATTAAATCATGCTATTTGTGAGGCCTAACTCTTCTGAACACAGAGCACAAAAGGACTATTGCTAGGGTCTTGCAAAACAACAAACAAATACAAAAATTCATCTGGGAGCATTGAGGAATATTTCAGCAAATTCTCCACAACCAAGATTAATTTTTCCTTATGAAAAGCAACGTTTTCTTTCCTTGTGCTTGAGCACAATATTTTCTTTTAAAAAAAACTGTGCAAATTACTCATGAAAAAAATCTGACCTGCCTAATAGAATGAAACATGACATGACAAATATATACATATATACATATATACACATACACCTACGTATGTGTGCAGAGAGACTCCACAAAAAAAATGTTTGGCGGGAGATGATACAGCTGGTTTTTTTTTCCCAACTCACCTTTTGCCCAGGTGGATTTACCAAAGGATTTTCCTAATTATGTCCTGCTGAACTGCTGTGGCAAGAGGACCTTGGAGATGAAGTCAAACACAATGTTTAACTGTACCCATTTTGGAAGCCCTATGGGGACATTTTTAGTGTTTTTCTTGAAGCTGGTACTAGGTTTTCTTCCACCTCCGCAAGGAGAGTCCTGCAAAGGAGTAAGGGAGTTTGCAAACCTGTTAACCTGGGGTACACAGAGGAAATGGAAATCACAAATTTCCCACTCGACCTGACTCTGTGCTTGGTGCAGAAAATCTGGCCCAGCCCTAAGTAATGTCTGCAAAGTGCAGAGCACCTTCAAACCACCTGAGGTCCACGCTGTAGGACATCTCTGTGATGAGACATAGGATGAAGCTACCAGAGGTCTAAAAGTACTGAAATCTCACCCTGAGACCACACAGGAAGGGAAACTAAATGTTAAAAAGGGTTTAAAAAGGCGAATGCCAGCAATAGCAAAAAATAGATCACCCTGTGTGTGTGTGTGTGCAATCTATTTCACAAGGCACTGAACACTTTGACGTTTTCACACCAATGGTGCTTCCTGCAAGTGCAAGCAGAAGACAAGACTCGCTCCCTGCAGCTCACAGTGGGCACCAAGGGCTGTTCTACCCATGGGGTGGGTCTCTTCCTCATGTGCTGCCCCTGAGGAAAATCCATAAGAGGCACAGACAGGTTTTTTTCCTCTACCCAGATACCTGCTTTCATGAAAAGCACGGGGTTGTCTTTGTGCTTGAGACCTCTTTCAGTTCAGGAGGGCAAAGGAGGACATGAAGGCGCTGGGGAAAGGGTGTCCTCATGCAGGTGTCACTGCGAGCATCCCATTTCCATGTGAAGCTGCCTAAAAGGGCAGGGTTTGTATTTTTTTTTTATTTTTTTTTTAAAAGAGAACCTTCCTGCTCTTACCCCAGAGCCTGGACCTCTGCAAACCGAGGGCCAGAACCCCCTTGTGATGTGTGTGATGTCTTTGTGCTCTGTGGTGCCACCTGGGTGTTTGGATACAGTGCTTGGGAAGGCATTTTCCCCTGGCTGATGGGGATCCTCATTTTTCCACTGCTTTTCTTCCTGCTCCATTGCCTTGATCAGCTGAGCTGATGCTAAAACGGAGCTTGGCTGGGGGTGCCCTGTGGCAGGGGTGGCCGTCAGCTCTGCAGGGTCTGGCTGGGACCCAGCTGGAGGATCAGAGAGCAGCCTTGGGCTCCCTTGGGACCTGCCGTGCTGCTGTGCCAAGCAAATCTCAGCTCAGCAGAGAAACTGGCCTGCGACAGGGGCTTCGCAGCCCTCATGCCAGCTGAAATACAGCCATTAAGCTGCTTGCTTCTTGTTTGCCCAACAGCCCCTGCAAAGCTGGAGGATGCCGTTAGAAAAGCTGAAAAATTGCAATGCTTCATCTTCTGCCCACTTCTGCTGTCAGCCTTAGTATCCAAGGAAAGATACAAATGCTTGGTTTCTATGGGGCCGGGCAACAGACACAGGCTCCTTTGTACTTAAACAGCGTGGAGATCATGGGATGGAGATTTTGTCCCTGGGTTGCTGAGGACTGTGGATCCTGCTGGTGGTGGTGCAGCAAGCTTGCTGCTGTGCAGGGCAGTGGGGCTGGTGGGTCACAGAAGCACGTGGAGAACATGCTACTGCTCACCCAGAGAGGAGACCCAGCACCATGTTCCCAGGATGCAGGAGGAGGCATGTGCTTGGATATGGCTCCAGTATTAATAATAGATGATAATAATTATTATAAATTATTATATCAGTTTTACTATTTTACTATTTGTTACTATTATTATTACTATAACTGTTGGGATTGTGAGATCCTCCTTGAATACCCTGCCAATACAGGCCAAAGACAGTCCTTCCCAAGAAATAATTGCTTTGTACTCAGATGGTACACCAAGAGCTGGGAAAACACAGGGTTACAGCACCTGCAGGGATAGTTTTGGGATAGACTTCCATCCAAAGATGGGAGGCTCTTCACCATCTACAGTCTAGTGTCCTCAGAAGGAGTTTCCCTGCTGGGCTGTGTTTTAAATCTGTGTTGAGACAGCAAATTATTCCATCTATTCCACATTTCTCCAAACTCCCAAACACCCGGACTGGTTTTCTCCAGCAACATTCTCTGCTGAATAGGTGCTTGGCTCCTCTGATCTTCTCTTGGGTGACAGTGGCTTGGTTTTGTAGTCCATCTTTCACTGGGCTCAGTTCAGCTGTCCCTGCCCTTACTCTGGCTGTGATCTCTCCATCTATTTCAACCTGTTCTTTCCTCACGAGAGTTTAGTTTTCCTTGCCTTAAAAGGAGACAACCGTCACCACTGATAAATCTTCTTCCCTTGTTCCTCACTGTAGTTTTCACCAACTGATGGTACATCTGCATTCCTAGGAAACTAAGCTGCCCTTAACATCTAATTTCTCTCTGTCTCCTGCTCTGCAGGCAGTGATGTATCGCTGCCAATTTATTGAAGAATTAGCTAGGGATAAGAATCTGTGTACACTTTATACTTTACTTCCCAACATCCACCATTAATAATGAGCACATCCTTTATGACATAAGTCTTGTTTTTAAGTGAATGCCAAGTATTGGCTCTTTTCTTGATGATCCATAGCCCTCGCTGCCACACATTGCTACCTGGAATGTTTCCAAGTGTTTTGGAGTAACGCGCTGGAATACATCACAAATGAACCAGTTTTGCTTGTCTAAGTTTTGTCTCTGGGGATTTGGGAGGGACGGCAGGGGAGGAGAGGGATGAATATTTATTAGCTTTTAATCAAAGAAAGTGCTCTCTGTAACCAGACAGGCTACTGTCTGCGTCTGATCGAAGAGAGACATCAAGGTCCCTGGTTCTTTGCTATGCGGCAGTGTGTGCCCCTCTGAGCTTTGTAAATGGCTTGCAAAGCGCTCCTAGAGAGGTCTGTCTCTGCTTGGATTTCCCTCCATCCAGATTTTCCTGGCCACGTCCACCCAGGGTTCACCTGCAGATAGCGGTCGCTGAATAAGTGAAGATCAATGGCAAAGTGTGCGTGCAGTGACCCTGAGAGACGAGGTGTGTTTTGGGATAAGTTTGCACTCATTCAGGGGATTTGTACATGGACTATGCGTCTGGGGTGTCCTGGATAACCCTGTTCTAGATATCCTGAGTAGGGAAAAGGAACCCGTCTCCAGCAGAAAGGAGAGCAGACATGGTATATAAAGCAGCAGAGACCCAGAGCTGCCTCGCAGGGCTCTGTACCCTGAGCCAGGAGGCAGGGAAGCTGCTGAGTGGTTTATGGAAGCCATTGCCAGCCTTGGTTCAGCTCCTCAGTGCATGTGGCAGCCCCTACTACCATAGGCTTGGCATGGTAGGAGACGCCTGCTGGGAGCGGGACACGCAGCTGGTGGGGATACACCATCCCTTCCCACGTCAGGATAAAAGGTTTACATCCTGCTGCCCCGTGACATGGGGAATGCATGCAGACCCTCAAAGTCCTGAGCCTCAGGTGGGACTCCAAAGCTTGGTTCTGGCTCGGGTATGCCCACTTGAAGAGCTCTATGTCGTGAGAGGAGAGGCGCCAACGGGGAGCCCAAAATCTCTAAGGCAATGTTCTAACCCAGGCACCAGGCCTGTACCCATTCACAATGGTCTATACTGTTAAAATGTCACCACGCTCCTTGGCACGGCTTCGTCCTCTCTCAGATAGTGCCTGGGGACTCTTCACGAGGTGGCATGGGGCAGGGACCAGTCCCAGCTGTCAGCAGGGCTGAGGCCACCCTGTTTGGGGTTTGGAGGGGAGGAGAAGAGAGTTTGGTTTATAGGCCTGTGTCATGCCATCTGGCCACACAACTTGCCCTCTTGCTTTTTACCAGTACAGACCTTGTTCAGCCTCCTTGTTCAGCAAAATCCTACCCATTCCCCTCCTGAGTGTAAAACCAAGAGAGTCACATAACCCAACCTCTTAGAAATATAGCTCCCCAGCTACAGGGACATCTGGCAGGAGCCCTGCCTTTGGGTTAGCGAGAGAGAAAATGGGAACAAACCCTGCTATGGGGATCAAATGATCTCAAGCCAAGACTGGTTCCCCTCAGAAGATTTTTGGGGCTGAATTTTACCCTACAAGTCCGTTGCAGGACCAGGGTCTTGGACACGTGCTCTCTCTTTATGCCAAACTGCTCAGGGTGCCCGAGTGGTGCCCGTGGTGTTGCTGCCTGAGCATCTCACAGCTCTCCAGGGAGAGAGGGAATGGCACGCCAAGACTCTATGTTACAGACCAGGACCTGAGGGGCTGAATGACTGGAGACCTCTCCCAAATCCCAGGGCAGGCTTTAGACAGAGATTTATCTTACTTCTCAGCTGCAGTGTCTGATCTGCCGATGTGCCTGCACGTGAATCAAAGCAGGACAAGCAGGCTGCTGCAGACGTGGGCTGAGGGTTGTCTCTCCAGCAAGAGGTCCTGGAGGTGGGAAGGGGTCATGCGTGCCCTGAATGGAGAAGAGATTAATTTTTTTTTCCTTATTTATCAAAGTATACTTCTGTTAGCACTGCCTCTTCCCCCTAGGAAGTGCCCATGCTGGAGTTAAGTCTTCTGTCCAGAGCAGATCAGGGACACTGATACAGCACAGCATCGTTCAGCTTGTACCCAAATTGTGAACATCTGATATAAACAAAGCCATGCTTTTGTTTAAAAACCAGCCACACAAACCAGGCCAGGCACTTCAGTGATGATTAATGTAGTGTAGCACAGCAGCACTGTCCCTGAACGCTAACTCTTTTGGGCTTCCATCAGGGCATACATTGGGCTGCAGATGTCCTGCAAAGACCAGGAGTGTGACAGCACCATCACTGCAGAGCTGAGAGCAGGATCACACGCCTTGAGAGTGATCACAGATCACACACGGTCTCCAGATCTGTGCTCTGCATCAGAACACGTTGCAGGATTGTACCCAAATCCATTCTCTGTGACAGGGCAGAGGGAAAACACATCCTTGGCATTATGAGGGCAGGGAATATCAAAGCAAATTCACAATTAGAGCTACACAGTAAAAATTAAAGCGAAACCTTTAATATCCTTGTCTTGTGAGAATGAAGCATGTTTATGCTGGTGTTTGGGATAAAGGTCTGGCAGTAGGCAGTGTGTGGGGTGGTGCTGGGAGATGCTGGAGGAGACATCTGGCTTCTCTTCAGACAGCCCAAACAAATGACTGGGGGCTGCAACCAAGGACCTATCAACGCCTTGCAGAAGACAGAGTCCTCCTAAAGCATCAAGGGCAGGTCCTGTGACCCTCACAACCCTTCTCTCTCAGCCAGAGCCTCGCTGTCTTGATGGCCATTTGAGGAACCTTTGCGTGTCTCTCCTGTGTACAGCTATGCCAGACAGTCCCCTTCCCCACAGCCTGGTGCTCACTGGCATTTCGGTCCTGCCTCAGCCTTCTCCTGCTGCCTTTTCCCACTGTGGCTGTGCCTTAAACAGCCTGTCTCCGTGTCGCCTTCCACAGAGCTGCACCACGGCTCATCCATCTCCTGCCAGCACCACTGCCTGACAGCTCTGGCTAAACAGCCGCCTCCAGCCTCCTAACAAGGTCAGAAGGAATAAGAGATTTTCTGGATCACAGAAGAATAGCAGGCCCTCCTGCCCTACAGCCATCCTTTTCTCTCCTCTCTCCCCTTGCGCTTTTCCAGGGGGATTCGGGGGCTCTTTGCTGTGCTGCCAAGGCACTGATGTAGCAGAGAAATGGAAAAAGTCCGTGTGTTCACATGAACCGATGCCACTTTTTTGCAGTTTCACAAACAAAACCGGACCCAAAGTTTCCCAGGGAAGAGCTTCAGCCTTTTAAGTTTTGGGGTCTGTCGGGAAGCTGCAAGACCAGAGCCATCAGCAGGGGGTATTTACTGGATGGCTCCTGCCATCAGCACAGCTCATGTAGTGTCCAGCTCTGACCCATTCCTTCAGACAGACTTTGCCTCTTCCCAGATGGGTTTGCTTCAAGCTCCAGGATTCCTGGCTTTGTGTTGGGATTGCTGGAACTCAGGGTTTGGGAGCAAGTGGCATGGGCACAGCAGTATTGGGGACACGGGAGGTGTCACCTGCCAGATGCCCTGAGGTAAAGAGATGGCTCTTTTGGGACCCTGTCTCCCTGGAGGCTGGGCTTTTGTGGAGATCTTGATCAAAGCACAGCAGTGTGTCATCCTTCTGGGCCCGGTGCCAGCTCCCCATCTCAGGAAAGCCCTTTGATACCTGCTGGAGATAATCAGCTGTTTAGGAGCCCTAATCTCACTGAAAGGCTTTTCCCTCCCGTTTTACTGGAGGGCTGAAGCTCAGGTGTGAAATGTCAGACACGAGTGCAAAGCAATTTAGAAGGTGTTGTAAAACAGGCTGGATTTTTGCTGCTGCATTTCCTTTATGCATCCTCTGATGTATTGGTGTGGCTCAGGGGGCTTTTGTGGCCTCACAGGCTCTGCCTTATTTCCTAAACACCTAACCACATTCTCTGGGCCTGTTTCATAAGGTTGTTCTGACTTCCAAGTGCTTCAGCCAAAAACTTTTCCTGAAGATAGGCTTTCCTTGGCAGTCCCCTGAGAAAAAAAAAAAGATAAAAGAAGTATATTTTGATACAGTGTTTTGACTTACTGCATTTTTTAAGCGGATAATTTGAACTGGGATGAATTGGTGATGCAAAACATATGAGAATAAGCCCATGCAAATGCTGCAAAATGCTCCGTGCCTCGGAGAATGATGATCCCTCCAAGTGACCCACAGACAGCAGCGCACTCCTGTCTGTGTAGGGCAGAATGGAGTTCGAAATGCAAGGCGTGTGCAGACAGCAGGATGTTAATCTTGCACGGAGGATTTGCGAACACATCCCCATGGCGAAGAAGGGGCATCAGGTCAACCAGGAAAGGAGGGAAGCAGGGGAGAGCCATCAGCAGTCATCTCCCTCTTCCATCTGAGATTCCTCTGCAGACAGGCTGACGTTAGTCCAGAGATGGGCAGCCCCAAATGCGCTTTTCTGTGGCCTGACCACCAACATTTCATCACTTGTCATCTACCCCTGTGCGAGCGCTCCTGCTGCGGCACTGGCACAGCAGCAGCAGTGGTAGCCACAGCAGGGAAATGTTAATGAAAATAATCCATCACCGGCAGGGCAGGACTCGAGGTAGATAGATGAGGGCACTGCGAGAGAGATTGCGGTTCCAAGTGTGGGAGCTGCTGGGTGAAACATTGGCAAGAAGCCTTGTTTTCACTGCAAGGCTCTCATCCTCACAGCCCACGCCTGGATGGTGGTAATGGGGGTTTGCTGGTGGTGGGTTTAGGGATGGACACTCTGCCGTTTCCCAGCTGAAAGTTTGGGAAAAGTCGGCATCCTTATGCATCCTTACACAAGGGCATGGCTCATACATGAAAGATTTGGCCTCCAGTTCTTCCTATTCTTCATCTCCACACGCAATAAACTGGTCACTTTGGTGGAAATGCAAATGTAGCCCAGGGGTGTGCTGAGATCTACATGAGAGATAATGCCAGCAAGAGGCTTTGGTTTTCGGCTGGAAAGGGAATGGTGAAGACCTCAGAGACCGAGTCATGCACGACAGCCTACAGCTTTCCTTGGACCTGAGACTGAGGTGACTGATCTCCTTTGCAACACTGAAGCCTCACTGAAGGGGTGTCAAAACCTTGTGTGCATCATCCAGTGCTACACAGACACCATTTATTCAGCAAAATGGAGGTGTTTTTTCATACCTGTGGGGCCATACCTGTCTTCCTCCCACCGGCTCCTCACCTTGGTGTTGCTGGTGTCTTTCAGCAGCAGAGAGGTCCTGCAGCCTCTGCAGTCCATGTGTTCTTCTGGATGGACTCTGCTGGCTCTACAGCCTCTGAGACTGAGGTGCAAAAGGCCAAGGGGACCCTGCCCAAAATCTCCATGTGCTTTATCCTGCACAGTTCTTGTGGTTGAAACCATAATGACTAAGCCCAGCCAGCCCCAACACAAGCCTCACCAGGATGCTAATGTCTGAGCAGATCTTATCCACAGGAAAAATTCTCTTCACCTCCCAGGCTGCATGATCTTTATCCAAAGGATCCCAGGCTCCTCACCCAGAAGTGTCTGTGTTTTCATTGCTACTTTGCAGTAGCTTTGGGGAGGAAAGTTAATAAAGACGCTTTTTTAAATTCTTCTTCTTTTTGTTCTGACAAGCAGTTGCACCTTCTTGAACTCGAAGGGGCTTTACAGGTAAAATGAGAATTTCCTTAGAAAATGTCAGCTTTGATAGAAATCTTTGAGTACTTTTGAAAACAACAAGCTGAAAAACATAGGGTTTTTCCCTTCTCTTTCCTCCCTGCTCTCTTCCAAAAACAGGTGGGCAGGAGGGGGAGGAGGATGGAACATTTTCTGTTCTAATTTTCTCACAAAAAAAAAAAAAAGAGAAAAAATTAACACATTGCCAAGAAAAATGCTTTTTTTTTTTTTTTTATTTTGTTCATATTTTTTTTTCCATGGAAAAAGACCATCTTTTTTGAACCAGCTTCGGTTGCTGTTATTCTATAATTATATCCCGAAGTCTGGGAACTAGGGCAGAGGAGGCAGCGAGCAGAGAGAGCACACTACGGTGCAGATAACGCATGTAGCGAGTGCGTCGCAGGATTTTGCAACTGTCCTGCCTCAGCCATATGGTACATGGGGCTTGTTCCACTTGTTCCAGGGTAGCACTCGTTCTTTTTTTTTTTTTTTTTTTTTTTTTTTTTAAGTATCCATCAGGTTTTCTGCTATTTTGCAGAAAGATGTAAAGAAAAGGGGGAGGAGGTGGCGGTGGGGAATCATCTAGCTGCCATTAGGATGAACTGTCTAATTAGACTGTGCAAAAACTCTTGCCTCCTGAAGGGAGAATGAATTAAATGACCTGCGGCGGAGGGTGATTCATTTACGCTTTGCTTTTGCATTTCCCCTCTCATGACATGAATCATTTGGCCACCAGCATGTGCAGGGAGGAGGGCAGAGCTCTTCCACCAGCCCACAGGACCTGTTTGCAGGACTCTGACCCAAAGAACCACGAGCAACCAGCCAGGTTCACTCTCCTTTAGCAAGCAAAATGTTCATATGAGCTGCAGGTCTCGTAGAGGCTTCCCATGGATTTTGCTCTTCTGGAGGGAGTATCATGCATCTTGTGAGGTTCCAGCTCTGATTGAAACATCTCCAGAGCATTTTGCGTCTCTCACCCAGGAGGCTTCTCTGCTGGTTGCTGGTACAGCTGGGCTTGTGTTGCAGGTGCAGAGATGGAGCCTAACTCCTCTCCCTGCCCACCCACGCTCACAAAGCTGCTAGCAATGAAATATCTTTGAGGACTCATAGTCGGATGGCCAAAATTTCCCTATGGGTCTTGGAAAAGTCAGGACTAAGACACACACAGATAGACACTACAGTAACAAAACCTTCATTCCCCCAGAGAGCCAGGATAAAACAATTCCTAATGTTGCAATGAAACCTCCACAAAGGTCCTGGAGATAGCTTTAATGCAGTGTCACCCTGACATGACTTGTCAAGCTAGATATTAGGAGCCAAATAGTCATCAGTGCCTCCACTGAGTAAGGCTGGAGGTAGGAGCAGAGGGGTGCCCTGGGTTCTTTGCAGCATTTAGCCCTTTCCCTGGAGCTGTGGGGGTGTCACCAGGCAGGAGAGGTGGTTGAAATATCCAGGTCATTTCTCCAACTGCAGACAGTCTCTGGACCACAGGTTTTAACTCAGAAAGAAAAACCAAACCTGCTTCCTTGCCAAGGCTGGGGTGAGCAGCAACCACCACCCTCCATATCCTGCAACAGGCAAAACACATCTGCATGGAAATGGGTGCTCTAACTCTGCATGAATCACACCAGGTGTAATGGGGATATTTTAATCTCTTTCTGAGTGAGAAAATTAATTGCTCACTGGAGGAGGGTACAGTTTAAAAGGGAAAGTCAAGGTCCTTTGCTGTCTGCTGGGGCTGAGTCTCACTTGTACTGTTTCAAATCAGGGATCTGGTAAGGATGGGGGGGTGGGGAGAGATTCTGCTCATCTGATAGACTTGGGCAGAAAATCTTAGCATCACTTTTTAGGAAGCAACAAAGGTCAGTGCCTTAGAAATCTTCATCTGCCCTCTCTCCTTCCCGGTGTGGAAGTGCAAACCTGCAATCATTGGCTTGACCAGGTCATGCTTGGAGTCCTGCTCAAACTTGTCTCAGCTCCTCTCTTTTTGCTGAAAAAAATTTCTCTGTTTGAAAATGTTGCTGTTTCTGAGAAGAACCTGTTCTGCTGGTGTGCAGGGCCTGAAGCTTGGGCCATCATGTTAAAACCAAGCTGGTCTTTTACCAAGACTCTCCTCACAGCCTTGACGAGCTGCCTTTATATCACAGGAAATAAAGCAAAACCACTGAGGAAGGACACAGGTGATGAGATTGATATCAAAGACGCAGTCTGTTAGGGGAGAAATTTGAAATATCTCACCACTAGAGCTGGGCAAAAGATGCTGTTGTGTATTTTGATGCATCTCCTTTGTTGTTGTTGAAAAAATATCTGTGGCAGACAAAATGACAAATTTCTGAAATATCCCACTGGCTGTTTCTACATCTTCTAAATCGAACCTCTGAATGGACTTGCTCTTCATGCTCAAAGAAAGCAAGGGCAAAATTCCCTGTCCTTTAAGGGAATTTGTCCTCTTCTCTCTCAACTCCCGGGCAGCTGGGCAAAGCAGGGTTGTTTCTCCTCGTTCCCACTGAAGATCCTCCAGTTTGCATAAGAGATTGGGAACACGGACACTGTCCTGGATATCCATATGAAAGGTGCTCAACTGCAGGGCTCCATTTCACTGGCCAGAGGCACATTTTGGGGCTACAGAAGGGCAAGTGCCTCCCTCACTGTGGCAATGAGCCCAGCTGAGAGGTAGAAGCTTTAGGGTGACTAACAGCAGTTCCCAGGTATGTCTTAAAGGGATTTCTTATTTGTTAAGAGCCTTCCCAATTACATACCGACATTTCCATTTCTGTTGTAAAAAAAGTGGGAGATCAGCCCCGGGGTCCAAGGAATGAGAGTGGACTTTAGGCTTTGACCTGCAGGTGATGTCGGCACCGGGTGAGTGATGATGAGGAGGGTAACTGGGAGAGGCAGACGGCATTCGGCATGAAACCAGCCCCCCCCCTCCCCATATCTGCCTACCTCCAACCTGCCTGGCTCAAACCAGACAACAGTTAAGTGCTCCAGATGGGGCCCAGCTAGCGTAACGGGCTTGGCTCGGCCAGCTTCAGCCGTGCCCCTTTCTTCTGACTCAACCGACCTTACCAAACAGCCATCGCTTCCTTTGAACATCAAAGGTCTTCATTAAAACCTGTCAACCCCAGGGCTGCGCTTCCCCGTCAGGCGTCGATGTATAACGAGGAACACCGGGGGATCCCCAGCTTGCAGTGGGAGATCAGCCTGGTTTGGGGGGGTTGTGTGTGGGGGGAACTATTCATGTCATGCCTCTTTCAATTTAGGATGTGCTCTTGGAGTCAGCGGGGTGGAAGGGGAGCTCGTACCAAGCCTGGGAGGCGGGTGCTGCAGCTGCAGGACCCCTGTACTGGGCAGAAAGGGAGATGCTGGATGAAACAGCCCCCAAGTGTGAAAAGGCAGCCTTTCCCCCCTAGCCTGGTGGCATGTCCCCAGATGGGGAAGTGGTCTCCAGCCTTTGTCAGCTCTGCTTAGATCAGTCATGTCTCATTGGGTCCTCTGACGGATGGAAACAGGCATGACCCATCGCAACAGCTCCCCATCAGCCTGGGGGTGCATCTGCAGAGGTTTTGTTTCAGGAGGTCACGTGCTGAGCTCTCTCCTGCACTGAGATGCAGGAGGTTTGTCTTCCTCTCAGGAAGGCTCTCTGGATAATGTAGGATATTTCCCACCCAGGCAGCTGGTTGCCTCAGCACTGGGTGAAGGAACAATGGCAGCACCATCCCTCCCTCTCTTTGCTGGTGTTCCAGGACCAACGTTACAGTGACCGTGCTACAAACACCATTATAGGTGCTATCATGGAGCTTCTCTCTCTGCACGTTTGTATGCAGGAAGAAAAGTGGACAAGGGCTGAAAACCTCTCCTGGAGCTTCCGGAGTGCCTGGAGGCACTGTGAAGATCCAGCCTAGAGGGTTTGCAGCACTGATGGGCAGCAAAAGCCACGTCTACTGAAAACTCCACAGCAGTATTCCCTCTTTCAGCTGGTGTCTACAAACAGTGTGTGGCATGGTGGACCTCTCCAGGTTGACTCCTGTAGAAGCTGCCATTTCCAGGACTGTGGCAGGGGTGGTCAGAGTTGGTTCTGAGCATGGATAAAATCTTGAGCAGTTTAAGGACAGTCCCTACACAGGGACATATCACCTGCTTGGCAGCAGGCTGTGCTGACGGGGGGACAGGTGGGTGTGGGATCTGAGTGTCTGGATTGTCCTACTCAGAGATGGATCCCAGGATGGGGTTTTTCCTGCTTGTATGTTTAATCAAGAAAGATGCACTCTCCATGTAATGTGCTGCCTCCATCCACACACACTCCTTGCAACAGGCCTGCGGTGCCAGATGCTGATTTAGATATATGTGCAGGAGAATCCTGGCCTTAACGCAGGTCTCTTTTTTTCCTCTCTTGCTGGAGGAAACCCTTTTGACTGCGAGGTAAGCAATGTACCATGTTACAGCCACAATAATGTTTAGTGGTTGTGTCCTGTGGCTGAGGTTAATGACTACTTAGGGAAGCTTTTACACTAAGGAATAAAAAAATATAAAATAAATCTAGCAAGGAGCAAGAAAGAGGGTAATGACTGTTGCTGGCAGTTGTGGACCAAGACCCTCAGTCCCAAGGAGGTGGATGTTGTAAAAGCCAAACCAACAGGCTCTTTTTGGGGCATTGACTTTGCTAAATCTCTGGGAACAGGACCTTGTGGCCATGAGCTAGGACCCTGGTGCAGGTGGGCGAACATCTTCTTTTGCAGATTGCCCTGGATACCTTTGTTTGGTATCTCATGGGCACACACAGGCTCTTGCACCCATACTTTGAGCCTGTTCTCAAACCAGGCCACCCCAAACACCATGGAGCGATGCTAACCCAGCCACCCTTGGTACCTTGTGCCACCCTACGCACCTTTAGCACAGCTTGGTGAGCTCAGGTCTCCTTTGAATGGCCGGGCAAGCTTAGTTGAAATGTTCCTCTGTGTCTGTGGTCACTGATGCTGGGCCCCACAAGAAGATCCTCTTTGCTCAGGCAACTGGCTTCAGACCAGCCCTACACCAGGACATTTTTATAAAGCCTTACCCTCTGTAAAGTCCCCTTTCCCAGCTGAAATATTTTGTATACTGGACTCCATTTGTCTTTCTGTTGGCTGCATGCTTCTCTTCCTCTGCTCCTTTTTTTCACAATTGTTACTAAAGTTTTATTTTCCCCCTTCCTTTCTTTTTAATGATTTGCTGCATAAAAACAGGGCCCCGCTGTGCCCGTATGAGTAATAAATGAGAGCCAAGGGAGAAGCAGGGCTGGTCTGTGAACCCAGGTCTCTCCTTTCCCAAGCTCGGAGCTGTGCTCGGTGTGCCAGCTGTGGGGCACCGCTCTCTCAGCTGCTGCCAGATGTGACAACCCCTTCATCGCTGCCTGCTCAGCTGTGGCAGGCACAGAACTGGTCCCCAGACTGGGAAGGAAGGGCTGGGAAAGGGAGAAGCCATCTCTGCTCTTTTGTGGGCTTGCTGGCTGGGGGCAGCAGACATGCAGATAGGCCCCAGAGGCAGGTCCAAGCCAAGGTGGGCATCCCCAGCTGTGCCCCCAGTGGTATGGCATCATGGTGTTAGGTGTAGAGCTACCCCAGGTGTTGCAAGATGTGCCTGCTAAGCTGCGGAGAGCTTTTAGGACTCAGAAACATCCCTTTAACTTATGTTTATAGGATAAATCTCAATATCCCTCTGAAATATCTTCTCCACCATGTCTGACTGTCACTGCTTGTCACTAGAAGGTACACCTCTGGACTCTGGTCATGTACCAGACCTGTTTTGGCAGGGTGTTGGACTAGATGATCTCCAGAGGTACCTTCCAACCCCACGTAATTCTGTGATTCTATGTATCTGTTGCTGCCTCCTGCTATCTGCATTGCATGTTTAGTAAGGTTTCAGTACCTTAGCTCTGAAGATCCTTCATTTCAGCCAAAGTAGAAGTGCAAATGTCTCTCGGGGGTGGAAAGAGGGAGTCCAAGGCCTTTGGAATCGAAATGTTAGCAGTTGTGCCAGGTCTTGGGTGTAACATAACCTGCAGGACCAAGCAGGAACACGAGCAGCCCCGTCCAGTTTCTGATGAAAACAGCATGATGATTTTGCTTCAAAGAATCAGTATTTTCCAAAGCTCACTTAGGGTGGTGAGCCCACCCCTCATGAACAATTCACCCATGCAGACCCACAAAGCATTTGAGATGTCCCAGAGAGACCTCACTGTCTACAAGGAGACTCCAACCTGCCTGCAGCAGGTGGTGGAGGCTACCACAGTCTGGAGAAGAATTCTTTGCTACTTGGCCTCTCACACCAAATCTCCTGTGAGATGGAGAAGGGTTAGGCACTAAGGCTGGTTGAGACCCTCTGTTTGTGGCATTGTTTGGCCTGATCACTTTGCAATGATCCACAAAGCCCTGGTGAGGGCCAGGCATGGCGCTAGTACCTTGCAGAGATTGAGAAAGGAGGGCAGGCTTTGAGGGTGTGAAGTCTTGGCCAGGTAACCAGTGCTCTGCACCCTCTCCCAGAGGCTCTGAATCAGCGTCCATCCCTGCCACAGGGGCCCAGGTGACCACGTGTGACTCACCAGGCAAGCACACACCTTGCACACTCTCCTGTTGGGCAGCCTCTTTGATGTTCTCCCAGGAGGGCAACCACACCAGGGTTAGCAGAAGAAACAGCATCGACCTTAAACATGTGCTACAAACACCACTCCCTGCCACAGCCTCTGAGCCTCTCCTGAAAGTCACCTGAAAGTTAAAACCTCTTTCTTCATATCTGGCACCTCATCTGCCAGTGCCAGCACTGAGCTGAATTAACCCTCGTGCATCCGGGCTATGGTCAACATGCCTTGATATTTCCAATGCACCACTTAGCTTAAGCTAAAATACAAAACCTGGAGGTAAAAAAAAAAAATGCTTTCAAAGCGTGACATACAACCTCATCTGCTTTCTATAAGGCTTTTGTGTGATGAGCCTCAAAGGGAGGAATTAGGGAGTAGATAAGGCTGCCTCGCTGGCATTCGGAGAGCAGAGCCGTTTCATTACTGCTCCCTGCTTACAGTGGCTTCCTGACCCTCTTTGGGATATATTTATTGCTGCCGGTTGTAACTTGGGCACGCATTGTGTAGTCTGCAGGACAAAAATAGCTGCAGTGCCTATTTCTGTCAGAGTAGAGCGCACCAAACCTTTGTTTATCAGTTGCCTTTGGTTTAAATATAGCAGGAGGCTGAGTGCTCGAAAGCAGAGGGAAGCTGTGTGACGTTAAATCCACCTGGCTAATTTTAGATCCCTCTCTGCACAACGCTGCCAGCCAAGAGGTAGATAGAAACGTGCGGGTACACAAAGGAGGAAGGTCTCTTTGGAGGAAGAAGAGGCTGTTTTCAGTTCATGCTCTTACTAAAGCTGTCGCCTTCGGCAGTGTCTGCCTGGACAAAGCGAGTGTCCCAAAGCTGCCCTTTGCCTTTAGAAATGGCATTCAAAGCCCAGCATCGTCCCCATCTCCTCGATGGGGTGGTGGGGAGTGTGTGTTGTGGGATACAGGGGTCCTTGTTTTGTCAGATGGGGTGGTTATAGGCTGAGCTTTCAGAGAGCTGTGGGAAGGGAGTGTTCCTCTCTTTTTTTAATCCCCAGCTCCTGGAGTCTTGAGATTTTGGAGGACTATCAGCTTGCTTGTTTTGTGTAATGTATATTTTAAGAAAATTCACAGCCTTGCTGTCTGTGGGAAAAGCTTGGAAATATGACTCTGAAGGTTTAGAAATCAGATGCAAAAGAAGGAATCAAATACAAATCTCGGTATGTTTTAGCCAGCGTTCCCATGAAATCAAACCCCATGCGATCGCGACCCCTGGCCTCTCCCTCAAGGTCCGGCTCACAGCAGGGATGGCATCCTAAGAAATAACTTCACCCCGCAGTGGCAGAGAGCTGCTGGGACCCAGAAGAAATGGTTGCTGGTGGGTGAACCTGCAAGGCATAACACATCCCTGCCTCAGTTTCCCCACCTGCAGAGTGGACGGACTGCTTCCTTCCCCAAAGGGTTGCACTGAGACTTCAGAAGGGCTGTGAATGTCTTGACACAAGGGAAGAGTTTGCAGCTCTGGACCTCATTTCCTGATCTCTACCTTTTCTTACTCCACAGTCTTTGCGGGTGCTAAGGTTGTCATCATATTTTGAGAAGGGACTGTTGAAATACAAAGCACTGGGAGCCAGCAGCAATTAAATCAATTTTCCTGGGAAGGTGATTTATCTCATGTCATTTTGAATGCTACTCACGTCTGTTTGCTATTATAAACCCTCCAGGGCTCCCACTCAAGCCCCAGTGTGCCAGGGCACCCCCTCTGATCCCGAGAGCTGTGTCCGACTGTGAGGTCGGTCTGACTGTACCTGTCCCATCAGATGGTACCAGCAAGCTCTGTAGCACCGGTCAGCTCATTCTCATCCACTCAGGTCAACGACAACCACTTGTTAAAGAGAGGTAGCTATTTTGAGTGTTTGCCACTCAGGTATATAAAATATATTGAAATTAAAGCCAGGTGCACAGCTAAGGTAAATCAGCATAGGCTGGTTTGCTTCAATGGGAGAATCTCATTTACACCACTGGAACATCCGGCCCGTTTCCTGTAAAGTTTTCTATTTTAGGGGAGCTTTGATGCACTGTCCATATTTATTTATTTAATTAATTATAGCATGGCCATATTTATTCGAATGCAGGATAATCTCATGTCAGAAATAACTCTGCCTATTCTCGGAGCTGTTTCAGGGAAACAAAATAAACTTTTAAAGCTGTTTCAATGAATCTTTTCAATTTGACGTGATGTTGGCGTCCCATCCAGTTCCTGTGTGAAACTCTTTGAGCTTAAAAAGACCGTGTTTAGAAAACCTGTCTCAGGCTGTTGCTCAACCATGATATAGCAATCCTGCGTGAGACCATGGAGGCTTTCAACATGGCTTTTATTTTCTTTTTCATGCCAGTTAGTGTGTGTGTCTGTGTGTCTTTTATTGTTTAGTTTGCTTTTTTTTTTTCCTGGTCTCCCCTCAACCCAGTTGAAGCTCAACGAATCTTCCAGTTAGTGTGTGTGTCTGTGTGTCTTTTATTGTTTAGTTTGCTTTTTTTTTTTCCTGGTCTCCCCTCAACCCAGTTGAAGCTCAACGATCAGAGGTACAAATGTCCTTAAACCTCAATATCTGGATTTGGTTTGAATCTTTTTATTTTCCTAGTTAAGCAATGCTATTGGATACCGAAGGAGGAAACACCTGAGTAACAGCAACACATCCATTTGGGGGAAGCTGCTCCCTGTTCTGCAGCACAAACAACGCTCCCCAAGCACCAGCTGCATCGCTCTTCGCTACCCCCAGAACACCCTCACCCCACAGGAAAACATCAGGCAATTCAAATAACTTCTTCTTAGCGAGCAAATCAGACACATCCCTTGGATTTCCAAAACCTGGCAGAATGGGGAAAAAACAAAAAAACCAAACCAAACCTGCCTGGCTTTTGGCTAAATAAGGCTTTTGCAGGGCAGCATCAGGCAGTTGGCTGTAATTTATCCCCGAGTGCTATCCGTCACATCGGCTGGCTGTTATTAATGAGGATGTGTGCGCGCGGCGGCAGCAGGGACAAGCTGGAAGGGTCTCCCCCTTCTCCGCGGCGCGGGGCTGCGGCGCGGCCGTCTGTCTTGCAGCTGCCACCCCACTCTGTGCCGCGGCACTGCCAGGGCCCCCCCTGCCCCGCTGCATCCCTCCTGCTCCCCCAGGCACATCTGTGCCCATGCTTTGTGGATTTTAAAGAGTCCCGGTGTTTTGAACCGCTTGTTAAAGGTTTTCAAGGGATATAGGGGAGGTATTCTGGTGGGTCGAGGGAGAGCTGGGCAGCTACAGATGTAGTCAGGATGGGTAGGAAGTGGACGTGTGGAGTTTAGGAGGGGTTGGAGGCATCCTGCTTGGCGAGGCTGAAGGACTTTGAGAACATGCTAGGAGCAGAATAAATTCTGCAGCAGCGTATGTCAGCGACATCGCGCACGCTCTTGCAAACCACTGAACACAAGGCAAAGCCAAGGGAAATGTCTCTTCAAGGGCAGAGCTGTACCTCACGGTGCAGCCTGTCTCTGGAAAGCAGCCTCTTCTTGCAGAATCATAGAATGGTTAGAGCTGGAAGGGACATTAAAGATCATCTTGTTCCACCCCCCCGCCATGGGCAGGGACACCTCCCACTAGACCAGGTTGCTCACAGTCCCATCCAACCTGGCCTTCCCTGCTCTCACTGTATGATAGCAGAGGGCATTTGGTTGGGGACAGCACCTGCAGGTGAAATGAGATGTTTTAACATCACTGGAATTGGTGGAGCAAGACTTTCTGTACCTTTTCAGTGCTTAGAGGAGAAACCTTCTGCCTTTCTTCTTCAGTGCCAGGAGCAGGGACCCAAAAAGGCACTTCGGGGTGCTGCTGCTGGGTTTGTGGGGTCTCTTCTCAAAGAATCATCACTAAACACCTGGGTGAGCAAGGACTGGTGATGGCTTGCCACTGTCTGTGCTGCATCTGCTGAGATCATTTCCCAAACAAAGCTGGTAGGTGAGACTGACAGAGTGCAGGGCAGGGGCTGGAGATATCTCCTGTCCTCCTTGCAGGGAGGAAGCCCATTGACACTGGGCTGAATGAGGAATAAAAGGCACCTAAGACAAATTAAATGTAATAAAAATAAAGACTAAATATTACAGGCAGAACCCAAAGTAAATGACTTTGAAAAGGGTTTAATGAGACTGGCACTCTCTTCTGATTCACTTCAGTAAGATAAGAAGATTTTAGCTTGTGATGGCCAAGGGTCAACTCAGGAGTTAATGCAGATTTTGAAACAGAAGCCAGGAGTCCTGCAAATTCAAATCTATCCACACTAGTCCCACATTGTGGCAGAGCAATTTACTGATGGATGCATCTTCAGCAAAACCTACTTGTTAATCAAACTGCTTGGTTCATGGACAAAAACATCAATGAAGAAGGGGAAATGGAAAGCTTTTCTGTCCCCCGTGCAGACACCATAAAATTAAACCTCTTCGATTGCCTGACTGAATGGAAACCGTCAGAAACTAAAGAGGTGCACTAGATGGGCCATCCATACCCCTCCCAACCCTAGCTACTGTCATTCTGAAAAATGCACTGAGCAAAAGCTCCTGCTGTGGTGAAAAATGTAGCTCCATCATCCCCGTCCCCTGAGTCTTCCCCAACATGGCATCAGCACTGTGAGCACCAGATACATGGTCTGTCCTTGGAGACATGAAGACAGATACACTCATACTGGCCTCCAGCTAAGGCTGGTTGGCCACCCAAGGAATCATCCTGGTCCTTGGGTGAGACTCCTGCCCTGCCAGCGATGCTGAACTGGGCACGTGTGGCCAGTGTGGGTAGACCTCCACAACCAGTCCCTTGGCACACCAGATCTGTTGGGAGCAGTGCCGGGTCCCGGTATAGTGAAGCCACGTGAGGTACCAATGCCAAAGATGATGTGGCTCTGCTGCTCCCACCACGCACAGCAAGTCTGGGGACATCCACGTGGTGCAGTGCTGAGCCAGGCAGGTATCTCCTTGCTACAACTGCAGTGATGATGAGCCTTGAAGGGGCAGCTTAAAGGGCTCTGTGATGCTCGTGGGGTACATCAGACCTGCAAGTGGGTGGGATTCATCCTGCCCAGCTCAAGCTGCCCACTGCACTGGTGTCAAAGGTTTCTCACTCACATCAACAAATCTGTGTGCTGCAAGGTCTTCCTGCTTTGCAAACACAGCCATGTACCTGCAAGGACTTTGAGTTTTCCTGAGGGTTTCCAAGCCACTGTCTTGGTTATTGCCAAGAACTGAAAGACTCCCAAGTGAAAAAAGCTTTCTTTTTTTTCCCCCTGTTAAACAGCTAGACCTCCTGCCAGGTTACCCTGTGACATATGAACTTGCAGACAAATGCATTTGTGAAGCAGCTACACACAGGACATGGCTGCAGGTGTTGCTGAGACCTAGCACGCATCTGAACACTGCAGCCCAGGTACAGGCAAGCCAGAGGGAAAAGATGGTTGCAATCTGTAGGACCTGCTGAAGTGAATTTGGGGAGCTGATGGACGAGGGCCAACTTCCATTCTGAGGAAATAATAGAAGTTTAATCTGAACTCGTGAGCACGTTCATACTTTGGCAGAACAACGATATCTGTAAATGCCCAGCATCTGTAAATCTACTGCTTTTGATGTCAAAGGATTTTCATGTGTTTTGCAAAGTAAAATATTGACTAAATTATGACCTATTGGAACCTTCCCTGATGACTGCTGGAGCACTGGCAGGCGATAAAAAGGGTTGCTGAGCGTTTTTGCTTAAGTTGGATTCCAACAGATATAAAAGAAGCGATTGAATTAATTGGCTATAGAACGAGGTTCAGAGGTTGTTTAGAGCAAGTTGTGCGATGGGTTGCTATTAGGCCTTTTTTTGTAATGTGGCCAATGCAGATAAACCTGCCATTTTCCACAAGTGTTTAAATGTTTCCCACACCAGGTTGACGGTACACTTAGCAGAAGTTCTGGCCTTTAACCTCATGCATGTCAGCCAAGGATTTCATACAACTTTACTTATTCAACCAGCTGTTTCTTGGTATTCCAGCTCTGACTCTGTCCTTCACAGCTATTCAGTGTCGCATCTGAAAGGCTCTTAGAAGAGAGACCCTCCCAAACATCAATATATGCAGCTTCTTTTGGGCTGAAGCACACAAGAGAAAAAACTGTCCACAATACATTGATTTGTCCCCTCTGCGGAGCGAGTGCATGGGTGTTCCCAATCCAAGCGGCAGCACTTTAGTAGGGTGCAAATGACTACGTGATGGAAAGGCACTGGGGATTGCTGAATTATCCTGACTGGCCTGGGAAGAAGAGCCCTGAAGGGCTAACTCTTCTCCCTGTTGGATGATGAAGTTTTCTTTGAAGGGCAGCTCAACCCCTGGGTTCGGTCAGCTGGTGTTGCCTGCCCTGATTCAGCTGTCTCCAGTAGTGCTGGGGGGTGTGTGTTCTGAAGTGACTTTTTTTCATTAGGAAATGACCATTTTCAGTGTCAAAACTTCGGCTGCCAAGTCCCACTGACTCTGGGAGGAGGGGGTAGGAATCCCAGCTGGAGGCAAAGGTTCCTCCTTTTCCCTTCTTGGGGTGGAATAACTGGGTCAGTGCTGAAAGCGGTCTCCTCTCCAGCCATAGGTGCCAGGGTCAAGACTCCTCTCTGTCTCAGAGCATTGTCGTGAATGTCAGCCCTCACTCATCTCAGGAGAGTTTCCTTCGCATGTATCCAGCTGGGTGTTTCTGGGTTTTGCCCCAAATTTTAAAAGCCCATGGGTTCCTTGTAATGTTGGATGGGAAAATCCTTCACATGTCTAAACCTTTCTCAGGAGAGGAACAAACATCTCAAGCATCTGGGACAGGATTTTTTTATTATTATTATTGTTATTTCAAGCCAAGATAATGTCTGGCATTACATTTAATGGTGATTGACCAGAGAAGAAAATCAGTTGCTTAGAGTAATGCAAAAATATTCTAACAATGCATGAGAAATCCCGTAATAACAGACCTACTTGAGAATTTGAGTGGCATGAAATGTGAAGTGTACTGTTACTTTAATTGTATTTTTATGCAGACGTACTCAATTCCTATTAGTGACAGAGTTGTGTTTGCATTTGGCCAGAGGCAAAGAATTACTAGTGGACAGTTTAATCAGGATGAAAGAAGGAAAATAAAATTAATGTAGCATGCGCTAGGCTCAGGCATTTGTGTTGGAAGAATTTTCACATCTTTATTGTGTGAAGCTTGGTCCTGTTTATTTTAAAAACCTGAAAATGAGGGTTGAATGATTTCAGACTGGAGTTACAGTTGCCAGTCATTCAGTTCAAGGGTTGAGGTTAGTAAATGAATAATTCTAGTTTGCCTAAAAGTCTTTGTTGGTAGTTAGTGGTTAAAAATCAAGAGCTGAAGATGTTGCTGCTTTATTCCTTTGTAAATCCACCCATCCGTTATTTATATAATTACTGCTTTGAAGACAAATGCAGATGGGGATCCTGCTGGGCTGGATAGCCCATAAATACCTTTAGGTATTTAGTAAATGCCCTGAAATATTTCATACTTGCATAGGATGGAGCAAAAAGTGGAATCAACTTGCCCGTTACCTGCCAGTGAGACTGACTGGACCAGATATTTGCAGCTGTGTGGGTGCAGCTGGGGTCACTGAGATGAGCCATGCTCCTTGGGGAAGGTGATTTCTTCTGTCTTCTGACAGACACCTGAGATGGATAAGTTGCCCTGTAGTGGTGTCTACTTCTCTGTGAAGAGAGATTACAAAGACTATATAAAGACAGGTGGGGTTGAAGGCTGAAAACTACTTTCTGTGTGTTTGAAGCGGGTAGAGGTGAATCTCACCGTGTCTCCTGACACCTCGGGCAATGGCTCTAACATTGGAACAGCTCTTTCTGTGATGTTCATCCACCCTGACCCTCAGTTGATACCAACTGTAGTGACACTGACAACACTGCCAGTGCAGTATTTTCTGCAAACACTAAATTTCCTGAAAAAAATCACAGCTGAAATAAAGGGAAAAACTGTAGAAACTTATTCTGGCAAGTGATAGAATTTGTGTTTATATTTCTATCAGCTCTGGCTTCCCTACAAGAATCCTGCCCTGATGTGATCAATCTGACAGGAGGAATTTTCTTTGCTCTGCCTCCATTTATTTTACCATTTAATGCTGAGTCTGTTTGGTCAGGAAGGACTTGCTTCCAGACTGCGCAGTCAATGAACGATTCATCTTGTCCAAGAACAAATTAAGCAGAGTGAATAATTAAATGGAAGCACTCGACCAATATTTCTCAGAGCTCTCTTAAACAATTCCCTGCAGTCTCCTTGCATCCTCCCCCATCCTCACCCCCAGACGGCTTCAACCCATCTATTCAGCAGTGCTACGTCCGGTGTCAAGCCCAGCCTGTGCCAACACTGGCCAAAGGTTATTGCCATCTGGGTGGTCAGTGTGAAAGGGTTGGTGGTCTAGCTCCTGTTCCTATGGGGAAAATCTTCTAGACCACAAACATCCCACTCCATTCAGCCAGTATTAATAAGAGCTCCTCGTGGGGAATGAGATTGGGATTGATCGAGCAGGGTGATTAAGCGTGCCAGAGGAGATGACTCTTCTAGGAGAGAGGTGAATGCATGGGTTGGAAGCCTTTCATGTCGCTTCCTTGCCGCATTGCTGCCCTTTGGTGAGACACAGAGTTCCCCCCTCCAGCACTGTCGGTCTGGCTGGCTTCCCCTTGCAAGCAGGGGGTTGATACCAAGTGTAGTGACACTGACAACATTGCCAGTGCAGTATTTTCTGCAAACACTAAATTTCCTGAAAAAATCATAGCTGAAATAAAGGGAAAAGCTGTAGAAACTTATTTTGGCAAGTGATAGAATTTGTGTTTATATTTCTATCAGCTCTGGCTTCCCTACAAGAATCCTGCCCTGATGTGATCAATCTGACAGGAGGAATTTTCTTTGCTCTGCCTCCATTTATTTTACCATTTAATGCTGAGTCTGTTTGGTCAGGAAGGACTTGCTTCCAGACTGCGCAGTCAATGAACGATTCATCTTGTCCAAGAACAAATTAAGCAGAGTGAATAATTAAATGGAAGCACTCGACCAATATTTCTCAGAGCTCTCTTAAACAATTCCCTGCAGTCTCCTTGCATCCTCCCCCATCCTCACCCCCAGACGGCTTCAACCCATCTATTCAGCAGTGCTACGTCCGGTGTCAAGCCCAGCCTGTGCCAACACTGGCCAAAGGTTATTGCCATCTGGGTGGTCAGTGTGAAAGGGTTGGTGGTCTAGCTCCTGTTCCTATGGGGAAAATCTTCTAGACCACAAACATCCCACTCCATTCAGCCAGTATTAATAAGAGCTCCTCGTGGGGAATGAGATTGGGATTGATCGAGCAGGGTGATTAAGCGTGCCAGAGGAGATGACTCTTCTAGGAGAGAGGTGAATGCATGGGTTGGAAGCCTTTCATGTCGCTTCCTTGCCGCATTGCTGCCCTTTGGTGAGACACAGAGTTCCCCCCTCCAGCACTGTCGGTCTGGCTGGCTTCCCCTTGCAAGCAGGGAGGTTAAAGGGAAATGTTAAATGAGGATTTTAAGCCAACTGATTGCATCGGGAGGCTTCAGACAAGGATGCTCATCCCTTTTCGGGTGAACGTGGGGGATGAATGCGATGTGTTGTGCAGACTGGGAGGCGCAGCGGGTGTTGGTCTTGTGTGGTAAGCACTGTTCAGTGAGGACAGGCTGAACATGAATGGAAATCTGAGCCATCCCAGTGAAATTTCTTTAGGGGCTTCACAGGCTCAACAAACAGCAGAAGTTTCTGCAAGCACAAAGAGCCATGTTCCTCCTCTCCATTTCCTTTGAACTACTCTCCTTGGCAGTGCAGAGCTGTGAGGAGGCAGAGTACAATGAGTTCATGAAAAAGTCCTCAGTGAAGGGACTCCCAACTCAAGTTACCCTGGAGGGAGCAAAAGTCAAAGACCCAACGGGGTCACAGATGCAAAGAGCTGAGACCATCTGAGGCCACCTGGCACCACTATGGAGGCTTAGGGTAGAACATGGTGAGAAAGTTTGCTGGGTGATCTTGAAGGTGTCTTGGGTGGTGGAGTGTGCCCTGACAGTGATTGTTGACTTAGTTTGAGGAAGATTTGGGAAAGTGATGACACCAGGTAAAAGATCAAGGAGAGGGAGACTTCTTCACTAGTAAACCAAGTATTTCTGTTGCTAGAGTCGGTTAAGAATTTTTTAAGACAAATGTATTTTCAGCAGAAAATGCTGATGTGTCAAAAAACCCAACACTTTTCATGGGATTGACCCAGTCTTGGAAATTATTTCAGGGAAAGACAGGAGTATCCTCAGATTCCCATACCCCTGGCCAGGTTATCATTTACCAGAAGGTCAGTGCCAAGGGATGTGTAAATCCCAGGATCAAGTCGCTGTTTCAAAATGACATTTGAATACCAAATGCAGCACCTCTGGTAGACAATTTAAGAGGCAGAATCACTTCAGGACAGACAAAATCCCCGTTCCTTATTTGTTCTGGACAAACTGGCAGCGGGGACTTGAGCCCCAGCTTCTCAGAGCAGGGCAAAAGCACCCTACCACAATGCTGGGGCTTGGCCAAAGTAATCACTTCCATCTTACCAGAAAAATCTTCATTAAACTCTGGGCTTTGTCTCTCTGAGGAAGGGGGAACCTTTGAAAATCACAGAAAGTTTTAATGGGACTCAGCAACCTTTTCCCGCCAAGCTCTAATTTCCACCACATTATAAGAAGCACATCTGAGAGGAGGAGGAGGGGGGAAAATCTTGCTTTTCCCACAAGGCCATTGCTGTCAGGCGATTTTTCACCACCCTGGATGCTACTATGACACAATTCCTGAGCCGAAAGAGGCCCAACAGAGTGAACACTATCCCAGTTGGGAAGATAAGGAGCTGGAGGACATTACCCAGAGAGATATAAATTGTAGTAATCTATTTGTTCTCTTGCCCATGGGGTCCTTGTAGTAAACAGGGAGTGCTGGGAAGCGGGTAAATTCTGACACATCATTTCTCATTGTTCCCAAGGGATGGTGAGCAATCCTAGTGCTGGCAAGCAAGACAGGCAGTAAATGTTTCCTAGAATACAAACAGTGGGAGCTAGTACATAAAGGCTGCAAAATCGCTGTCAAAATGTAATCAGCTGCAAAAAACCAAAAGCAGAAACCAAGCCACGGCCGTGTAGCCACAGCTGTAACGCCCTAAAGAAGAGTGAGGGAGGAATATAATGAGCACCTGTGGGAAAGAGAAACCCTCCCCTTAACGGAGGTAAGGAACTTGTGTAAGAGGAGCATACAATGAGGGATGCAGGGGCAGAGAGGAGGGCTTTCCAGAGGTCTGGCAGGCAGCTTTGTGTTTGATGCAAATCAGAGGTGCAAGTCTGCTAGTGACTCAGTTATTGACTCTGATAATGCTCTGGATCTGGTCTTTGTGCCTTTTTTTTTTTTAAGAACTCCTGTCTGCAGATGAGGGTTAATTTTCAAGAAGATGAGGGTTAAGTTTCAAGAAGGCCTGGAACAGAGCCATATTCCAGCCTCGCTTCCAAGTTGTTGGACTTTCACATTTCCAAGCACTGACGGCTTGTGATGAAAAGGCATGGTAAGCTGGCAGCCCTCAGGGGTCACTGAGCAAGGCACACTATGGTCCCAGGCCTGGCTGAGATGATAACCACTGATGTGTAGACACCACACCTCAGTGCCAAGCAGCAACCCAAGCCAGCTTCCTAACGTGCATGGAGATCTACACACCACCCAGATGTCACCCTGAGTCAAACAGAGGGCTCAGATCGAGGTGGCTTAATTCCTTCTGGACTTTTCACCCCTTGTCTCAGGAGGGAGGCAGTCATTGACCTTGGACAACTTGTGGAGATAGCAGGATGCCAACAAGGACATTGACAGCCCTGGACAGCATCCTCCAAATGGGCTAAGAGCCAGCAGAGCTCCACTAAGAGGACAGAAGACCACCAGCCAGTGAGGTTCAAGATTAATCCAGACAGAGTACGGAGAGATGAAAGTGAGAAGAAAGAGACCACCTGGAGATATGAGCTTATGCCCTTCCAGACCAGGCCCATGCTGTTCAGCTGTTTTTGTGCCCTTGTCCCTGGCCCACCACCCTGACTCTCTGCTTTCCTACCCGGAGCATAACCCTGAACAGGCATTTGCCAAGTGCAGCTTGCACATTGATTGACTTCTGACTGAGCCTGAGATGGGGAAACCTGTTCTCCAGCCCTCTGCTTGACTTTCTGCTTCCCTGTGGCAGTCAGCGGCGTCACGTTGTTCTGTGACCTTCTGAGGGACGAGCCAGGAAATATCTTCCTGGCTAAATAACGAATCTAAAAATCAATTTGTGGAGAGGTTGGAAAGCAATGAGCATACAAATTAACCAGTGGATGAGTAATACATTTACATCTTGTGGATCCAGTTAACTTCAGAGCAGGCAAAATTTATGACCTACTGAACTCCAAATATGAGGCTTAAAGAAATTACTGGGAGGAGAATTATTGGGTTGGATACTAGACATCATTCCAACCTTCATTAACATTTTCATCTGCTCTTTAAAGTTTCTTCCTAGCAAGTACCCATTTCCAAGGCTGGGAAAAAATCAGCCACTGAGATCACTTGAAAAACACTTTGCCTCCTCCCTCTCATTTCCCCAAGTTTCATTTTTATTTTCCACATAAACCTGACGGTCAGACAAATGACTTTAAAAGTGAGATTCTGATAATAGGAATCATGTTGCAAGCCAAATGCTGATGATCTGCAGATACAATGTCGAGGAAAAAAAACTTTTGTGAGTGTGTATGCATACATTTAAATAGATAGTTCTACATTTTGGTATGTTTATGACACTTGCTCTACAGCTATTCAGACATACAGCTCAGGCAGCCCTCTAGATTTTGAGTGTGTATGCATGCATTTAAATAGATAGTTCTACATTTTGCGTACATTTATGACACTTGCTCTCCAGCTATGCAGACATACAGCTCAGGCAGCCCTCTAGATTGGTTCAGCGTGGTTATTAAGCTATTCCTAGTGATTCTGTGAATGATGGGAAATTCCATGAAGCTATCAGGCCTCCAAGGTCTGGCCTCATTTGAGTTTTCACAGACTGTTGACAAACTCCTATGAATCATTTTTACCATCCTGTCACTTGATAATTGGCACCTGTGGGCACCAGCTCCATGGGTCACATAGTCTTACTGGCCTCCAGACTAGAGGGAAATGGCCAAGCACAGCCAAGGTTCAGCCAAGGGTTGCTCTTTTCCAGGCAGTGAGAGACCAGCTCCCTTTCTTAGTATGCCTGTGGAGAATCCTAGCCTTTGAGGTTCCCCAGGGAGAGGAGGAGTTGGGAGAGGACACTTCTCTGTTTGCTTTCATCTGTGGCAAATGAGCTGTTGTCCTTATGATGGCTGTTCCTGTGCCAGGAGCTGCAAAGTGGGTGAGGAAGCAGGTTGAGGCATGTCTTCTGCTGGTTGTCCACACACCTGCATCTGAGCCTAAAGGCTCTTTCAAAGCCCCAGGTGATGCTGAGCCAGGGATAACTGCAAGTGGGATGAGCTTTGGTTCACATGCCTGATCTTGGCCTGACCCTGGTGAAGTATACCGTCACACCATCAGCACACCAAGGCTCTTCCTCTCTGGAGTTGTGGTCCCCTGATCACCGATACGGGAGGGCACATTGCACCTCACCATTGTGGCCTGGGGAAAGGGACATGCCACCTTCTGTCTTCTCCAAGCACATGACCAAGGTGTGGACGAGGTGCACAGCTGGACCAGGGCACTGGGGAGCAACCCTGGGCTGCGTGGTACTGCCTCTGATTGCTTTTCATTTGTCCACAATAGCAGGGAAAATCATCAAAGGGAGAAGAAAAAGGGGTTTAAAAACAAAGCCAAATAAAAATAGGTCCCGAGTTGGCAAAAGTTGTATCTGAACTTCCTGGAAGCTTTGAGGGTTTGGGTGGGGTTTCATTATGCCGCTCCAGTGAAAATGCCATATGTAAATCTCCTAGAACATGAAAGATCACGTTCCCTCGTGATCCAAATAGACAGGGACATATTACTGGTGACGGTCCAAGCAGCTGCACCAGGGTAAGGATGCTTATTAAAGAAGGGATTGCTGGATATACGTATCCGTGCCTGACTAACAGCTTCAGCTCTTTTCAGTGAAGGGATATTAGAATGCAAATCTGGAAGAAACACAAGAAAAAAGAGCCGCTGGTTCCCATACAGGCCAAAAAGAGGTAGTGCTGTGTGCTGGACACAGTATGTGATAACACGTGAGAATGAACAACTCTTTAGAAACCTCCCTTCCATAGAATTTTAAAGGAACTGAAAGCAAGAGGGCGAAAGCTTGAGAGGTTTTACCTTTTTCTGTGGAAACTGTTGGTGCTGCGGTCTCAGAGAGGGGGTTAACAGTGGGGTCCCCAGGTCCTGAAAGTGCACAGCAGTGTCTGGGTGCCTGAGAAGCCTTTCTGTGCTTGCTTTGGTAAAGTGGAGACTGCTTCCCACCACGGCAGGATTTTGCATAGCCCTCTGCTCCTCTCTGCCAGCGCCTGGGGTTCAAAACACATGTGGGCTTGGGAAGCCAAAATCAGTGCTCACCGAGCAACCATATAGAACTTTTGTGAACTTAGAGACATGAAACACCCTTCTGTAAGAAACAATGATGTCCCACCCTGAAAAAGCCACAAAAACATGGCAGAGGTCTTTGGGGACAAGCTGCACAGTCCTCTTGCAAATGCACTTCAGCCATAACAATTGCTCCTTCTCATCTAACTGACAGTGAGAGATAGCAGGGACCCATCTGCTCAGGTACAGACCTTGCCAGGGCAGCAGGCACAGATTTCCCAGAGAGGAAAAACGCCTGAGCTTTGTTTCTGGTGTGTTGCAAAGAAGAGGATGTGACATCCATCATTTTCATAAACAGGATTGCCGCATGGAGTGCATTTGTGTGGCCAGATCCTATACACAGGATTACAGCTCAGCCAAGGAATTTCTTCCCTGTTGTGTCTCCGGGCATTTAGGCTGGAAGGTCTCTGCAGAAAAAAAATAAAATCATGATCTTTCCATTTGTTTTCCACCCGTGCTGTGCCCAGCACTGTGGCACCAGGGCTGTAGGCAACAGCCCCACATGGTTCCTGGTGCTGTGAACAGCGAGAAGAGGCACTGCAGCTGGTGCTCGACTTCCCAAAGGCAGATCCCAGCCTGCTCTGCCAAGGTGACACTGTCAGCTCCCTTACAGTGCTTCGTGCTTTAGCACCTACTTCTTTTAAAAGGCTCTGAAAAAGGCAACTTCCCCCTGTTCTTCCTTTTCCCATCCCTTGAATTTAGCCCTTGCAGCAGTCTCCTGCTTCGAGCAGCGAGCTGCGATGTTATAGTAACTCAGGAAAGACTCTCAAGGACACATTGAGCTCTTGATTCCCAGTCAATAAAAACCAGCACTGCATGTGCCAGTGAAAAGTGTCCCAGTGAGAGGCTGGGGCCAGCTGTCTTCTTCCAAATTGAGGTGTTCCTGCTCTTCAAGTTTGCTCACCCACCCCTGGTTCTGGCTGCATAAACTCCTTTGCATCTGTGTCAGGCAAAGTGAAAAGCTCCTTTGCCCGAGGTGTGAGCCCCCCTCCCCGAAGCTGCTCACAAGGTATTCAGGTCCCTTTGTGCTGGCAGAGATGTGGAGAAGAGGGATCAAAGTCCAAGTAATAACATGTTCGACACAACCTAACTATCTATCTTCATTTTTCTGTGTACATTTTCTACGCCCACAACACCAAGTTGTGAACATTTTTCTGTCGATTAAATGAGGGGGTATTTCTTTTCCAAAAACAATGGGAATTTTAAAGTAGAGCAAATACTCCTTTTCCCACAAGAAGCAGGGAAGAGGATTCTTTTGAACCAACTGTACTGAGGAGCCTACATTAACTCTTCCACCATGCGACCTGAAGCACTCCTCAGTTGTCCTTGAAGGAAGCTTAAGCTAGAGCAAAGCTCACAGCCTGTAACAACACCATTTACGATGCAATTGTTAGAGGAAAGTAAAACCCCTGGTCGCATCGGGGTTGCATATATCATGTGCTGGTCTAAACTCCAGGCTGTGTGTAGCTCAGCATTTTCTACCTGCTCCACCCTGACCACTGTCGTTCACGGCATCATTCCTAACCTTGGCAAAAATCTGTACTTTGTGGAAGCCTGGAAGCTTTTAACGTGGGCAGCTGAGCTGCTGGGAGACTCTCAGGTTTGCAGCATCCACAGGGAGCGTGAGGGACCATCTCATGGAGGATTTAGCTCTCGGAGTACAACACAAGGATGTTGGGATGCAGATAAGGGAAGCTCAGTACTGGTTTGTGCTGTTCCTGATAAAGCACACAAGGGTGGGAAACAGCAGTGATATATCTGTTTTTCTCACACTATCTGGTGCAGTTGGGAAAAACGGGCAAGTTTGTGGGCACGAGTCTTTCGGTGACGTCTCCTTCTACCACCAAATGGCTGAATGAGATTTACTAACCCACTCACAATTTGTGGTTTGTAGTTTACAGCTCTGGTGAATAACAATGTATTTAAAGGATCCCTCTCCCCCCCATGAGGATTCATCATTTATAGATTTTGGGAGCACTTGCAATCTATTAAATTTAATAAACCTGCTCTTGAGAATGTTGTACAGACCCTCAGATAATAAAGGCAGAGGACTAGACTCCTCTACACTTACATTTTCAATTAGATTGCACAACAGCCCTTGTGTGCTGGCGGTGAGGAATGGGAGCAGTCGCTCCATCACTCTCTCGTTAGATGGGACTTCTGGCACACAATCTGCCAGCGTTTGTTGCCTATGAATTATGGTTTCTCTAGCATCTTAAATCCTTAAGCTTTTTTGGAAGTTTTCTGGAGGTGTGTTTCCTTTCTATGAATAAAATACTGTATCAGGACTCTTGATTAGAGTGCTGAGAGGAAGGGAAAGAGGCCATGAGTCCTAGGTAGGACCAGCCTTGTGTGATGTCTCCCTTCAGTCCTGGCCTGCAGGGCTCCATGAAACATTCTCTCAGGAGGTCCATTCTCTCAGGAGGTTCCCATTTATGGAGGGGACTTTTAAAAGATGTTTCTGCAGAATTACTTTCTTGCACAGCCCTAATGTAGTGCAACTGCCCTGTTTTTTAAGGAAATGTCACCTGGGCTGGTGAAAAGCCTCCCTACGGTCCTGCCCAGAGCTGGAGGAGATGACACTCAAGAGATAGAGTGGTGGATACCCAGAAAAGCTTGTAAACACTTTAAAGTCTATTTGTGCTTCACTCTTAAGTTTATTTGCCTGCTGTAAACAAGATAACAAGACAGTAGCTTGGAAATAATTATTCACCCATATTTTTGCAGAAGAAGCACTGGAATCCTATGCTGGTGAGTGCTACACGAGTACAGCTCTCAGTAGTCCTTGCACAGCTCCTGGCTTTAGCAGAAAGGGTGGACACAAGGTGGGGAAATGGGCAGGACAAGCAAGGAGATGGAGTTTTGGGGTGAGGATGGAAACTGGTGGTTAGTCTTATTAAGGGCTAATTAGCAAGGAGTGCAGAAATGAGCAAGCTTAAGTGATAAACTGTGATAGCGGTTGCTAGGAGGTGTGGAGAAAAGTGTTGTGGGAGCTGTTGCTCAGGTTGTGACCCTCTTCCAGCAAGGGAGAGGTGCCTGATGCCCCATGCTGTGAGCAAATAAGGGCTTGGGTGGCGGGGGAGACAAGTAACACCGAAGCAGAGAGGACAAGGGGAAACAAAGCCACAGTGCTCTTGCCTGTGCATCACACTCTAAAGGGGTTGTTACGGGGAGAAGAGAGCTGAATCTGTAGGCTTTTATCCCTCTGCTGTGATTTGGTGTGCTGAGGCAGTGCCTTGTTGGAGGAGCTCATCCATGCAGTAAGAACTTCATTGCCAAATGAACAACCTCTCTCCTTCCTGAAGGACCGGTGCAGTTTGCTTCTGTACTGGGTCTTCTGCCACATCCCTCACTTTGGTTGCTTGTTTTCCAGAAGAGCTCGCTGGGCTTGTTGGAGAGCAGTCTCACCTGCAGTGGGTCCAGCTGTGAATGCCAAGGGCTTTTGGCAGCTGCTGCATTTAACTTGGCCACAAGAGCATCAAGGCCACCTCTTTGCTCATGAGAGCTCACTTTATACGACAAAGCTTTTCAGACAGCAAGGCAGACGAGGGCAGCTCACCACAGGGCCCACAGGGGAAGATGTGAGGTCTTAAGTCATGACTGTTGGAACCACAATATACTTTTTCATGCTTTTAAAACGTCCTACTATGTTCCCTGATGGGGAATTTTCTGGTGGATGCCAAAACAGGAGAAAGTGGGCACAGGGGACCTATTCTGAGTACTCTGCTTGGTGCTGGTAGCCCCAGGTATGCTGGAGGGCCAGCCAGCCAGGAGAGAAATCCCTCAGCCCCAAGTTTCTCTGGGTTACCTGTGGTCTGGGTTTGGACCCTCCAATATTAGCAATATTAGTCAATATTAACATAAGTCCTCAATTTACCTTCTTTTCTCCCTTCCTTCTACCACCTCCTGCTCCATCTCAGACCATCTAGGTCCAAACCTCCAAGAAGTTGTCATTCAGGTTATCCATTGGCCTGTTTTGCAATGAGAAAGCAAGGAAGCTACTGACAAATCTCCAGTTCCACTTCCCCCCATTCCTCCACAGGGCCCCTGGTGACCGACCAACTTGTCCATGAGATCAGTGTCAGTACTAGGCAGGTCTTTGAAATACTGAAAGGCCAGAACATCTTCCACCTAGCCAGAGACAACATAAGGCTGGAGCTGTGCCCTGGAGTGCATCCAGGTATCATCTCTCAGAGGTGTAGCTCAGGCACAAGTTGTGCCAGCCATGGAGCACAAGGCTTTTGTTTAATTCTTGGGAGGGGGAGATGGGTTAGAGGCAAGATCTTACATGCACTCATGCCATCTGGCTGCCTGTGGCAATGAGGGCAAGTGGTGTTTGGTTAGGGAGCACCCTGATGTTCACTGCTGCATGGACGGACCTGCAGAGCCTCTTCTGCTGTCAGTATTATCTGGAGTAGCTGGGTCACCCAGCTTGGCCAAGCGCCTTGGGAAATTCCCAGGAAAGCTCCAGGCCTGAGAGCCTCCAAGAAGCTGACACAGTGTTTGGCAGCCCTGGGGGAGGAAAGCCTCCTGCCCCCTGGATGGCCCTGGCTGGGAATCCTGCTGGTGACTCAGTGCTGTGGGATGGCGAGTGTTGCTCCAGTCTCCAGAGACTCCCTCCAGCAAAAACTGGGTGATGACAGTCTCAGGAGAGTGGGGGCAGGCTGTGGGGAGAGTTTCATGAAGGTCCTGCCTTGAAGGTCCTGCCTCAAAAGCCCTTGAAAGCAAATGTTTGACCTGATAGCCAGGACTTGCATGAGAAAAGTGGTGCCAGTCAACAGGCATCAACATCCTCAGGGAAGCCAGGATGTCTTCTTCCAGTTTGGAAGCTCCTCCAGCTGGAGGGACCCAGATGCAGTGCAGAGCACCCCATGTCCCTCTCTCCGTGCTCTGGGAGCTATCAGAGCCCACATGGTGGCACTGCGACCCAGCATCCTGGAGTGCCACTACTGCTCTCCGTGGGGACTGGTTGTGACCAGCGGCTGTTGGGAAGTACAGGTCTGGCAGCAGGCCTGATGTGGGACAGCTTAGTCCTGTCTGCACGACATGTCATGCCAGACAGCGTGGTGGGGAACAGGGCTATCACCTCCTCTATTCACTGTGGCACCAGCCTCTCCAAGGCTTGGCTTTGCCTCCACCAACACTGCCGGCATGAGAGTCACTTCTTCCTCATGCCACAGGTGACACAAGGCACGTGTTGGGTTCAGCAGCTGATCAGGACATGCCCACTGCTCCTTTTGCTGCTGCAAAGAATTGGGGGTTTGTTTAAGGAGGATGAAGGCCCTGTCTCTTCCTCTTAACCAAATGGACAAGCAGTTTCTGGATAGAGGTGAGGGTTTATGGGAGGCCCTGGGTTCTTCACCCAAAGCAGCTGCCACCAAGCAACCTTGTTGTGTGTCTACTCTTGAAATCTGTGGCTGAACTCTTCAATCATGGGGAGGAGCACTGACCCCAAACCCAATGACCCCGTGAGCCACCGTGACAAAGCAGCGGCTGGCCCCGGCGTTCAGCCTCAGCCAGATGTCCTTACACATTATGTCCGTGCCACTGGCTGATTTTTCAGATAAAGACAGCAGCATTTCCAAAAACCCCTTCGCCCTGGAAGGAGTCAGCTGCTTCACACCCCGGGGCTAGCCATCCCCAGCCTCCACCCCCATCCCCGGGGAGATGCCTGGTGGGGCTCCCCATCCTGCCCTCCTGCCTGCTGAGGAGCAGATCCCGTGTCCTTGCCTTGCTCTCAGTTGCTCTAATGTAGATGCCTGTAGCAACAAAGCAGCTCCCTATGCCTGGGCTGTCTTCGGGAGGGGGTGACTAATACATCACCTGTAACCCAAGCCGGGGACCTTTTGTAACTTCTGCGGCAGATAGGACCACAGATCATTCCAGATGAATGGAGCCCTAAGTAGTTACAATTCATATGAATTAATCAAGCTGTTCTCCGCCGTGTACATAATTTAAATCACTAAAGCTCTCCTACTGGCATCACTTGGTGGCGGCCTATTTTCGTGGCAGGGAGTCTGTTTATAGCGGAGCAGAGCGGTCCCCTCCACCCTCCCACCGCAGCGTGGGGTGGGGAGAGGGATGCTCAGGAAAGGTGCTGTCCCGGCACCTGTGATGTTCCTCCTCCTGCTGCCCCACTCTGCTTGCCATGTGGGGCTGAGGATAAGCTCCTGGCAGAAAGCATGCCATTAGCACTTTGTGCAGCAAAGCCCAGGGGATGCAGCTAAACGGAGATCAAGCCGCCTCCGAGGAAAAAACCCAACAAAAACACCCCTGCCTGCTCCCATCCAGTTGTCATAGGATATGTTATGAAGTGGGAGGTGGAGAGCATAAAGAGTGGAGTGTGTGTGTGTGTGGGGGGAGGTTTACTTCTAACTGTGTCCTGGGAGGAAGCAAACTGTAGGGGAGGTTTTCTCTGTACCAACAACTTCCCCTGAACTGGAGAGCCACTGGGATGCTGGTGCACAGAGTGCTGAGGCAGCAAAACAGGGCAAGGATGAGCAGGACTTGTTGTCACCCAAATCCCATTCCAGCTCCTTCCTCTTTCCCAGGTTAAGTCAGCCCTGCTCCTAAGGGGGATGCTGCCTCTGCCAGGTGTAGCCCTGGATCCTCCTCCAAACCCCACCCTGACTGCTTCTTCAAGCCCAGGTGAGTCTCCCTGAGGCTAAGTTTCCAGGTAAGTTGTCCCACAAGGCTCAAGCTCTGCTTAGAGTCCCAGAGAAGCAAAGAGGAGGAGGTGATGCCTTTGTCCTCCCTTCCCAGGCACAGTGAGCCCCACTACATTTCTTCCCATTTGCCTTGGGCTGATCCAGGGAAAGTCACCCAGCCAGGGTAATCCAGGAGATGTTGTTAAAGATGCTCACATGATGTGATCCAGATCTCAGGTGTGGGGAGCAATGCCCTTCAGCAGAGGGTGTAACAAACTGTTGAAGAAGTGACAGCGTTTTAGTGCCTCCCAACAGCACAGGCACAAAAATATTTGTCTTTGTCTGATCTGCCTTGCTTCTGAGCTCTAAGTCCTTAGGAAGAGCACTGTATTAACATAGATGAGTTGTTTCTTGTCCCCAAGATATTTCTGGTGTCTCTGCTTAGTTCTGCACTGTGCGGAATAAAATGCCTTTAGATGTCAATGTGGGAGGCACTTCATAATCCCTTGAGAAAGATCTTATCCTGCAACCTAATGGCAGGATCAGAAGTGTTCCCAAGCATCAGCCCGTCGATTCTGCAGTGGAGGTTGCACAAGATGCATCTATATGCAAGACCCAAGGTGTCCTTCAGGGTGACATGTGCTTTGCCACAAAAAGGCTTTAAATCTTTAATGGGAAAGTGCACTTTGTTCCTCTCTACGAACACAGTAAAAGGCTTTAAATAATAGCTGTTCATGTGGCCCTGAAAAAGGTTGCCATGTGGCTGAACTCTATAAATCTGGACATTTGCTGAATTGATTTTGCCAAGAAACATACTACGGCTGAAAAATGAGCTGGAGGGATAAGACAGTGGTTGCTTGCAGATGCCATGCTGCTGCTCTGCTCTGCAGAGAGCTTTGCTCCTCATTTAAAAACCATATTAAAGCCCACTGCAGTAGTGGAAAGATTTTGGGTGGCATGAAGAATTGCTGGATGAAGCTAAAACACTCTCACTGTGTAGGAACAGGTTAGGCTTTAACCCAGTCATTGTGAGAGGATAGAAGAGCCAAATTAGATTCCACTACCCAGAACTATGAATCCAGGTTGACTGCCATGATTAATTCCATCTCTGGCTATAAGAGTAGACTGTGGTTGTTTTGTTGGGTTTTTTTTGTTGTTGTTGTTTGTTTGCTTTTCTGACATGCTGCCGTAATTTTGTTTTGCCAGTAGCATTCACTTATGCAATACTGGTTATACCAGTCTAGATATATTCAGGAACAAGTAAACTACTGGATTACCTTTTTTTTTATTATTATTATTATTAAAAAGAAAGAGGACACTCATGCACAAAAAGCATCAAGCTAGTGCAAGAAGAGTTTAAATTCATGCCTGCATTTTTAGAGATGTAACTTCCCAAGCAGATGAGTACTAAGAGCCTTCCATGACATGGCTCTGTTTGCAAGACAGAAGCTGAGCAGCTTCCCCATGTGCCTCTGGAGCTAACAGGGTTTCTGTGCTCCTCGATGTCCACATGTGGGCACTTTCATTCAGCCCATAGATGTCCGTGTTTGATGAGCATGAATGGCTCACAGGTTTCTTTGATATTATTGACTAGATCTGCATTGACCACACTGTGAGTCTTGCTTCCAGGTGGACACATACATTTAGGCACCCAAATGGGACTGTCTTAACCTGGAAGTTGAATGACACCCCAGTGTCCCCCATCAGTGCTTGGGGCAAAATGCTCTGTCCTGCTCTATTTCTTCCTGACCCTAAGGTGATGCTGAGGACATAATCTATGACCATCTTCTGGAGGAGATTCTGGAGTGCTAGTGACTCTAGAATTACCTGGATCTTGAGCTTCCTTCGCTGTCACTCCTGACACAACAGGATGGATTTGGGCAAGAAACCAAAAGATCTTAGCAGTTTTGTCAATACTGTTAAATCGAATGTGCCTAATAAAGTCTACTAGCATGAAATATCCCATTTTCATGTTACTGAACTTGAACAGCATTTGAAGCAAAGGGAATTGCAAACTGCATGTTGGGATTGGGTCTTTCCAGGAATTGTTTGGGACACTGCTTGTTGGCATGAGCATAAACCAGCTGTGCTAATGATCTAAAAGTACGTCTCATCAAGTTCCAGTAGCAGGGAACATGTCCTGACGCTGCTTAATTTACTAGTGCAGATGAAGCCAGAAATAGCAAGAAACCTATACTTTTCTCCATCTTGCTTGGCTGGTTGGTAAGAGATGTATGTCCTCCATTTAATATCTTTGGAGGGATACTCGTGTTCTTTCACTCCTTTTGTGTCTCTCACATGATGTGGTAGAATACTCATCTTTTGTTTTCTTTTATCCTTGTTTCTGGGTATAGCTCCTTAATACAAATTGTCTATGTAGTGTGACAAAGTGAAACTATGCTGAAAGAAGACTTTGAGAAACCTCCAACCAAAGAACCTGCCAACCAAAGCATGTAGTCAGTGCAGAAAAGATGCAAGATCACAGCCAGGTATCTAAATTGCTAGCTCTTCCTTTTCAGTGCTACTTGAACCCCTTTAGCATGGGGGAAAGGAATATATTGACTTTTTTAGCCACTTTTTATGCCATGGTCCATTAGCCTTTTCTGAAACCTCCATCCTTGGCCCATAGAAAGGGATACTTTGAAAACCAAGCAGTGATGGACCAGGAAACTGAGAGCAAAGGTGGTGCAGGATCATCTGTTTCTCTTGAGTTAGCTTTTTCCACTAATGTTGAAAAAACCCTTCCATCCATTTTCCAGTGTTTCAGGCTGTTTCTAAGTCTCTGTGTCCAATGATAGATTCACAGCATGTGATCATTTTTTAAATGCTTTATGGATGATTTTAGCAGCCAAAATGTGCCCATCGTTCCAGTAAAATAACCTTCTTCATTTCCAGCCAGAGCTTTTTATTTCTCTATAAATATTGACAGGAAGGGTGACTCAAAAGATAACTGTATCCAGGACTGTTTGCTGCAGTATTACTGCTTTGGATCCCACTGTGGTCCCTCCTTACCGTCATGTTGTTGTTATGTTTGCAACAAAAATGTGGTGAGCCAAGCACGTTTCTTACATGTTATCATATTATCTGTAAGCCAGGAGTTGAAGCTACAGTGATGAGTCTTCTAAGTTCACTTTATCTGAATAAGTTGGGGTTTTGACCTCAGAAAAATACAAATAAACTTGAGGGGAAAGGACAGTTTTGTTGTCAAAGCTGGAGTGTGTATCAGTTCCTCTCTTCTCCTTCCCACACGGCATGGGGTGATCCCAGTCCTGTCTCCAGTGGGCATTGAGCCACCAGCAAAGTGGAGCAATTGTAACAGGAGATCCTGAAGGGCCACTATAGGACAAGCCATGCTGGCAGAGAGGACATGTTTGTTCAGATGCTTCCTTGAAACTCTGAGTTGCAATTAACTGACACTTTTCAAATAAAAGTGCTATCAGATAATTCCCATCCAGGCTCACTGTGGACCACTCCAGAAACTAGAAAAGTACTTTGTGTGTGCAAAGACCATTTCTGCACAAAACTGGCCAGCGGAATGGAGATGGTTTCAGTTTACATGGACACCACCTTCTTCTGTGGTTTTGGAGGAGAATTTAAATAGACTAACTTTCAAGAGAGAAAGGGCTGTACTCTCCTTTCCCCTCCCCCTCTGCCCACTGACATTTTTAGCTCTGAGTCTTCAGGCTGTGATAGGTGACAGTTGCGTTTTGTGGCCAAACGGCTTCCCTCTTTCAAATGAGACAACTTTTGAAAACAAAGCACAACAGGAAAAAGCTGGCAAAACCAAATGTTATTTTCATGGGGGCTTTTCCAAGACCACCACTTCTCTGTTTGCTGCACCTTTGACAAGAAGACACAAATAATTTCGACTATAGCAAAGGTGCAAGCCATAGTTATGCAGAGTAGCCCTCTGTCTTGCTTGCCATGCTTTCTTATTTAAATAGGAAAAAGAGTGTGTGAGAGGCTGAAAATACTAATTTTTCAAGTGGCCTTGTGCTAGATGTATTTGAATACCAAACATGATGAGCTGTAGATTTTGAACTGATGAAATATTTAGTAGTCCTTTGTGATACTGATTCAAAATCTTTTTAGGAATGGAAAAGATGGATTATTACCAGACCCTCACACGACACAGAGAAGAGGCATCTGGTCCAGGGCTGTTGGTGTCCGTTTTTTAATGTACGGTTGAACTACGGCATTTTTTGTTAGAACATGTTGAGTCTCCATTTGAGGTCACTTGGTGATGGAGACTGTATATATAGATATTTTGTTGCAACGGTCGGAGAATCCACTGTATATATAGATATTTTGTTGCAACGGTTCATTACCTTTGCCATCAGAAGATGTGTACATCATTTCTGGCCTGAACTGGTTGGATTCTTCTTACCTGAATTTAGGTGTTTACAGTGTACATGTCCACAGCTGAGCTGATCACCCGAGAGTCCCTTCAAATTCAAAGGAGAGAAAAAAGCACTTCGTGGTGGGATCCATCTGCCCTATTTTAGCTGCCTCCCTTGGGATGAGACTAATCTCACCCTACAGCCTATCGATCGGCTGCGTTGGCTGGATATCTATTGTCAATATAAGGGCCTGGATTAACTAAACCAAGATGCAGTTGTCTACACTCAGATGGATGCTGCTTGACACATCTAATTAACATCTGGCTGCCGTTAGCCCTTTCTCTACTGCTCACTTTCAGAAGTCTAAGCCCTGACATAGGAGGAACAGCCTAGACTCAAGTCACTTTTTACTGTCTTGGATAAATTGAAGGGATTGAGCTTTCTAAGTCTTTTCCAGACTTGTCATCACTGGGATCACCCTGATATCTTGCCAATTTAGAAATAGCATCTGTAAAGAGAAGATTCCCAGACTGGTCCTGCTAGCGTGCAGGTAGGGCAATGCTCACTGTTGTACACACTACCTGGATCTTTTCTCCTTTTTAGATACCCAGAGTTAATGTTTGGCTTCTGAGCATTCCTCCGTGCTGGAAATTCATACTGGCTCCACAACATTTGGGGAAGTTGTGGCTCCAACATCCCTTTCAGAAAACATCCCTGATCTGTCAGTGCAGTGTATACTGGCCTTGCACTGAACGGGATTCTCCACATGAGCCACAGTCAGCCATGTGCTCTTTGTTGGTCTGAGTAATTATCTGGTACTGTATCCCTTTTTTGTCTGTTTATTTAATGTTGTCAGCACATGCTATCTGGAATGATTTGGGTTTCATTTTTTCTTTCATTCTTGTTAAAGTCACCAAGAGCGTGGACCCAAGGGCATGTCCCATCTTCTGTGAGTACTCCCGGGGGATAAGAATTCCCCAGTTTAAATAAATTGCTGTCATGTATCATTAACTACTTCCCTAGTTCAATATCGGTTAAGCTGACTGCATGGATTTGGGCACTATCATCACTTGTGACCAAACCATACAGCTTCTAGAGTCTGAGCATTTTATGGCAACAGCTTTCCATCTTTGCGAGTTCACTTTTGAACTCGCAGATGATGGTTTCCAGATTCTTTTAATCCCACACCTTGATGTTACTTGTGCTCCCTGCTTTTACCTCCTTCATGAGTGCTCTCAACACTGCTGCTTCTGTGATGTTATTGGGACCAGTTTGAGGATGACTGACCCAGAGCTACTGCAGGGTCATGTACAGTCTGCAGAAGGCAAAGGTTTGCTAGACTCCCTCATGCCATTCATTTTGAACAAACACACAGCCCTCAGGGGCAAAGGAAAATTACTGTATGAGCTCTATTCTGCAAAGTGAATAAGCCAAGGGAACCTTTAAATCAGAGGACTCTGCAGGAGAGTTCAGCGAGTGCAGGACTGAGTGTGGACAGGAGTGGCAGGATTCATCTCACACAGCTTTAGGGGTCTCCAATGGGAGATGTTAATGGCTGGGATGCACTCAGAAAAAAAACAACTCTATATGTATATTTGAGATGTATTTTCAGAGCCCAAAAGTTAACTGTCATCATACAAACATTAGCATGTCTTGTTGAGAAAAGAGCATAAGAACAATTGCAGGTCCATCTAGTCCTGTGTCTCTGGCAGTGACCAGGGGTGCAATTCTAACAAAGAATGTGAAAATGAAGCAATCATTAATGCAGTTTTCTGCAGTGTTTTCTCACTAAGCCCCACATGCAGCCCAGAGGCTCTATGGCCTGGATTGGTTTCTAAAATCATAATACAACCTGTGATATTTTGAAATTTATAAATTTATCTCCCATGAACTCCTCAAATCTCTTTTTGCACACCTAAAAAGGTGTCTTGTGACAAGAAGATCTGCAGCTGTACTCTGCACAGAGTGAAGAACTTTCTCCTGCTTTTTTTGAACATATCTCCTGCTTCTCCCATTTGATGCCTCCTAATTCTTGTATTGGAAAAAAGTTCAGTCCCTACTTGCTTTCTCCCTTTCATTTACAATTTACTGTTTCTGGACAAGGTCTGAAAGCCAGGCAGAGGAGACAGGACTTGATTGTGAAATGGATTTGATAGCTCCACACCTTCTTCTAGGCTGAGAGGCCTTAGAGAGGTGACCAGCAGGAGAAGGACTAGTGTACACCCTCCCCTGCCTACCACAACCTGCTCCCCCCATGCAGACATTTTTCCCTGGAGTGGGTGTAATATCTAATCACACTTCCACCAGGCCAGGTTGTTTTGACAGAAAGACTTGTATGAAGCAAGCAACAAAAGCTATGTGGTGAGAAAATTAAAATATGCTTTTCGTGGTCCCAGCAATGAGTATCTGTTGTGCAACACACACAGTCTCAACCACAGATCTTATCAGGCTGGACAGTTTCCACTGAGAGGTGTCTCTCTGTTCTCGTCTACCAGCGATGCACACGCAGCAGTTGTGGAGTTTATAGACTACTTTATTTTGGTAAGTAATCTCCAGATCTCTGCACTGCAAAAGGTCATGAATTCCTGACTTCTTAATAAGAAACAGGGCTGCAAGTGTTACTGTGCAAACAGAGCAGAATTTTTTGGCAAGCTGGGCCAAGTGGGGGACCTGCAACGATACCAGCTCTGGAACGATGGATGTCCTGGTGGCATCCAAGGCCAAGACCAAAAAAGAAAAACTCATCTGTTCTCTAACCTGGATGACTGCGAGGGCTGGTGACTCTCTGTACACCAGAATCATCACAAGTGATCGGTATGGTCAATGCTAAGAAGTAGGCACTGCAATCAGATTTAAACCTACAGGAGTCTCTTCCATCTGTAGGTATTCCTTCCCAGGCATCGTGGGCATTTGGGAATGGATGCTTACAGCATCCCAAAATGAAACAAAGAAATCTGGGGCTGGCAACTGGAAAACTCTGTGCCTCAACTCTGTTCTCACACATTTTGTGCGCCTGGTTTGTTAACATTAATGCCTAACAGAGATGAGAGATGGGGCTATTTCTGAAAAATCCTCCCCTCTGCTTTCTGAGGCCCCCATCTTGTGTCTCCCCTAGTAGCCAGGTGCAGATGGAGCTCAAGGAAAGGGCAAGCACTTCAGCATCTGGGTTCTTCAAAGGCTGGTTAGACAGGAGATGCTTGGCATGTAGGTCTAGCTCCTCGTGCCCGTGGAGGAAGGGGGATGAGGATTTAAGCGTGACTCTGCGTGGCTGCAGCCTCACGTGGCCAGTCCCATGTGTCCTGGCTGGAAATACCAACTCAACGTGTGGTCTCCCAAGCTGTAGCTCTTGTGGAAATCTCAAAATCACCAGGAAAGAAACAACAAAAAAGAAACATCTAAACAGCCTTTTTTAAAAAGCAAGGCAGGATGATGATTTCCTATCCTGTTTGTCGCTGACTTCCCAGTGTCTGCTCCCTGCCCCCTCCACCATGCATCTCCCTTTGGGCTGTCAGATCAGACTAGATGATGCGTAGAGGCAGGAGGGGAAGAAAAGAGAAACAAAGAAAGAATTTCACCGCCCAGCTTGTGATATCCTCACGTGAGGGCTTGGGGTCTGTGTTAGATTCTGTGCCGTTCCTGCAGGAGCCCAGCCATGGTCCCAGACAGGAGCAAACCTTCAACGATGGCACAAGTGAGTTGGTATTTGAATCAGAGCATGAGTGGGGAGTTGGCAGAGCCGGGGGGAGTGGCAGATAATTTATGGGTAAGGTCTTCAAAAGAGCTCTGTTCCCATTCGGGACAATGGGAGCTACTGGGGGCTTCGCATGCTCTTGCCAATCTGGTCACGTAAGCACAAACTCCCTGATTTGGTTTATGAAGAATACCCTTCAGTCTGACACTGACCTCTAAAACAAATAGAGTATTGCGGCGCGCTGATGCCCCATTCATCACCGGGTGACAATGGGAGCCAGGGCCCGTGAGCGAACAGCGTTTCATTCAGGGGGAGACTGAATGGCCCTGAGACACTCGCTGCAGCGCTGCCAGTACCAGCTCCCCGCTGCCCCGCGGGCACGCTTCTGTGCCCAGATGAGATGAAACCCCCTGGGATGCCTCGGGGTGCCATGGAACCGTGGGGGAATCCTGTCTTGCAGCCCGTGGCTGGGTTGAGTTGCAGGGTGGGACAGCCAGAGCAATCCAAGGAGAGGGATGAGGAGGTCCAGGCCATCGGCTGGCCCAGAAGAAGTGTCCTGCTTTGCAAGAGGTGTCTCCTCACTCTGGGCTGAGTCTAGGGGCAGTGCTGTCCTGGAGGGAAAAAGATGCCTGAGATACAGTCCCTCTCTGTGCACTGATGGAAGATGCCAAGAACTGTGTAATACAGCTGTGGTGAAAGGCCATGGAGAAGCAGGGAGACAGGGATGAGAAGTGGTGGCACAAAGTCTAGCAGACCATGCTGTGCCATTGCCAGAGGGGCAGGCGTCTGCAAACAGATCATAACAGGGCTGCTAGTAACTCTCTAGCGAACTTTGTTGACTTCTCTATTGCAATCATCAGCTGCAGGATGACTTTTCTCTGGCTATTTCTGCTGCCCACAGCTCTCTTTATTGCTGTTCCTGTGCATAAGGACAGAGGAGATGGCTGGTAGCAGGAGAAAACCGCCATATCAGGCTTCAGAGGAAGGTGCAGGGACCATTTGATGGTCCTCTCTAGGGAACCAGGCCAGTGGAAGGCTCTCTTCCCCCTCCCTAAGCCAGGCTGGGCTGAGCGCTAAAGCATGAAGGTGCATATGCTCACTTAGGGGTTTGGCTTTTTTTCATTCACATTCTCCGTCAATGGTTAATTCCTCCTGAATGGGCCTCGGACTATCCGGTAATTGCGTTTGCTGGTCACATACCTAGATCACAAAAGCAATCACAGTTCTACATATGTTCCTCATAAGGACCTCTGCAAATGACCAAAGTGAATACGCAGCCAGTCATCCCCGTGTGCTGATATCAGCATGAAGTGTGCAATTACAGAGATTCTTTCAGCAAATCGCTGGTGTATGTCCAGAGGCATACGTTCACACTTCTAACGAGCCCAGTCCTTTCCAGGCAGGCACCAGGGCCTGAGAGAAATGCCCCCAACACATTTTGGGAGGGTGTTGTTTCAGGGACTAATTCTGCCAAGGACTCGCCTCTCGGAGAAAGTGGTCTTGCTCTGGTGCCTGGGAGATTGTAACGTGCAGCATTATCTTTCAACAGACATCTGTGTTAACAACTGAAATGGAAGGATGGCACATTAAAAACTTTACAGCGCTGTTGCAAAACACTTGCCAAAAAAAAAAAAAAACCAACCTCCCTGAGCTTCTGCTGTAGGTTGCTCTGAATTACGCCTGAAAATAGCATATCCAACGTTCCTCGGAAGCAGACACACGGTCTCTAGCAAATCTAATTATCTCCTGGAAAATAAAACACCAGCGCCTGTGTGAAAGGCTCAGGGGTGAGTGGAGGCATTGTCCCAGCATTTGGGGGAATAATGTGTGGATTTGTGATATCTGTAGGTCGTGAATCGCAGTGCCCTTGCCAAGTTGTCTGATCGTGTGAGGATCACCCACCTAATGCTGGCTGGGTCTGGGAGGGATCTCAAATACAGCAAGCAAGGGTGGCACTGTGAGAATTCCTGTCTCGATTTCCCAGCTCGCTGCTCAGAGCGGGACAGTGTTATGTGGGTGAAGTGACTCAAGGTGAATCATCTGGTCTATTGTGGTTGTCTCAGTACCTCTTGATACCGGTAGGTGAAACCTGCATCTTCCTTCTCCTCTGAGTTGTCCCCACGAGGTGTCCATCTGTCTCCAGGATGGCAGAAGGAGGCTGGGTGCCCAGGTCAGCTGGCTGGAGGGTAGGAGACAGGGCTACAGGACACCTGGAGGTATCCTGCTGGGACAGCTACGTAGATGGAGCAACAACACTCTGGCTGCTCGGGCAGCGCAGCAAAGCCTGATGGTAAGCACTGAATTAGGGAGCAAAGGCATGTCCTCTATTCCCTCTGAGATCCCCTGTAGAGGGAAAGGAACAAGCAAAACTGATACTGTCTGACTGGTCCAGCACAGCCTAGAGGAAGGGGGCTTCATTCTCTAAAAAAAAAATAAAATAATTCTTCTCCAATGCAAGAAATATCTGCTTTAAAATCTGCTGTAATGAGAATAGTCAGGGAGACTGTCTAATGGGGGTAAGAAGATATTATGCCATGCATCTGGACCACCTTACAGATCTCTCTGTTTGTGAGGCAGAACTTGAGACCCTTTGCCCAGGGCTCAGCAGGTAGGGGATGCTCATTGGCATGCAAAAATAACATGATGAAAATATGGCGCTTTGATAGTAAGAACATAAGAACAGCCATGCTGAGTCAGACAAAGTCCCATATCCTCTTCCCCATTGTGGCTTGCCTAGAGAAGGCTTTAAACCAGGATTAACACATGTATTTCTCCATGTGTTCGCTAAAGTCTCAACCGCTTCTCTGAGGGGGACTTGGCTTCTTTATATTTACTAACCTTCATGGAATTTCTCTCCTATGAATTTGTCTAGTGTCTCCTGGATCTACCTGGATGCTCATGTACATTTTTAACCCCTTCCTGTGGCAAGGATTTCCACGGCTGGACTACCCATTGCAGGAAGACCCACCTCTGGTCTATTCTGAACCTGGGTTCTCCTATGCTGATCTCCCCAAAGCAGCATGGCTGCCCCAGGAATCTGTCTGGAGAGGGAAGGACACCAGGGGAACCAGGGCAGATGTGACTGTGCTGGAGAGCATCCATGGTTAATCATGCAGCAGGCACGACTAAGGACTTCCAGAAAAGCTTCCAGGAGGAGACTCAGTCCAGCTAAGATTTGCACTGCCTTTTGAGGACAGCTGTTGGCTCAAGCGGGAACATAGAGTGATCATTACGTCAACAGGTCAGGCAACAGAAACTCAAATTTAGATGGGCAGACCCAGTCCTTCATGTTCAGATATACCTATTGGTGTAGGGAACCCCAGCTGTGAATGAATACTCAGGCCTATGGGTATGCGTACTGTGATGTGTCATTGTATAATGAATGTACACAAAAAATGCAAAAATTTGCATGAGTTTCCGTTTCAGCAGAGTTTACATGTGGGTCAGCTCTGGAGAAGCAGAAAGGAGACAGGCTGGATGTAAGCCACTGCTGAAATGAATACGAGCTATCCAGCACATATTCCAATACACGGTGGATGCTTTGAACTGAGAAGCCTGCAGGGCAGAATATAATCTTGGAAACTATGCATAAGTGGTGGAAAGAAGTTGCTTAAAAGTAAGTTGTGCCATTTACAATGCTCTAGAGTATGGGGACATAACAGGGAAGATCACAAGGGATAGGAGAAGAGGACGGAGGACCTACAGGAGACCTGTGATGTTTTGGAGCAACAGCTGGAGACCAGAGTGGATATGCAAGGCACCTGAAAGGACACTGCCTGCCTGGACATGGGCAACTGAAGCTGGCCACAGCTGTAACAGAAGACACAAGTGGAAATCAGCTCAGAGGTTATAAAGTCTGCATGAAGATGTCTACATAATTGTGGAGAACTAGGGCAGAAGGTTCTCCTGCTATTTGAAATGCCTGATGGCATTCCACCTGAATGGGATGAGACAAATGCCTGCATCTGGAAGGTGAATCTCATTTCACGTCACAGGAGTTCAGAGATGGCTTAGCTGACCAAAGGCAGGTGCATACCCTGGGGAGACTGAACAACACTCTACCTTCTCAGCTATGTTAACTAGCTCTTCCTCCTCTACAAGGGGAATTTAGGTGCCAGATCACATGTAGACATTTAGATTTATGTGCTTATTTTTAATCTATATCCACCTTAATCTCAGGGAACTGCTGTTGGTCTCAGCAGCATGAAGAACCATGAGATAGACCTGCAGAGGTGGTCACAGCATGCAGAGGTGAGGCAATGCTGTACCAGGGAGGACACGATACCTGGGGAAAGGGATTTTCATAGTGGGGTTAGTGAACAGCCTGAGTTGAACAACTCACTCCCCTTGCAGGCATATCCCAAAGAGTTCCAAACCACAGAGAAGGTCCACAGTTCACTTCATCCCTTCATAATCTCATGCAAGAACCACACATTGACCAACACCAGTGAATTTTTTTTTTTCTCTCATGATTATTTATTCTCAGGACTTTTTTCTTCCCCTCAGGATTATTTCTTGAGGATTTTGTGATAAACTGTGCTAAGAATAACCCTAGTGGGAAAGACATGGTCTGGCTGAGTGAGAAGGGAGCCCACTGTCCTTCAAAGCTTTGCTATCAACATCTGTGAGATTTATCTTCTGATGCATTTAATGCGTAAGAAGCCCCCAGTAGGGTGACCAGGGCTTGGAAATGTGGTGGGGAACAATACTGCCTCTGTGGGGAAAGTGCAGCATTTTGTGCTTTTGCAAAATTCAAAGTACTGTTAGAAGCTCTCTGACTTGAGCCTAGAAGTTGCTACAATCTGAACTATCGGCTGTGAGATTGCAAGTGCTGTCTTTGCTTGCTCTGTGCCATGTTCCATGCTCATTCTTAGGGGACATTGTGTCCAGACCATCTCCTGGCCTCTAGTCTATTTTATATTAGCACAGCCATGCCTCAAACTTAATCCCTTGACCAAATTTCTTGAGCCCTCCTATTTTTTTGGCTTCAGCACCAAAGGCTCACTTTAACCTTTTGCAATAACGAAACACTCCCTGGGATAATGCCTGAAGTCTCTGCCTGGTTAGCAATTATTTAAATACTCTGTTATGAATAGGATCAAAGCCTTCTCTTATTGAAACACTTCATTCCCGATGCCAGAAGTTGTCACCACATGACAAATGGATTGCCTGTTCTCTTCTCACAAGCGTGCTCTAACCAGACAGGGCTGGGCAGCCTGTGGGATGGGGGAGTTTAATTAATAACAATATTTAATTTCTACAATGAAGCACTTAGGGAAGGATGAATATTGCAGCAGCCGCTGCGGCGCAGGCGATGCATCTGCCTCCGGTGGCCAGCCAAAAGTGGCTTGGTGCTCCTGAAGAAGGGCTCCATCAGCAAAAAGGGCTCCATCAGCAAAAATCACGGCTGCCCGCACCGCACCGTGCCGGAGCTCGACAGCACGCCTCGCCCGGAGTTGCCTGAAATATTTCAGCTGGGCCAATTTTCTGGTGGTTTTTTTTTTTTTTTTTTCAGTTACTGAGCAGCGTAAGTGTCGTTGTCGTTCCTCCAGCTGATAGTAGCTATGGAAACCGTGACATCACTGCCGACATAGCGATACATAAAAATTCAAATGACTGGGGACCGGTTGCTAGGAGAGCTCCGCTCGGGAAAGTCATCGGGCAGGCAGCCAAGGGACCGGAGTCTGCTGAACATGTTGTACTTCACCCTGGTGATTTTACCCTCCTCCCCCTATTTTCCCTTTCACATGCAAAGCTTCTCTTTTTTTTTTTTCCTCTTTTTTTTTTTTTCCCCCCACTATATTCACCCTTAAATTATCTCAGAGATTTCGACAATGGGCTAATGAGCTGGTGTAGAAGCTGCACGTTACCACAATGTGTGCAAGGTCAGGAAAGAAAACCACAAACTGTACTTACTATCATATAAAAGCCACTGTCAGGCACCTTCGTAGCACCTGGGTTATTATAAACGTGCATTTTGGATCACTTTGGGGCAAGGGTTTTCCTCTAAACTTTATGTATACACAAATTAGTGGAAAATCTCTGACCAAAAATCAGCAGAAATGAACCAAGGACAAGGAGTAACCTCTGTAGTGGGTAAAACCTCGTATTGCAATCAGTCTAAATTTGGGAAGTGAAGTATTTTTCAGCAGTCTGAATCACACCTGGTTTCCAAAGAGCTGGTGCTTCTCATCTGGTAGTTTTGGACCACTGGTGGTCAAGGGAAACAAGTGAGGTAAGTTTTGTAGGACAAGGTGTTGTTTTTGATTAGACCAAAACTGTTTTATTAGACCAAAACTGTTTTATTAGACCAAAATTTTTAGAAAAATTCACCAACCAAGGAAATCTTTTCTCAGGCTCTGAGACAGTTTGGTAAAGCAGCTTGTTTGTTCCTTCTAGCATTGTTGGTTGGCCTAATGAAGGATCTTGCACACGGATATGGTCACAAGCAGGTGCGTGCATTTTCCCTGGGTATACCTGAAATAAATGCACAACTGATATGTCCATGCTTGTATACAATAGATTAAGAAGTCCAGGTTTAAATTTGTGTTTCCATGTATGCATAAATAGACACATGCATATATATATGTATTTTTTTTTCCTCCCAGACTGAAATGTAACTCGCAGAGGAAGTTGTCTGAGTAGATTTTCACATGACCACCCAAGTATTATCAAATGACAAGATCTTAATAAAGGCAATATTCATACTTAGTAGTCCTGGTAACTGACCAAACAATGAAGTGATGTTGGAGAGCTTTGCCTAGGAATTACTCATCAAAATTATTTGGTAGAGGGTTTTTTTCCAGAAACTGGGTGTGTAAAATTCTTAGAGTTTAAACAGAAACTGAGAAGGAAACAGAAAAGAGAAGAAAGGAAAAGAAAGAGAGAAGAAAATAAAAGAATTCACAGAATAACTTATTATCAAAAAGTCTCTGATTTTTGAGAAGTGCATATGCACTCATCACACCCCAGGCACCCACATAAACCCAGACACAACCTGAAGATGAACATGAACATCAAGTGAAAATGCAGTTATTTACATTTGTATGAGCTGAGTTGTAACCTAATAAACAGCTATATCTTCCACCCCAGACACAGCTGCAATTTTACTTATTCATGTTTATTAAATGTACAGGATAATGTGTATTAGGGGCTGAGGTCTTCTTGGCCAAGTCAGGAGAAGTTTGAATTAAGGAGATATATTCTTGTGTGGAAGGATGTTCGGCATATTGCTTAATGTATATGTTACTTTCTTGTGTTGATATCCCCTCCAAGGCACCTTCCTTGTCCCACCCTGCTTGGTCAGCCTTGGAGCTCCATAATTCCCTGAACTGAGCTTTAGATCTCCTCTGAGTTGCATACCTCTCTTATATTGAGACTTGAACTCAGATGTCTTCATTTGCTGAAAGCTACTTCTCCGGAAACAGCACAGCACCTTTATGGTACTGGTTTAGTAACACGTTTCTGGATCAATATATCAGCAGTGATGAAGGAAGAATAAACATAAATAGAACCAGACCCTTTAAGTTTGGAAAACATCTTGTCAAAATCTTCTTAAGCACTCAGCTGTAAAAGTGGGTTTGTGGTGTCTAAACTGGCAGCACTACCTGGAGAGATTCCCAGCGGTCAAGTCCCCTAAATATAGTTGTGGGTCCTGGACTTAGCTCAGGCACTGCAATATTCTGATTAATCTAGATGGATCAGGTCCTGGACTCATCTTGTTCTGTATACTTAAAGAAAATCTACTAGGTTCCCCTGCATAATGCATGGTGGGTATGTGAACTTCATTTCCATGTCCCTAAGTTGAGCTTCACTGAAGAACAAATGAAGGGCTTTATGCTCATACCATTGCTGATTGTGGGGTCAATTTGGTGCCTCTAGCAAAAGTGTTCGAGTTGCAGATACCCTGATGCTCTTTCATCTGCACACTGTCACTTGAACTCATTTAGTAAAAGCTGATTAACACAAGTGCTCCGTTCATTAAAAAGACACCGCTTTTGTTGGTATTTCAACTATTCCACTCATTTCCTGTGTACTTTGCATCATACTCCAAAAAACTGCATAGGATGCTTAATGATGAATCTGGAAGGAAACGGGAAGCCCAGAGCTGTCCTTTGGTTTAAATGAACATTTTCTTGCACAAACTGTGGAAGCACTTGGTGATTTTCTTCTCTAGGGTCCCCCTCAAGACCACATTACTTGAAAAAGGTCAAAGAAAACGTACCCTCCCAATGTAGAAGGCTGTTAAAGTGGTAACAACAGATGAGGAGAAGGCTGAGGTACTCAACAAATTTTTTGCCTCAGTCTTCACTGGCAGCCTCTCTTCCCACACCTCTTGAGTGGATTGAATGTGAGGCAGGGACTGAGGGGGGAAAAGTCCCTCCCACTCTAAGAAAAAATCAGGTTCGTGTCCACCTAAGGAACCAGAACATACAGAAGTCTATGGTGCTTGATGAGATGCATCGCAGAGTCCTGAGGGAATTGGCTGATGGAGTTGTCAAGCCACTCTCCATGATATTTGAGGAGTCATGGCAGTCAGGTGAAGTCCCTGGTGAGTGGAAAAAGGGAAACATTGCATCCATCTTTAAAAAGAGTAGAAAGGAGGACCCTGGGAACTACCGACCTGTCAGCCTCACTTCTGTGCCTGAGAAGATCATGGAACAGATCCTCCTAGCAGCTATGCTGGGGCATATGGAGGCCAGGGAGTTGATTTGACACAATCAACATGGCTTCACCAAGGGCAACTCCTGCCTGAATTGCAGGTGTTCTGGGTGATGTGTTTTCTGGTAGTAGCTATTAGTTTTGTATCACCTTTTGGGAGGAAGGTGAGATAGCTTTGGAGATCTGTGTTCCTCCAGCGCAGTCAGCAGAACATTTGCCATCATCTTCCAGTGGAATAAATTTTTAAAAAATTAAGGCCATGAGCTAGAGTGAAGATTTTCCACTGGACTTCACAAACATCTGTCTGCTCAGTGAGATGCTTGGGCATGGTCAGTAACAATCATTTTTCTTCCTCTCACTAAATTTGATGATTGCAATGATAATTCTCTCCCAATTTGTCTGAAGTTGTGCATATTTCTATGGGATCAAGCTATTGTTTTCCTAGTTTACCTTTAGGGGATGCAAAATACATCGGATAAGCTGCTACATATTTCACTGTCATTTTAGCATAATGAGCAAGGATTATTGTTTAGTAATCTTGATGGAAAACAAAAAAAATTTAACCAACAGCCTCTTTTAATAAATATAGGCATAGCAGGATTTGAACTTGCCTCCCCTAAAGTAAGGTAGGCATTTTACTATCCATTAGGATACAAGATCTTTGGCTACCTTCCATGGGAATTTGAAGGTGTTAAATTAGCTACAGGAGAGTTTCACTATTGTTCCCTAAATGTAATGGAAGCGGATTTAAATTTACAAGGGGAAAAACTAATAATTAAAAATTGAACATAAGGGCTATAAAATACAAAATGGGTTGCCTTGGATTGGCATACAAAACTTCATGAAAAGTGGAGCTCCTGCTGTGTTATGCTTTTCTAGAATGACTAAAAAAAGGTTGTTTAAAGGTGTTTTTTGTTGCAAATTAATTGCTTGTTGCTTCCATGGATCTTACAGCCTATAAAGATGGCCCCATTTGGTTTCCATTGATTATTTCATTGAGGGTTTTTCCCCCACTTCTTGTTGTTACCAATATCACATGCAAAAAAAATGCAGTGTTGGTGAGGATATTGTGAGAGCTATGCATGTCCCAGATCTATCAGACCTTAAACACTTTGAGTTCAAATCTCAGCTGTCTCCTTGTCCCACCCAGATCTCATGCATTTGCCCCTTTCCACTCAACATCTCATGGGCCCCTGTCAACCACTCAGCCCAGTATATATCACGGTCCCACCTGCGTGAGGTCTGTGGTTCACAGGGATGTGGTGATGTGGTGCTTGATCTACCTATATGACCCCTGCCGGTAAAGAAAAAAAATACTCCTTCCAGGGAGGAGTCCTTTCAGACTGGAAAAAACATTGTCCTGGTACATTTTCATCCCTTGACTACTAAATGAGAAAGACCTAGTGGCATTTTGTGGCATCCTAGTGTTTTTCTTCAGGAGATGGTAGGGACCGAGATCAGTTGGTGTTACTGCAGCTTTGCCAGGTCCACATGATGGAATTGTACTCACCCTCATGCCAGATCATACAGCCAGGCAGGTTGGGGACATGAGCGTGTGGGCCAGCAGTTTGACTGATCACTCAGCAGGCACCAGAAAAGACAAGTTGGAGAAAGATCTGCTGGCAATGCAGGACGTGCTGGCAACCTGACAGAAGATGGAGAACTACCAAGGGAACTCATCCTCACTGGCTTTCTCCACCAGGAATTCCAAAGATGCAAGTAATGTGAAATTCCATTAATCCCAGCTGCCCACGTAGAAATGCCACAATGCCCCAGTACTCCATTACTGGGAATAAGGGCCAAGAAAAAAACCTTGGTTTTGGTGTGTTTCTCCTGCAGTGGGATTTTCCTTTCTGAATTTTAGCTTGCTTACCCCAGATAGCTCCCTTCCCAGAAGCACCTGCCTCTTCCATCTTTTTCATCTCTGCAGCCTCATCCCTCTCCTCATTCCCTTTTTCTGCAAGCCACCAGTTTGTTATTGTTCTCATCATTTTTGACTTCTGCTCACTACAAAAGTCCTTCTGCGTTTTTTCTGACTCTTGCCACTTTTGCCAAATAAGCATCTTAATTATGTTGCCTTCTAGAACTGGCCTGTTTCTTACCCAATTTCTCCTCTTTTATTGAATTTTTTTAATTTCTCTAAACTTTTCTCTGCTTAGACAGAATTTCCTCCCACATTTTTACTCCTAGTCTGTTTTCAGCCAGGTAATGTAAACTCCAGGTCTCCTGGGACAGCTAACCCGATATGAACCCCACCGCCCGAGTCTGTTGGTGAGAGGGTTGTGAAGTGCCTGTGGGGAAAAGAGAGTAATCCAGGCAGACACTGTTGTGGCTTCACTAATGCTTCATCCACAGGAAAATTTTGGAAGGGGATAGTAATTTTAAGCCTACAGGAAAGCAGAAAATGGGACACAAAGCAGGATGGGATACCAAGGGTAATCCCCAGAGTTTACTTGCGTAAGATAAGGGTGTTTATAGAAAGGTTGTGCATTGGAGAGAATCCCTTTGGTTGCAAATGTATTTGCTGATCCAAAGGATGTTATGACACCAACGTTGGCCCGGTCACTCATGGCTGGTATTGGGCTAGGTCTCCTCCTACTGATCCCATAACAAAAGGGGGCTGAGTAAGGAACACAGAGCTTTTTGCTCAACAAATAGGAAATCTTTTTTCCGCTGCTTTGACAGGGACTCTGCTTTATCTTGTTTAACACTCCTCTGCAAATGAGCTGTTTAAAAATACGGGTTTCCCTTCTCCTTTTGAGAAGGACAACAAAAAGTTGAAAGATTTTCAGACTCAGCTTAAGTTCCAAGAGGAGGAAAGAAGGAGTGGAAATCTGTTATTTACTGCTATATTACTGCTATATATATAAACATATATGACTAAGTGTCACAATCTGGGTTCAAACTTCCATTGTCAAGAGTAGAACTTTTCCGAACACAGAAGAGAGTTTCAACCAGACCTCTTGGTCCCTGGCACAAGGACTCAGTGCCTGCAGAGCATGAAGACTGTGAAGCTGGTGCAATTCTCAAACAAAGCTGCTGGCAGTCCGCACGGCTGAGGTGTGTTTTGCAACAGACTCTTTGCTCGTTAAAGATCAGCTTCTACCACTTGCTCCTCAGCTCATTAATCATTAGCTGTAGGTGGGTGCAGAGGAAGCGATACGTGTCCAGGTTTTAGCAGAACTTTTATGTGTCGAAATTGTTGGTTAGATAAGACATGATAGAGGATCAGATTAAGGGCTGTATTTGAAACATTTTTGATGGTATTGCCATTCAAAAGACCCCTTCAGACTGCCTGAACCCCTGGGTCAGCCAGGGGAGAGAGGGATGTGTCTTTCTGAGGTCCTCTAATCGCTATTCAACAGCAACTGCTTGTTTCCATTGACCGGGTAGGGCACGGGGATCTGGTGGCTCTTCTCATTGATTTCTTGAATTCTGGTTTTGTACCCTGGCCATTAGTGCCTCATTGTGATCTTCACCTGGGCTGCCTACCTGGATGAGCAAAGTGGTAGGACAGACAGCTGGATCCAGAGAAAGACAACTTCAACCTGGCAAGCCAGTAAAGCCAGCCATTATTTTGTTGTCTCCCATGGGCTCTTTGGGCTGCCATTTCGCCTCTGTCTCCAGTATCCCCACAGGCAGTGAAAAAGTTATGCTCCAAAACCAATTCCCCATGTAACACGGTAACGGAGGAGAAAGTCACCCAAAAGCCCTTTTTTCATCACACGGGTGCCATGTCACATCACAGGCAGTAGATGGGTGGACACAGTGAAGCCCCCAGCTTGTGTTCAAACCCTCCAAACCCATGTTACTGGTGTGAGACTCAGCGAAGGCAGCAGCTCTTGGACAGAAAGCCTGGGATGATTTCACTTTGCAAAGTGTTTCAGTCAGCAGCCAACCAGACTCTTACCGAGTATTCAGCATTTTACTTTTTATACAGAAATAAATGGCAAAATTCCCATGATCTTCAAAAAGAGAGCACAGCCCTGAGTCTGTATGTAATACATTACTATTAGATGGAAATACTTGCTGGGCTCTGTTATTGGTGAGATTCAGAGTTTTATTTTTAACTGCTGTATTTTATTTTATTTTATTTTGGCGCTGCAAATAAACTTTTCAGTTTATTCGAGGAAAGAAATAAAATCTGGTCCAGGACGCTTTAGTCTATGGCTCTTTCCATAGTATGAAAATCCAGAGATCTGGATCAAACTGTATTCTTGAAGACAGACTTGGGAAAGGAGGGGAAGTGGTGAACTCGGCGCTGCTTTGCAGCCCCGATCCCAATTTTAAACCTAATCACCTCCAAATGTTGCAGAGGCGGGTTTGCCGGGGAAGAAGCAGGCCAGAAAAAAATCTAGTTGACGTGATCAGGTGAAGCTGTTGCCGGGAGGAAGAGGAGGGAATTGCAGTGTCCCTTGGCGCGGCTGCAGCTGCAGGTGGTGTGGGAAGGGGTGGGCTGAGCAGCAATTTTCACGGGTCATGGCTGAATCCACCCCTCGTGAAACTAGTGCTCCGTGACTGCCCCAAGCCCCCGTGTGTGAGCGTGGGACCCGTGGATGCTCCTGGAGCTGGCAGCTGCCTCCGGAGCCGGCTGCCTCCCCCCAGGGCCCTCCTCACCTGCACACATACTTCATCGCAAACGCAAACAGCAGACCAGGATCCTCAAAGGGGTTGCCAGCAACTGTGGGCTGATTTACGAGCTGCTGTCAGATGCGATGCGATAGAAGGAGGTTTGCAAGCTTCCCAGGGAGACCAGGTGGCTCTGAAGGAACCTCTCTAGGTCAGGGCTGTTGGTGGTAGAGTGCCCTTGGCTAGTTACAGCTTGGAAAATTGTACTTTCTGCAGCTGAACATCTGAAGGAACCCGAGACCAGGAGGAAATGGATGGGCGGTGATTCTTCATGACCCCGTCTCTCGCAGACAGGAGCTGGATTGCTGGGGGCAAGTTATTCCCTAATTGAGCATTACCGGCGTTAGAGCTGTAGCTGACCCAGCAGGCGCAGTTAGGGGCCATGACCACGTTCAACCACATGAACTGAAAACAAAGTAATGATGTGCGTTTCGAGGGGCGGCGGTAAATATAACGAGCAGATGTGAGGAAGAGGGCAAAGGGAAAAGCTGCGATAGAGCCTCTGAAGCACCTGCTTGTGGTCACAGCTGTAAGTGAAGTGTTTGACCCAGGGACTGTTCTAGTGCAGGGACTTCTTTGTGCCTGGCCCAAGATCAACCGTCTTCCCTGGGTCAGCAGGACGAGCAGTGCACCGAGCAGAGGGAGAGGCAGAAGTCCCTCGCATGGCTCTCTGCTTACCTTCCTGGAGAGCAGTGTAGATGCCAGGAGCCAGACAAATAAATCCTACCCATTGTCCGTGAATACATCTCTGGGGGTCAATGCCAGAATTATGGTTTCTCAGCATCTCTGCTGAATGGCTCCACACCAGCTTTGCGAGCGGGGTGGGCAGATGGCATCCAGCTGAAGGACTCCAGGGCACCATTTGTCATAGTGAAGAGCCACCAGGCTAGAAGCAACTTTCTTGGCTCGTCGCAGCCCTGATATTGCAAGTGGCAAGGCCATATGCTGTCTCCCACAACTTGTGAGTCTGTTCACATCTCATCAGAAACTACGCTGAGATGCTGCGAGAGCTTCCTATTTATACAGCGTGGCTTATAAGCTTCTGCATTTGTCACTCCACATGTGTGTGTCTCAATGCCAGGTTTCAAGTCTGTAATAGGTCGCTTTGGTTGCCCAGGAAGGTCAGCATCCTTCCGGGCCAGAATTCTCTCCCTCAGGTTTGATCATATTTTCCATTCCGATTTTGGTGGGAATCCAGCTTTCAGGCAGCCTTTTATAAAACTGCCTTTTTCTTCATCTCCTTCTCTCCCCCTTTCTTTACCTTTTAATTTGAACAGACCTAGGCCTTCCAGACACTGATCCTAATCTGGATCAGTGATGGCACTGGGATTTGACCCACAGCAAGCAAAAAGGAGCCCAGGGTGCACAGAAATATTCCTAGAACAGAAATCCTAGGATGAGGCACTCTGTACGGTTTGCCCAGAAATGGGAGCTTTCTTCCCAGGGAAACTTTTCCTCCAGAGGCTCAGGCTGCTACAAAAGAAGAGCTCATTTTGCTGGAAGTGCATCTGTGCATCCATGTAGCTGTATCTGTGCAGAAGTGCCAGGCATGCACCCAAAAAAAATATATTCACCAAAATATTCACCAAAAATTCACCAAAAAAAGAGAAATATTCTCCAAAAAATTAAATATTCTCCAAAAATCCATCCCAGGCATCTTTCTCAATTTTCACTGCCCAGCTCAGCTTTGTATAAAGGCCACAGGGACTTTGTAAGGGAATGGGTAAGGGAATGGGTACTATAATCATGCTGAAGGATTGTGACTGCTCGCTTACAGGGGGACAGAGGGGAATTGCTCACATGGAACTGATGAATGACACCACGGGCGATGGAGGGCAGGGGGCTGAGCTGTGCCAGCCCACAAGATGCCCCCAGCCCCTGGCACTGCCGGGAGAGGAGATGCTGCTCTGCCACCCCATTGCCCGAGCAAGCCAGGCTTGTTTTTGATGGTGGATGCTGGCATGTTTCCCTGCCACATCCCTTGGAGGGGACGGAGGGGACTCGGCTGGCTGAGCCATCCCCCTCCAGGGCTCACGTGGAGCCGGGGGTGGCCGTGGCGAGTCCCCATGGTGTCCCCGTGGCCGGCAGGGCTGGCTGCCACCGTCTCGCCGCTAATAGGATCAGGGAGGGAGCCGGGGGTGGCCGCTTGACGTTGACCCCGTGTTTCTCCGCCTGAGGAACGTCGGCTCATTGCAGGGCATGTGAGAGAGAGAGAAACCGGAGCTGCTGTGGTACAGGGCTGGATGCCACCCAGCAGGAGAGGGCAAGCAGCCAGGTTTCCCCCCCTCCCCACGGGTCCTAGCCACCTTTCGCCGCAGGGTTGGCCGCCGGGGCTGCTCCACACTGTCCTGGAGTAGAAATCCCTCCTCAAAGAGGGGGGTTGACGCGGGGCTGTGAGTTAAACGTGGGCTCTTCCTTGGCCCCCGGCCCACCGCTGAGCCGGGGTTATGAGTCAGGGAGCAGGGAAAGGGAGCCAGGGGATGCTGTCATGCTGCGGGGAGGGGGGGGAGATTTGTGTGCCAAAGCCTTCCTCACGCGTGAGTGGTGCTTGGAGGCAGCCTTTGTAAGTGGAAATGCCCCCCTTTGAAAGCTGCTGGGCCCTTGGGAATCTCGGTAAAGTGGGGGCTCCGGGCAAGGGACCCCAATACTGAGCATGGCTTTGAGCTGAAGAAAACCTCCGTCCTTCCCTGTGTCTGGGAACACCCTGCCTTCTCTGGGATGCTAAAGATAGCTCATGTACCCTTACATCAGCTGGCCAGTGTCATCTGGTCCTACCAAGGGGACACGTAGACCTGCTGGACCTGCCAAGCCCTTGGCTCACCTCAGTAGTCACTCTCCATGTGACAGCTTTGGAAAGGAGAAGGAGGTGTTTGGAGGCACTTAAGCATTTCTCTGCATCTCGTTGTGAAAAAACATCTCTTGACTGCTCTGCACGGCATCAGCTGGAGATCATGAGAAAAGCTGTGAACTGAGGTCTTGTAGCAGATGCTTATCTGTGCCTTTACTCCTGGGGCTGATAGGCAATGGGGAAAGGACTATCTAGCTATGTGGGGTAACTCTCTTTCCAGAGCATCTTGGACTGCTTTGTGTAAACCAGGGCAGAGTACATCAGCTCAAGGTGGGGGACCAAGAGGTGAGACCCACCTACTGCAAAAAGGGAGGGAATGCAGAGCTGCTCCCAGCATGGGCATGGAGATGGGTTCTGCAGCTGCTTTGTGAGTGACCCACACCGGGTGCTGTGGAGGCACAAACTGCTTCCAAGAGGGGCTTGAGAGCAATTTGTGAATCAAACCCATACATCTGGGAATGGAGCTCCTGTTAAAACTCACCAGCTTTGCTTTATTTAAAAATCCCCAGTCTGGGACACTCTGCAGTCCTGACCCTCTTCACGATGCTCTGTTTAGAGAGAATACTGCACTCATCTCCCGAAATAACATAAAACTCAGAAACCAGGGATGCTGGCATCTGCTTGGATAATTTGGCTGACTGAGCATGACTTTGATTCATTTATTTTTTGAGAGGGAAATATCTGGCTCAACTGGAGACTAATTCCCTCTCTCTCCTGAGATTGTCTTTAATAGCTAAATCTCAGCTCTCTCGCTCACTCTCATACCTCTGGAAACAATTGAATCAATTCCTTGTTTATAAAATGCCTGTGTTTGTGCACAGTTGACAAAATAAAACCTGCCTTCTGTTTTCCTGCCAGATCTCAACAGCGTTAGTCTTTGAGGAAAATTTTCACTTTAATTTGTGTGTGTTTCTCACTCTCCAGCTGCAGGAAAGATGCGCCGTTAGAGAAATGAAATCCAGGGTGAGACACACTACTCACATTAAGGAATTCAGGTCCTGACCTAAATCCATTTTTCATCTAACCTTGAATCCAAACACACCTGATTTTCAGAAGCTGATAGCTGGAGCTGGACTTGAAACGCAGGACACAGAGATCTCTATCACAGTTATGGGGCCTGAAGACCTGCCTTAATAGCTGTTTTTCAGATGCCTGCTGACCTCTCACATCCCTCTGAGGGATTAAGGTGAGATTAATTTTCTCTGACCTTACTCATCCGATGGTGTGGAGGATCCACGTTCTTTCAGAGTGACCAGCAGGATGGTACAAAGCAATCAGTCCATCCTTTTAAGAAGGTTTCCTCTGATCTATTTTGGGTGTCTACTTTGGGTGAGAAGAATCACACCAGGACCTCTCAAACCTTTAAGAAGTCCTGAGGGTAACTTGCTTCCATGAAAATATTCACCTTTGGTCCAAAAATTCCATGACTTGGTGCTGGAAAAGGACTGCACAGCTACAGCTGATAGACATGTGAGGGTAAGACAGACAGGACTCACCATGGACAAGGTGTGTGAGAATGAGCTGGGATGCTCTGTGTGAAGGACCCAAAAGTTGTGCTTCTGTGCAGCTTTTCAGATGTGCCTCTCTGCTCTAGAGAGTTTCAGACTTATACAGAGACCAAGAAATGAAAAAAAAGTACCTATATTTGTCCAATGTAAAAGTAACATAATGTAGTTTAATCAATTTATCTCCATGTTCTAATGTCACGCTAGCAAATCATCCCAGCTTCTCTTGGACTCAGGACAGCCACCCTGGGCAAACAGAGCTCAGTGCTAGCATGAATTTTGGCTCTCCCGTTCAACCTTTGGCCCTGAACCTTGTCACGCTTTACTGCTGCCAGAAATGTTCCCAGGATTCAGGGTAAGTTGTTGCCAGTGCTTCACCCGTGGGTCCCTGAGGCTTTGCTGCCACCAGAGACCTGCCCGGCATGGCCATTCTGTCCTGGTCCCTCCTAGAAAGAAGCAGGAATTTTGAAAAGAAAAATGAGTGCACACGCGGAGCCATTCTGGCACAATCACGATGCCTTTAATTCATATCCTCCATTTGTTTGAAATATCATCCTCATGCAGACAAGCTGTAAATTCAGTTCGGCCAAAAAATCAAGTTAATCCCTGCATTTCTTAATGCTCATCAGGCAGGGTTTGCTCCTGGCTCTCTGGGTCTGTGGAGGAATGTCTACCAGATTTTCTGTACCTTGAGTTACCTGACAGCCAGTCACGTTAGGGTACTACTTCCGTGAAAGTAAATTTAAAAAAAAACAAACCAACACTTCCCATGCCAGAATCTAGGCTGCAGAGAGCAGTCTAGGGCAGTTTTTACTAACTGATGGGTTTTGATTGACTGGGGAGGTTGTGAAACACATCCAATAGGTGGTGGTGGGTTAGAAGAAATGGTGTTATCCAGTAGCAGCACTGCTCCTCCCACACGAGAAGGACCTCTGTTACTGGTTGCAAGAGGTCACACTAGCCAGAGAGCTGCTAAATGCCTTTAATTTCATTCAGAACTCAGTCCCTGTGCTGTGGGTGCATCTCTTACCTCTGCAGCAGGTAACCACCAGCACACCTTGCTCCTTGCCTGGAGGGACTGACCTGCTGCCATACAGACCGGTTGGAAACTGGTCACTGTGTGATGGAGCCTGAAAAGTGCCAGTACGTTTACAAAAAATGCCGTGAAAAGGAGCCTTATCTTCAGGCTGATAAACTGCGTAGCTATTTTTACCTCAGCATACACGATTTTTATGTGCAATCCAAGGTAAACACACCACAAAGGGAAGGTAGTGCAGTTTTAGTCAGCAGTAAACTTCACTAAGCCAGCTCCAAGGAGGGGATAATCTTTCCCTTGTCTAGTTTGTTTGCAAAGAAAATTAAACCTGCTTGTTCTCATTGTGTGTTTACCCATTGTATGCACATTGGTTCTCAGTGGTACAAAGTACAGCTCTTTCCCCAGAGCAAATCAGTCTATGAACATATCCACTGGCTTTTGCTGCTTTCCTCACTTTAAGTGATTACAAGAAATGATCTTTGCCAGAAAAGCACTTTCAGCTGAGTTTTGCTGTGAATGGAATGAGAGGTTGAGCTCTGTATTGCAGAGTTAAAGAAGAGATTATTTCTACTTTGTATTTCTTCTGTTTTGTGCAGAAGCAAGAATATTATCTGCTCTGTCTCGCAGCCAGGGTCTGGCTCTGGTTTGCATTGCAATCAGCAAAGCAGCGCAGCCCCCTCCCCTTGTTTGCAGGGGGAGATGTTGTTTCTACGAGTCAGGTGGGCAAATGAATAATGTTCATAACTGATCCAGGCACGCAGCCTTCTTAAATGTATTGCTTAAAAGTGCTTCTCCTCTCGAGACCAACAATAAAAGAGAAAAACTGACCACGCTTAAGACTAATTCATTGGGTTGATACAGAGTAAAGTGATGCTGTAGGTACAAGTCCTGTCTCCAAGAGACAGTTAAAGCCATATCAGTGGGAAGGTTTATGGGTGGCTATATCTATTGACTGATTAACCATTTATGAAAACACATAATAATAACAACGTCATAATCCTTTACCACCCCTTGAAAATCCTGTGGTGTGAACTGTTCCAGGAAAAAAATAACTCACCTTTCAGTAAAGAATAAGATGATGGAATCTTTTTGGCCTTTTCCCTTGCAAAGGTGGGCTGGATGATACAAACCACACTGATCGAGAGGAGAAGAAGACATACGTGAGCTCTCCTACCAGTGGGGGTTGGTAGAACACAAGTGACACAGCCATTCCTTTTCCAGCCCTCTTGTCTGTTTTCCTCCCAAACCGTAGTAGAGAGTAAGGCAGTGAGGTTTTGGGGTGTACCCTCAGCATCCACTTAGTCATGATTTTTGAGCCAAACCAGTGAGATGTGATCACAGAATTATGTAGGGTGAGGTCAAAGGACTGTTGAGGGGAACCTGCCTGGTACTTTCAGTGCACCTGCTTAGAGCTATTCTCATGGGAACAGCTCATAGATCAGAATCCACTTTGCCAGCACACTTCCTTGTGAGATTTGCAAGGACTGCAGACCCTGGTGACACCACCACAACACTATTTCTTCTTACAGTGTTTCAGCTTCTCCCAACTGGAAAACATCATGGAAAGGAGAAGGGAAAAAAACAAAGCCACAGGAAAATATTTCCTTTTTAAGCACTGATTCCACATATGTAGGGTACTCTGGGGCTGTGGGGGTGGAATATGTTTTCCCCTCTTGGTTTTTCCTCATCCCTAACCTCTTGGTCCTCTTCAACGTTTCCTTTCTCTCCATGGTTACTCTACACAAACAATTTCCCTGCTGACATGGTCAATGCAAAACTGCCATAAATATGCACTGCAGATGCAACGTATTACTCACCCACGGGGTGACTCATCTGGAGCAAGCTGGTGAAGAGCCATACTGGGGCCTGTGAGTCAGCAAGGCTGGTTTTCTTTTGAGCTCACACCTACAGGGAGTGGAAGCACATCTCAGCGCCTTTTGTGGAAACCCAGGGAGCCCTGCATGGGTGGCCCTGATGGCTCATTCAGGAGATTACTGGAAACTTAGGGAAGGAAAGTCTTTAGCTGGTTTTCCTGTTGTCACTGATAGAAGGAGAGGGCTTGTGTAATGAGAAGGTGGCCATTGTGATCATATGTGGGATTTAAGCCTGAGCCCTTCCATGGTGAAAGCCTGACCCTCAACCACTGGAAGCCAAGATGATGTTAGCACCTGAAGGAGGGAAGGCACAGCAGGTAGCAGAGGGAAAGCCGTACAGTCACTGTCTCTTTTTAAGGGCAGAAAATAAGCTTCACGTGGTGAGTCCATAAACCATGAATTTTCTTGTGGTGCTGACCCTAACTCAGCCACCGCTCAAGCGTGTCCTGAGTCTGTGTGGTCTCAGCATCCTCAGCATGCTCAGAAGTGTCCTCTACTTACCTATTAGTGTGGTCTGTTGATTCCCAGACATTAGGTCACTGTTCACAGGAATTCAGGGAGCCTGCCCCTAAGTGATTAGGTTTTCATGGTGACAGATTAAAGCAAATTTTGCTTAACAGTATAATCGGTGACTACGATGGGCAAACAAAGGATAAAGCAAGGCAGATATGGCATGGGAAAATGACGTGTAGAATTGGTAGGAACTGTATGCAAATGTGAATGCGGAATAAAAATAAACACAAATGTAAAACGAGGAAACAGATACTTTCATCGGAAGGGAAGTGTTGTGTTGGTTTGGTTTTTTGGTTAGGTTTTTTTTTTTTTTTAAAAGGTTAATAGGGAAATAGACTACTAAGGCAGAATTTTGGCATAAGTGTTGTGATAAAATTTCATGCAAGACTGGGGCACCTGCAGGTGGAGGTGAATGCCATCTTGGGAACAGGAATGCAATTGGGGCATCAGATCCCTCTTTTATTTTCTTAAGAAATAATTTAAAATATCCTCATGTAGCTGAAGCAGATGGCTACAATCACACCATTTTATCTGAATCCGAATAAGGAAAAAATTGTTTCCTGGCTTCATGACACTCAAGCTGTTTCTCTTAGCCTTTTCCCCAGGAAAAGCCCCAGATACTTCACACCTTTGATATTCTCAGGTTCTTTACCTACTGGTCAGTCTGACTCATGCTAAATTTCCCTAAGCTGTCCGTAATAGTTCAGATATGCCAATATACAACCCTGCGCTATCTCCAATGGTTGTCATACACTGTTTCATAGAGGATACTGTGTTAAGTGCTATATTAAGTCCTCCCAAAAGAACTAGGCTCAAATAGAGTGGCTAAAGGGTGTAAAGCCCTTCTAGGTAATCATTTGTAGATTGATCTGATCATGCCAGGTCCAACTTGTACTCATTCCACTCTGTCTGCTGAGCAAAGCTGGGCCAGTGATGCGATGCCCAGTGTGCTTGGGCTGGCTCACGTTCCGAGAGCCCTGGAGTTCAGGTCTACCTTCATCCAGGCTTCTCTGTTGCCAAAGCATTTGGTTTGCTGAATGACATTATGATCAAGGATTAGCAGGGGGCATAGCCCCAAACCCTGCTGTATTTTCTGAGGGAGCACTCACCCCGCAGTCAGGAGGCCGTAAGGTACCTCTGGGTTGTGGTACCTTGGTATCTCCTACTCCTGGCCACGGCACATAACACTCTTGCCTCCTTTTCAGTGAAGAACTGTTTCCAAATCTACATTGTCAGGCTCCAAAAAGGGTTGGCTCACAGCCTGTTGTATAGCGGAGATAAAGTTAGATGATCCCTTACATGCTGTGAAATGCTCCATGAAACTTTGTAGGGGATAGAATATGAACCTCCTTTAAATAGACTCCCTGTGACTGCCCAAGGCCTGCATTTCTCATTAAGATTGCTTTTGGTTTTGGTGAGCAAAGAATTCTTGGAGAGCATCGTTCCTCTTCTCTTTTATACTTAAATCCTTCCTTCACTTCTCCACTGCACCATGTTTTGGCTGTTATGATGACACTTTTCTGGGTTTCTTGCTAACCACTTACCTCAGAGCAGCTGGTTTGGTTCCCAGACCAACTGCACCTTGCTGGGTTCTCCCCTTCGGTGCCCGGGCTCCTCTCCACATTGGCAGGAGATGGTGCCTTCACACAAATTCACTCTGAGCCAGAGGAATGGCTTGCTGGATGCAGAGGCAGAAGCAGGAAGACTTTTGTAAGGCTTCTTGCAATGGGAAGGGAAATACCCATCAGCTGCTGCCAAAGCCGATATGGTACAATAGAGAGTGGCTTTGTTTTTGTGGTGTTCTCCAGAGGGCAATTAACAGTTTGAGGAGATGCTAAGTGGACTTGGGTTGAAAGGGAAAGCCTGATGCATGAAAAGAGCAGGGATGAGAAGTGGAAAAGCCCTCCTGATGGAAGTGGGAAGGGTGCAGGCATCCTTCAGACCACTTGTTAGCCTGGGAGCCATGGACTGCTTCCAAGAGGTCCAAGAGTGGTAGCTAAGAAATGCACATTAGTAGGCTTTATTTTGCTTTGAGTCTGCTGCACAGCTGGAAAATGTAATTAGGTCCTTGTGCTGTAAAATGGGCTGCACAAATGCTGCTCCAGGCTTCTAATCTGGAAGAGGAACCTGGGAACAGGTTAAGCGTAGGCTACGCTGCAATGGAAACACTCTTGCTGTCAATCTAAGAGGATAAGATTTGCCTCAGAAGCCACCTTCTCTTGACCCCAACGCTTTGCCTGGCATGTACAAGGCAGTCAGAATAGTTCCTTATAAACCTGGAACATCTCATCTACACCCTTCACTTCAGGTAGATTGCTCAACCGTTTCTACAACCAGAACATCAAGTTTAAAGGATAAATTGGGAGATCTACTGAAGGAATAGACTTGGAGGAAGAGAATGGGACAGAGAAAATCCCAAGCAATAGGACCAACTCCACTGGAGATTTCTCCCCTGCTACGGGAGTAAGAAACAGAACTGAAAAAGGACAGTGTGTGAGCAAGGATGGTCTCTTCCTAGTTAGGGAACTAGCTTGGAGACACCACAGGTTTGTGTTACCTGCATATCCTGTGAGGTTAGCTGCCTCTGCTGGATAATGCTCCTTCACGGGGTCAGGTGGATTCAGAAAATTTTGTTTCCAGCATTCTTCCTCCATCTAGAAAGTAAACAGAGTACACAGGGTATTGTCCTCTGGTGATGTCTCCAAATGGGAGATAATCACCTGGCACTACCATCAATCATTCCCTCAAGTTGTAAAGATCTTTGTCTGTAGATTCAGATTTTGCTCTAGATTTAAGTGTGTATAATCACTATGTTTCCATGTAAAAGGGCTCTTATTCTTACAATATTGTTTGGAGGGGGTGGTTGTTTAGGGGGTTTTTTTTGTTATTGTTGGGTTTTTTTTTGTTTTGTTTTTAACTGGATGTTTAGGGGTTTTTTTTTGTTATTGTTGGGGGTTTTTTTGTTTTGTTTTTAACCTGGAGAAAGCCCATCCAACAACAGTATTAAGAATCCAAGGTTTGCAAAGTCAAGCACCTTGGTGCTAGAAGGTGCCAGAAATTGGATTGATTGCGTGAGTTCAGTTTTATCTCCTATTTTGATTTCTTTTTACAAGATCCTGCATATTTCAGCAGAGGGCCCCAACCACATTCAGTGTGCCAGGTGGACAGTGAAACAGGCAGAATGTGCCATAAAACAAACACTTTCTCTTGCGATTAAGGCATGGGGTGGGTATTCAGGAGAGGTAAATTATATTCTTGGCTTTGCTACCACCTTTTGTTTGATGTTGAGTTGGGTGAGATAGTATCATAATGAAAGTGTACGAGGTGGTTGAATTATGGTGGTGGCTTGGCAGCATGAAATATGGCCTTCTCCACCGTATCTTTTTTGGTCTGTACTTTGCAACCTTTGTGTTCTTGCAACCAAGCTTTATCATAGCACACATTGTCCTGGAGGAGTGGGTAGGTCCCTGATTTTTTTAGTGTCCTCAAAAGAAAACAGCACCCCGGTGATGAGTGGCTTGTACAGCTCTTTGTGATCCTGCCTTTCTCCACTTGAGGGCGATGTGACCTGATTCAGTTCAGTGTGAAATGAAGATCACAAAATTTTGACGTGTAACACTGGGTGTCCAAATCATGTCCAGTCATCTGAGTTCCCACTGATGTTGGTGGAGATTTGGTCAATACAGACAGTGGAGTCTGAAGGGAAAGTCAGCTTTCTCTAGAATACACAGGCATCAGCTGAGCACAGGAACTGCTCCTGCACTTGAGTCTATTGGGAAGGGCCACAACTCCCTTCCCACCTTGTGTCGTTGGGATGGCTTTGGATCTCCTGTATGGGCTCCAACTGCTGTCCAGGAAGTGTCCCCCAAAGATCCTTGGTCCCATCTGGCAGTGTGTACGGGTATTTTGACTGTTCTGAGGCATGTCAAGTGGCACTGGATATCAAATTGAACAACTAAACCAAGGCCCAGATCTCTACTCACAGTTATAGGAAGTTGGACATTCAGCTCGTCTAGACAGAAGCTCTCAGCTGCCTACATTTAAGGGTCTTTTCTTTAAGATAAGCCCTGCCCAGGGTTATTGATGTCATCAAAGAAAGGAAGATGTCCACCTTGGTGTGGAAATGCAGGACATTTTTGCTAAGGGGACTGCATGCCCACCTCTCAGTCAGACTGTAAGGAAGCACTTTGTGGGTCAAGATCTCAGATGAAGAAGCTGACTGAAAATACAGGTGATGCTCCACTGCCAAATTGCATAGCCAGGTTTTACTAGAAAATATGTGGCAACAGAGCTTTTTAAAGACATAAACCCTTGCCTTGTATAGGCCCATGATAATCCTTATGGCAAGAAATATAGTTCAGGTTTCTGCAATCAAGCAATACATTTTATTTTTATAGTCCAGGAAAGCCACCTTGCACTCCAGGAATATGGGAATATGCAATGACTGTCTGATAAACGTTAGTTATCTAAATGATCCACCTTAGTTATGTTTGTTTGATCTATCAAGTTGATCAGCACTTACCTTTCTTGTTTACAGGAAGAACAGGACAGAAATATTACAGATGGAAACATTTTGGTCCACTTAAATCTACCTGAAACCAGATTAGTGCTATAGTGGCAACTGAAGCAGACATTGCTAATTAGCAGCAGCTTAAAATACTCAGGCAGCAATGGTCTATAATGAAATAAATAGATCATCATTGTCACCAGCAGTAGGGAAAGTGTTACAGGGCACCAGATATTCATGGCAGAAGCCTAGGAGATCATGCTTCTTTCTGGACTTTGGATCCCACGACCACATTCAGAATCTTCACATGTTCAGTTCTTTTCCTAAAGTCAATTTTCATACATGGCCCTAGATTTTTTTCAGACAGAAGGGTATCTCTTCTGTCTTACTGGGTATATGTGTTGTTCTGATGTGGTGAAAGCTGCACAGAAATTGCCCTTGTTTTGAGTCAGCAGACACAGGAAAAGATCAAGTCCCAGGTCTTGGAGCAGAGCACAGAACTATGCTTAACTCCTTAAAACCAGTTGAAGTTTAGACCTGTAACGAACACCTGGGTCCAAAAATACCTCTGTTAGTATCCCCAAATGCCTCTTATCTGGTTCCTCGGGTTTGGTCATTTTCTGATGGTTGATCTAATAACACTTTGATTGAGTTATAGCCCACGCAGGTCAAGGATTTGGTTTGTTTTGGAAAAAAAGAAAGAGGGAAACTAAAGTGCTTTCTTAGTAACTCATTTATATGTTAGTGGGTTAAAAAAAAAATTGTTGTTGGATCATTTATATGTTAGTGGGTTAAAAAAAATTGTTCTTGGATCATTTTTTTCATGTTAGCCTCTGTCACAGTTCTCGGACAGACAAGGTACTTCAGTTCTCTTAGCCTTTGACATGGGATAAAATTGTTCTTGGATCATTTGTTTCATGTTAGCCTCTGTCACAGTTCTCAGACAGACAAGGTACTGCAGTTCTCTTAGCCTTTGACATGGGATAAAAGTAATAACAAAAGGGAATTAGTAAAGGAAAAACAAATTCCAATGTGGAGATTTCCCAGTGGCCTGTGGACCTCACTCCCACAGGATTGCACAGAGGCCAAGAGCGGAGCAAGGCTCGTGACAATTGGAAAGTGCCAGTCCTTGCCTAGGTAATCACAGGGAGCATGAGAGGCAGCCCTTCCAAATGCATACCGTGGGGGTCCCCAACCTTGGCCCTGGTCTTGCCTTCTCTCCCCAGACACGTAGCAGTAATTCTGCTTACCTTCATCCCAGTGAATCCGTCCAGAAAGCCCTGGCACCGTGGTGGCTGACCCTCCAACCATCTGCCAGCAACAGCAGGAGCCTTCTGGATGCCTTGTGTGGGGAAGCACATGGTGACATTCTTGCAAGAGGGCCTTCTGCTGAGCAATTGCCCTGGCTGTGTCTTAAAAGCTTCCACTGTAGTGCTGAAGGTAAGGGGAATATACATTCCTGCTGGCCTGCTTGCTGCTGGTTTGACATCATGCCACGTGGGGGAGGTGTTGGAAATAGGCAAATACTACCGAATTAAAATAAAAAGTAATAATAAAAAAACCCACTCTGAGTTGAAAGGGAGGAGATCCAGGAAAGGAAATACCTCAGGCAGAGAATTACTACTTCTGTATCAAAGCCAGCATCTCCTTACTCTAATATTTAACACCCAGGGGAGCTGAGGGGGAGGACGCTGAGAATGGGTGAAATTTTTCAAATGCACCCAATTTCTAGCGATTTTCCTTGGGTGTATTTTTCTTCTGAATATTCAGTTGGATGAGAAATGTGACATTTGGTCATCAGAAGAAGATGAAATGGGCACAAGCTGCAGAAGGAGAAATTATTTTTGGACGTGAAGAAGGGCGTCTTTCTTGTGAGAGTATCGAAGAACTAGAAGAGAAGCCCAGAGAGAGTGAGAAGTCTTCATCTTTGGAGATAACCAAAACCCAGTGGAGCAAGGCCCTGAACAACAAAATATGACCTTGAACCTAGACCTGCTTTGATCAGGGCATTGAGCTACAGACCTCCAGAGGTCCCTGACAACCCAAATTCTTCTCCAGTTTTGTGAAGCTGAGATGGAGATTGAATAAAATAAGGAAACAACTTCCCCATTTTCCCCTCATTTCTCTCCCTTCAGCACAGCTGGAAGCTGCTTTCCTTGTGCCTTGCCATGCTTTTGGCTTCTAATGCCTCTGGCCCATACAGGGTACTAATATCCATTTCAGCTGCTTTGCTTAATCAGTTAAGCTAGTTTGAAGTCATTTCAGTCCCCAGTGATGCTTCCTGCATCAGTGACAGCGAAATCAATCGCACTGCAACAAGAAGCACTCTTATTGCATTGCCAGCACTTATGGGGATGTCTTTTGCTGCTACAGGGACAAGGAAACAAATAAGACAAGAGCCAGACAAGGTACAAAGTAGGTCTACAAGCTCACCAAGGGAAAGACAACATGAAAGAGAGAGGTTATTGGGAGGATTGAAGCTGGTTGTCAAAGTGACATGGTACATGCACAGGGATCTGCTCCCTCTCTTTGCTCTCTTAACCCACCTCCTTGTTAGGAATGGTATATGATGAGGTCCCAAGATTGGATCCAGGCTATAGGAGGCCAATACTGTTATCCCAACCAGCACTATGACAGTTCTCCTGTGTCTGGTAAGGAGCTGCATCCAGGTCTTATTCTTAGAAAGGAGCAAATTTTTTTTTTTTTTTTTTTTTTTTTTTTTTTGTTTT
>NW_015090864.1:4515381-4625556 GCF_001431845.1 Calidris pugnax
TTTTTTTTTTTTTTTTTTTTGGCTCGTTTGGATGCAGTGTGCAGAAATCCAAGAGGCACGTTTTAGTTTTGGGGCAGGGTGGTGTGGGGCCTTTCTCTTGCTGCCAAACCTTTAGACATTTTGGAATTACTCATTTTCGTGAGGTTTTGACTCAGCACCAGAGGCAGGAAAGTGAAACAGTCCATCACACCAGGTGTTAACAGGGCAAAGGCATTAATAGTGCTTGTCACACATTTGGAGACTGTGGGGCTCCAGGCCCACTGACCCCAATGGGAAAGTCCACGGACTGGCTTTGTTTGACCTTCCATGGCTGTAAGTACCCGGAGAGTTAGAAAAGGTCCAGGACACAAAGTTAAATGAAACACTTGCTGGCATGCATGTCTTTTTTTTCGCACTGGCAAAAGTCCTGTTTGAGTGGATCCAGAAGGCTTTTGTCCCAAATATTTACAATATGCTGCTAAAAGGAACTGCCGGGTGTGACCTGGGGGCCTTCTCTCCACCTCTTTGCCTGAGGGAGATCCAAAACAATGCAAGGGAGCTGGATTTCCTGCCAGGCTGGTCTCCGCCTGGGGAGGGGATGAAAGAGAGCCAACCACAGACAGCAGATGTCCCTTATATTACTTAATACAGCCCGCCGCAGGGGGCAGGAGAAGAACCTGTAGCAGACAGACCAGCTGAAAGCTCTGCTGGGGAACAGCCTTCCTACAGCTCTTGGAAAGGGCTGGGATGTGGAGTGGCCAGACCCTTGGCCACGTGCTGGGTTGCTGCAGCCAACTCAAACCCTGACTTCTTGTGGGTCACCGCATCTGCTTTGACTTCGCTGCAACCAGCAAGAAAAGGGGGAAAGCTGGTCCTTTGTCATTTATTGGAGGAGGGTACGTTTCCTCTGGAGTTTTTGAGTCCTCCGGTGAATCACAGAGAAAGCTCTATTCCTGCTCTGCGCTGCTCTTCTGTGATTTCAAAAGAAACTGTGCAAAAACGTTCATTCTTTTATTTGTAGAGTCTGTCCCAGTAGGACTTTATTGGTGTCTCTCCTCTAAAATTCAGAGACTTTTTCCTGGCTTAAAGGTAGCTGGTAATTGACTTACAGCTGCCTCTCCACAGGAAATTGCAGTATCATATTTCCTTTTATGTTGCTGCTTCGTAGAAACATTCCCATGGATTTCGGGGAAAAGGAAGAATGAAAAGGTGAGAGCAGGATAGGAATCTACCTCTGTTTGGTCCTGATTCTACTGCTGCTTGCCCTGAGGATCAGAGGGGATCAAGCTTTGTCCTGATTAGAGCTGTCATTAATAACAGCTACGTGGTGATCATGGTCATCACAGCCCACATAGGAGACCTTCACATGGGTCTAGAGAAAACTTTTCCTGAAGTTTTTTTGATAGGTCACTCTTGCTTTCACAAATCGTGGTGATGTCTCCTTGTCTGTTTTTAGAGGATGGTAAGAGAAAGGTCCTTGCATTCAGTCCTGGCTGTATTCCCATCCCAGCCATGGTGTTACAAGAGCCAGTCTTGGTTACCTTGAGTGCCCATGCAGAAAGGTCTGTCTGTGCCTTCTCATGGCTTGCATCTCTCTGTGGATTTACTGATCACTGAACAGTGAAGGGGAAGACTTCATAAGGCTCAAAATTCACCTTTCAAGGCAAGAAGCATGTTAACAAACCCAGAGGAGCCAATGCTAACCATATTAGCTACAATTACAAGGGCTGGCCAGCTTCATTCTTCAGGGCAAAACTGATCTCTGGGGATGGTCAGGAAGGCTGTTTCCCCCATGGAATGGGATTATACAAGCAGGTGCATGAAGCAGGTTTTATGACTGTAGTGCGATAACAGCTGGAGACCCCAGCACAAGATTGGGTTTCCTGGCTTGGCCCAAAATTATACATCACCCCGGGGACTGCCAGAGATGCGTGATCTGGTTCAAATTGGATAAGAACATCTGCCTTCTCCCACTGCCCTCCGCAGACCATACATGAAAACTGTCCCTTGCCATAACTCTGCTGGAGCCAAGTGCCATTTACCTCCGTGGATAATTTGGTCCAACGTGCGGTGAAGTGTCAGAATTGCCGGGGCTTGTGTTCCAGTAGCCGCAGCTGCTCACAGTGGAGCTGGCCGAAAAGCTGTTTTCATCATTTGTTGTGTGATCTCACTTTCCCTCCATGGCTTCAGCAAGTGGAGCAGCTTCCACCCGGCTATAAAAGGCTTTTTTCCTACGTTCGGCCGTGCTCTGATGGAGACTTGCCATGGTACCACATGGACCACATCTCCAGGCTGGCAGGGATGTTCATCCAGGTCTGCTCCCTTGAACAACTCTATTGTACCTATTTCTTCTAATATACCTGTGATGGGGAAGTCTGGCCTGATGAATGCTCTTGATAGGAATCTAGACAGAAATTAAGCTCCTTAAGCATCCGTTGAGGAAAACCTTTTCCTCATGGGAATGTAAGCAGGAAGACTGATGATCTAGGGAAACAGCCTTTGCATGATGACCGGATGAACATGCTCCATAATCCACAAGCTTGTGTGGCATATCAACAACCAGCATCTGTTGATGGGCCAGTACTGTCCAAGTCCTCCAGACTACTTCTGAGTGGGCACAAAGAATCCTCCATCATTTTACAGAAGAACACGGGCGTCCCAGAGCTGACACAGTGAGACAACAGTGAGTGCTGCCAGGTTGTGATATGAGGAACCCTGGATGTGACATGGCCAACGTTCTGATGCTCTTGTCTGAGTGCACTGATTCAGCTTGGCATCAAACAGCGCAGACACGGAGAAGTTTCACACCAGCAAAACCTAGCAAAGAGGAGGGACAATTTCTAAGCAACTGAAGTGATTTGAGGTTTCTGGTTAAAGTATCAGGGTGCTCAACTAGGAGGCTGGAGAATAAAAGGCTATGGCCATTACATAGTGGTATAATTTAAAGCCATGACTCCTGGGACTGTAGCTGCGTGATCAGGCAGGGGCTGCTGAAGAGCTGTGCTATGAGACGAGCTGACCCAGAGAGCAGCTCCGCGGGGAGGCACGTGGCATCGGGCCTGGCAGGGTGGGTGAGCACTTGGGAAGCTGTAGTTTTATCTCCTCCAAGATGCCTTGGCCGTCTGTACAGGACGTGGCGTGCCGCCAGAGTCGGAGACGTCGCTGCCCTGGAAGGGGGGGGAGCAGAGCTACGGGGGGCTGAGCCCAGGCTTTGACAGGTCTGTTGCAAGCACGGCTGGGTAGGCTGCTCAGGAGCTGTGAGAAACAGGCATTTTACTAGTCTCGGGGGAGACCTTTAACGCTGAGAGCAGCCAGGGAGGGTGCATGCATCAGCTACGTCTCAGCTGGTAAACTACGCAGGTCCTGAGCACAGGGTTCCCATGGCAGCACAAGGCTGTCCGTGCTGCTGGATGGTGAGCACAGTCCCTGGCACGGCCCTGCTGGCATTCCCCACGTGATGCCCAAGCACAATTTGGGGGTTATCACAGGCTGGAGACATCTCCACCAGGCAGCAGTGATGTGGCTGTCCTCTTTGAAGGACAAGAACATCCGAGTGGGATAGATGCAAACTGTCCTGCTGTGATCTATATCCTCAGAGCTGGAAAAGGGGCTTGTGCCCACCTTGTTGGTTGGTGCAGCCAGGAGGGTGTCAGGGTGCAGAATCGGGTCTGGCAGCCAGAGGACTCCTGGCTGTCCATCATGTGCATCAAACCACTTCACATAATGGCCTCCTGGAGATCCCTCTGTTTATAGTCACCTCTGAACTTTCCCTGGCTTCCGTCAGGTTAACACATGCACTCCCCAGCCCTGCAGATGCTCGAGAAAATTCAAACTAGGTGGGATCTGCCCTGGGAAATTGCAGTTGAGCACTCCTCACTGCTCCACTGATCTCCTGCAAAGTGGGGCTTTATGAACTGCTTCTGCTTTTTTTCCTGATTTCAATAGCCTGACAGTGGTGCAGCCCCACGGCTCTCAAGAACCACCATCATTTGGACGGGCACTTTGCAAAAAGACAAGCTGGGAGATTTCCTCGTGCCACCTGGGGTTGCTTGAGAAAAAGCAGCGAAAAACTGCTGCTGGCTACTGTATTACAGCACAACGGGGCTGCAGGCAGGCTTTGCGGTGTTATCACGGAGTTAAAACGGATGGATAATAGGGCTAACAAAATAAAAGAAGGTTCTGGGGAACAGGAAACTCTGCACGGGCGAGCGCGCAGAGGTGAACAAAGCGTTAAACCCTGGCAGAGCAGCTGCTGCTGACCTTCTGGTCCCAGCACCGCTAAACAAAGCTCCTGTTACAGCTGAACTTTAGTACCAACTTCTGCAGCTCCAGGGATCCTCGCAAAAGTACACGCCGAGCTGCAATTAGCACGGCACAAAACCGTGGGGAACAGGGGAGGAAAGAGGATAGTGGGGTCACGAAGTCCATGGATCCCACCATGTCCTCTCCTTAGGCTCTCCCCAAAGCCTTCCTCTGCAGTGGCCAGGAGTTTAGGACTTGTGAAGCTGGAGGGTGCTTCCAGACCAAGCTGCTGATTGATATATCTGCCATAATTTTTTTTTAATTTCCACTTACAATTTTGACCTTCACAGCATCCTGCAGCAATGAGTTCCGTGGATTGATTATGCGCCTTGGGAAAACGTGCTTTCTTTTGTATCTAAAATGTGCTTAATTGCAAGTTTTCTGAATGCTCCTGGGTCCTCTGGCGTGGGAAATTATGAACAATTATTTAATATTCCTCTTTCCCTCCCTATTTATGGTTTTACAACCTCTAATATCACATTCTCAGAGAAATCTTTCGTTTCAGAGGGAGAATCCAAATCCATTCAATCTCCTTTCACATAGGAGCCTTCCACAGCCAATATTTAATGCTGGGCATCCTTCCTGCCCTCCTGCCTGCCTTCCTCAGAAAGCAGAATTTGAGTCACTTCCCACCAGAGGTCCTACAGGTATGGTCCAGGCTCTTAGTGTGACATGAAAATATGTGAGAAACTTTTTTAATCTGATGGCACTTCTTATCCTCCATTGAAGATGATCCTGGAATTATACCCCACAGAAAAAATTGAACTTATTTTTGTGTGAAACTTAATAAGAGGGATGAGGCAGACCAGACATAAAGCATCCAGAGTTTCCTTGTCTTTATTCAGGCCCCCAGACTCTGAGGAACAGAAGAATTTGTCCTGTGAAATACTAAAGAATACTCAGGAGACTTAGATGGACACGAAGCCTGTTTGTGGCACAGAATAAAGAAACAGGACCAAAAAAAATAACAAGTTTGGGTTGAAATAGCAATAAACATTATCTTGATTGCTTTCTGCATGCAGATGAGTTCAGTTGTAGGGCCCAGTTTTAATAGTTTGAGCTTGAAATTTGCCTTTTTCCAGCTCAGTGCTTGATTTGCACATAGCTTACAGTATGGTAATCCCCAGAGCTGTCCACCATGTACTTTTTGCTGCTCAGGTCAAGAGCTCTTCTGTACCTTGTCCTTATTGCTCCTGGCCTGTTGCCATTACACTGACAGCAGGGTGAGGGAATTGAGAACCATGTGGCTGCTGAAGGTGGACATTGCTCCCCAAGTGTGCAAGCACCTGGGGTTTGTATGTTGGGAGGCACATGAATTGGCCGTCAGAAGTTTGCCTAATAATACACATTGATAGGGATGTGTTTGAGGTCAACCTTAGGATCAGCTCATTATTACTAATATTGTTTCTTGGGCCCCAGGAAAGCAGGGAGCCTAGAAGAACAGGAACTTTATTGCTTAGGAGTTGGGAGACTCTTTGGGCTTTCTTGTTCCCAGTCTAGTGGTAAGAAGTATTCCAAAGTGGTTGAGCACTCAAGTGCATGGCACACAGGCCCTTGGGAATAAAAGAATGTGCAGATTACTTATTGGATCATTCTGGGCATATAACTCCCCATCTAGGCACCATGTAACTCCTCGTCTAGGCATGGTTGGTACCTTCAAGAAAGCTATGGGAAACAGATCATGAGTACACTACTTCTCCTACCAAGAGTGTCTCTGAGCTTTTAGCAAGCAGTGTTTGTGGACTTACTTACCCTTTCTGGGGCAGGAAAACCCCAGATCCCCTCAGCACTCAGCCAGGAGAGGCAGTAAACAGCCTCTTTACTACAAACTTGTTAAAATGTATGTGTTTTTGTTTGGATCAAACCACCTTCTGTAGAAATTGGTTTTGTCAGACAGCCTCTGCCCTCTTCTAAACAATATTTATTACTTGGGGTGGCTCTTCACCTTTCAAAGGAAGCCCAAACTCAGGTCCAAACTGACACGTGCCTCAGGATGGCCTCAGGATGGAGCAGGACCATCGTTTGGAAATCATTTTGGTAACACTACAGGTGAAAGATGCAGTTTCCACTTTGCAGGAAGAATTTGTGGTTGAGGCCACAAAGCCTCATGGGAGGAGATGAGTGTCTTGCAGATGAGGCCACTTTGGGAACTTGGAGGCTGTGGGGCAGCTCCTTTCCCTGCCAGGACACCCACAAACCTCCTCTCCCATCAGGATGGAAGGCAATGCTATGTAGCGTTGCCACGGCTCCTGGCTGAGTCACATCATCTCCAGGGCTTTGCCCTAGTTCCTGGGATTTCATGAATCCTCACCTTCCATTTTGAAAACTTGTGAACCTGATGTTGCTGGGGAAGACTTGAAAGCATGGTGCAGGCATAATTGAAAAGCTTAAAGCCTCAAAATTCGCACTAAAAGCTGACACATCTTGGTTTCAGAAACCTGCTATGGGTGGGTGTGTGAGGAGGCAGGCAGTGGCACTGGTACTTTTAGCAGTAACGTTGACAGCATTAATACCAACGGAGCCACCATGGTCCAGGACTTCATTTACATTTGCTCTGTGATAGCAACTCATCCCAGAGAAGGGTCTCCTGTAGGTGCTGCAGAAGTGATGCATGAGACCACTCTGCTCCAAGGACCTCCTGGTTCAAGTCCAAGGGCTCTGACCTGTAGTAGCTGATCCTTCTCCACAACCCTCTGTCCCTGTCCCGCAAGTTGCAGCTCCCCAACCTCTGCCCTTGTCCACCTGGGTTATCAAAGTTAATGAATATGGGGGTATCACTTACATGGGTAGGATGCAATTATCTCAGCATCTCCCAGAGACTTCGGAGACCAAGTGGTGGTGGTACCCGCTCCCATTCCTTCACTGTGTTTGGAGAAAGTGGTGGTAGAGCAGATATTGAGAGAGGTGCCTGGAGCACGCTGAGCCTGTCAGGCATGCTGAGCTGTGGGTGCCTGTCAGGAGAAATCACTGCAGCTGTCTGGGAGATTTCTTACCTCCCCCTGCTAGATCTGTGTGTGACTGGTGACAGACTGGTACGCTGGGTTCACGTGTACCTGGGATGCAGTGGGAGTTGTTCTGGCATGTTTGGAGCTCCTGTACATCACCCCAGGTCAGGAGGATTTGCAGACTTGGTTGCACCACTGCCAGTATTTGTCAGGAGTTGAAATCGTGGTGTTGGCGGCAATGGTGGCCAAGTTTCCAATCTGGTCGATGCTGTGGAAAGCTGCCAGGACTGAGTCCCCACCCAGGACCTTTGGGAACGTGCCTGGGGACTGGCTCATCCCTGTTTCACACCACCCACGGGCCACCCCACACTCTCAGTGCTCCCCTCCAGCCCTGCCCCTCCACCAGCAGGTGACTCCAGCAGGAGACTCTGCGTGGTGGTAGGAACAGAAACCCAGGGTCTCCCTGCCTGTGGGCATCCCCCTGTAAAGCTGTCATGAGGACCACTTGCCAGCTTCCCAGGGCCACCATTGCAAATTGAAAAACGTTTTAGGAGGCTGCCAGACGGCTGCTTGTGGTGGCCCTGTGGTGGTCTGTCCTAAGCGCCAGGTTTTGGGTTTTTGTTTTAAAATCTCCTAAATCAGAAGCCTGGTGCAGTCTGCGATGCAGTCTTGACAAAAAGAAAACATACCCAAAAGCCATACTTCCAACCTCCACAGTTGCTTTGGACATCATGAATTACCAGAAGACACACGACTAGCAGGAGAGAGGATGGGGAGAGCAGAGGTCCATTAGCGATTCTCTACCCCCAGCATATGGCTAATTAAAATTTCTAATTAAGGCACTGTGGGGGTGAAGAAAGGAAGCTCTTGGCCGAAAGTCCCCCTCCTTTTTCTGTATTTCCTTCGATAGCTTTATAAATTTCCCCCCTAAATTAACTAATTAATATCACCTAATCAGTTAATAGAATTAGCTAATTAGATTGCTTAATGGAATTTCTGAAGAGCAGATTTGGAAGGTCTTAAGGAGACTTTAATCACTTTTTATCTGGGAAGCGGGGCACCAGCGCCTGCATTCACTCAGCAACTGAGAGCAACTGCTGCTATCAGCAGAGCTTTTCTGAAAATCACTAACGGGGTTCCATCCTGCTCCGGAGTCGCAGCTACGGTCACCCAGCCTTGAGAGGTCAGGTCAACCCTCCAAGTTGGCTGTTGCCTCCACCTGATCACATCAAAAATCCAGCACTTTTAAAATGCTCAGTATTTTAACAGCATCAGTGGCGGGGTAGAGCACTGCAAAGGTAACCCATCTCCCTGCAGGATCTGGAGAGCTTTGTTAGCCCGTGGCATTTTTCTCAGCTTGTTTGCTGACGCTGTGCTTAAGTGGTGGTGAGTGATAGCAGAATCCCTCCCTCGGCCGCTGCAGAGGTTGTGTTCGCAGGGGTCAAAGTTTTCTGCCAGTCCCCTCCGCACCAGTGTGCAAACACAAAAGCACACACACACACACACGGTGCTGACTGCTCCCGACAGTGAGAGTGTGGTGAGGGAGAAATATATACGCTGAGAAAACCACAGTGCTGGGTGAGTTTGTGCCTCCCTGCCTGTGCTCTGGACATGCACCACCAAAATAAGGCCCTACAGGCAGCACAGGGCAGCTCCAGCAAGAAGCAGTTATTACTGAGAAAACCACAGCGCTGGGTGAGTCTGTGCCTCCCTGCGTGTGCTCTGGACATGCACCACCAAAATAAGGCTCTACAGGCAGCACAGGGCAGCTCCAGCAAGAAGCTGTTATTTGTTTGAGGCTGCGGGGTGAAGAGGGATAAGAGGCGAGGCTGGATTTGCAACCGTGTCCAACAATGGGTAGACTGGTCTTGCTGGGACATCCAGAGCTTATTCTGGCTTTGGGCACTGGCCCTCACTGCTCTTCAACAGCGCAAAGTGGGAGTGAGGACTGGAAGGCATGTCCCTACTCTCTGGGGACACCATTTGAGAAAGGGAGATCTTTGTGATCCAAGATAAGCCAAGCCCACCAGCTCCCTCACCATGCCCAGCATGAATAACTGGGAGAAAATGGGTTGGTCTGGGAGATTCCATTGTGTTCCTACCTTCAAAGCAAGGACCAGATTCTAAGTCACCTGCAGGGTAGCTTGCACTTGCTGGAATTGGGTTAATGTGCCCTAAGAAAAGAAGGACCTGTTGGAGGGAGTCCAGCAGAGGGCCACGAAAATGCTCAGTTTGGGCACTGGCCCTCACTGCTCTTCAACAGCGCAAAGTGGGAGTGAGGACTGGAAGGCATGTCCCTACTCTTTGGGGACACCATTTGAGAAAGGGAGATCTTTGTGATCCAAGATAAGCCAAGCCCACCAGCTCCCTCACCATGCCCAGCATGAATAACTGGGAGAAAATGGGTTGGTCTGGGAGATTCCATTGTGTTCCTGCCTTCCAACCAAGGACCAGATTCTAAGTCACCCGCAGGGTAGCTTGCACTTGCTGGAATTGGGTTAATGTGCCCTAAGAAAAGAAGGACCTGTTGGAGGGAGTCCAGCAGAGGGCCACGAAGATGCTCAGAGGGCTGGAGCACCTCTCCTACCAAGACAGGCTGACAGAGTTGAGGTTGTGCAGTCTGGAGAAGAGAAGGCTCCAGGGGACCTTATAGCCCCTTCCCATACCTAAAGGGACTACAGGAAAGGCAGGGAGGGACTCTTTAACAGGGAGTGGAGTGATAAATGCTCAGTGGGCTGGAGCACCTCTCCTATCAAGACAGGCTGAGAGAGTTGGGGTTGTGCAGCCTGGAGAAGCAAAGGCTCTAGGGAGACCTTATAGCCCCTTCCCATACCTAAAGGGACTACAGGAAAGGCAGGGAGGGACTCTTTAACAGGGAGTGGAGTGATAGGGTGAGGGGTAATGGTTTTAAACTGAAAGAGAGTGGATATAGATTGGGTATTAGGAATAAATTCTTTACTGTGAGGGGTTAATGTGCCCTAAGAAAAGAAGGACCTGTTGGAGGGAGTCCAGCAGAGGGCCACGAAAATGCTCAGAGGGCTGGAGCACCTCTCCTATCAAGACAGGCTGAGAGAGTTGGGGTTGTGCAGCCTGGAGAAGCAAAGGCTCTAGGGAGACCTTATAGCCCCTTCCCATACCTAAAGGGACTACAGGAAAGACAGAGAGGGACTCTTTAACAAGGAGTGGAGTGATAGGATGAGGGGTAATAGTTTTAAACTGAAAGAGAGTGGATATAGATTGGGTATTAGGAATAAATTCTTTACTGTGAGGGTGATGAGACACTGGAACAGGTTGGCCAGGGAAGCTGTGGATGCCCCAGCTTCAAGAGTCTTCAAGACCAGGTTGGATGAGGCTTTTAGCAACCTGATCTAGGGGGACATGCCCCTGCCCATGGCATGGGATTTAGAAATGGATGATCTTTAAGGTCCCTTCCAACCCAAAACATTTGATGATGATGATGTCCCCCAGCCCAACATCTGGCTATGTACAGTGGTGAGGAGGCAGGGATCTTTTCTCCACACTGCATTGCTAACATGGTTTTTAAATAATTTCCAAACTCTGTGCAGCTTCTAGCCCTCATGTTATTTGACTTGTTGTCAGGGGGGCTGTCAACAGCCACAGCTGCATGTGGGATATGCACTCCCTGTTGGGTCCGGGAGCCCAGTGTCTGTCTCAGGCAGAGGTTCAAGCTGGCCATTTGGGAGTCATTCAGTCGTGTTGGCCTTAGGCAAACTATGTCCACCCTGCAGCAAAAATCAGGTTGATGCAGCCTGAACTGCAAACTCTGAATGCGGTTTAATCCATCCAAGGTTATTGACACCATGACCTGAGATGGATGCAGCACAGGCTGTGCTGTTCCTAGCAGTCGCTGCTATATTGATTGTGTGATCTTCTCTTCTCACCCTGGGCATAGTGAGGAGTAGGAGAAGCACCAGGTGTTAGCTCTCACCATGGAGGTAACAGTCTGCCTCTCTGTTGGCTGTGCCCACATGATTTAATTAAACAATTATGCTGTGTTACTCTCTTCATACAATGACATGCTCTAGGAATCCCTAAGAGGTCAGCATTTTTCAGTGATAATCGAGGTGAGCTGCTTCTCCAAGGCTGTCTCTGTAGTATTTTAGCCAGTAGCTAGTAAGGCTAACCCACTGCAGCTCCCATGGGTGGCAAAGTGGAGCTGACAGATATGACCTGGACCTGTGCAAAGAATGATGGTGGTCTCCTGGAGAGAGATCAGTCTCTCTGCATATAGAAGAACCAGAATGACACGACAGCAGGCAACCTTGAGACTTTCCAAACTTGTTTTCCTCCTGCACTGGAATGAAAATGAAGCTTTTGAAGTATTTCCCTGTGACATGGCATTTTCTTGAGCTGCAAGGTTCATAAAAGGTTGATAAAACAGTTTCTGTCCCCTCCAAGACTCCACACCCCAACAGTGTCACAGAGGAGGAGCTGGAGGCATTCTTGGCATTAATGTTAGCCTGAAGAGTCACAGTCATTTCCTGGTGACAGCACTGGTTCCTGACATGGAAGTGGTGTGATGAATGAACAGCATTTATGCTAGTAGAAGCTTGTTGTTGTGGTTCTTGATGGGCAGATAGGTCCAGGTTTGTCCTTGGGCACCTGCACATGGAACTGCTTCTGCTGCAGGTGCTCACTGCCATGGTGTTACCTCTGCTGGCAGCTGCCTTGGTAACAGCAAGGTGATGAGGACCATATGGCACCAAAGAAGCTTCACTGCTCTAGTAACACCTCTTAACCCTTTGGAGGGCATCTTCTTCCAGGCTGAGTGGCACAGCAGGTGTAAATGGCTGTACGGGATCCAACCAGTGCAGCAACTCACTTTTGATAGTGGACCCCTGCAGATACCCTGGGAAGAGAGGAGAAATAAGGGAAATCTGAAGTAGTTCTTTCACCTCCCTATCATCCCCATGTCTGGCAATAGATGGATTGGAACCCCCTGACCCACAGGGTTGTGCCCACAGTTTTGTGTTTCAGGTCCCTTGGTGGACTTTAAGGAATGTGTCTAGGTTTGTAAAATGTCTCCAGCCTTTTGCAGCAGTTTTTTACCCCCAGGCATATGAGTTCATGAAAACAATAGAAATATCATTCCTTCTGGCTCTCCATGGAGATTAGTTAGCCTGCCAGGTGGATTTCTGTTGTACTCTCTTGGCAATGGCAAAATTTGTTTCACTAAGAGTACCAAAGTACTGCTGGGAAATCAAACTAAAATAGGCAGAAAATGCTTAAGAACTGCTGGATTAGCCCATCTGTACCAGTGACTAGATGCATAAAGAAAAGCTGAAAACCAGAAAAAAGATATATAACATTTCCATAGACACTTCAAGGCTTAAGTAATATGCGTGTAAGCAGCCTTTCTGAGGCAGCGTCTTCAGTTCTAATAACCCCAATGGATTTTTTTGGGTGGGAACTTGCCTAATTCCTTTATGAGCCCTTGTGCATTTCCAGCATCCACAACAACCTGCAGGAAGGAGCTCCACAGCTGAACTGCGTGCTGGTTAATGAACCACATCCTTTTGTTTGTTTAAGCCATCTGCCTGCTAGTTTTACTGGTTGGTCTCTAATTCCTGTGCTGGTGGAAACCACGGACACCTGGTCCTTGTTTATCTTCTTCGAGCCACTGATGATCTTCTAGACTTTACATCCCTACTCCTTCCCCGATGACTTTCAAAGACAGACAAGTCCTAGCTTATTTAATCATTGTACAATGTGTTATACAAAGGGCATTCCATAACTGTGCTATATTTGTCCATTCCAGTTTTTTCATCTTCAACAAAACACTTCTGATAACAAACATCATGTAAACTTCTGGCAAAAGTTCTGGCACATACTTCTGGTAAAACCTGGCAGTATGTGATCATTTTGGAGAGAGGTAGAGATGGAGAATGATGTGAGCATATAGGTGCAGCAAACAGTAGGAGTATGGATATTTTAGAGATTGTTAATAAAACGCTAATCTCTGAATAATGTCTCCTATTTGTACAGGTTTTCTAAGAATAAAAAAAAAAAAGAAAGACTGTTTTTCTTATTCAAAACTCCCCTGAAATGGAATACCCCAAACAGGCTGTGATTTATTGATGAACTCTTGCTCAGGGACCGTATTCAGACCCAGCATAAAATGGTTAACATTAAAAAGCTAAAATATCCGTCTCCTGGACATTCCTCTGTTGTGTCCATTTTCACAGGCTCTGACTCCTGCACTCCTGCACATGAACATTTTCTGGTTTCCAAAACTCCAAGCTTATATTAACTTTCCCCTGGCCAGGTCACTAGCAAAGCTGTGTAAACAAATGACCTGTAGCCATAATCTTCTTCAGTTCCCCCTATTGATTTCACTCTGCTGTTTGCCTGCCAAATATTAGCAAACCTTCCTTCAGAAATGGAGAAACTTTTGAATGTCTCTTAGACTGGGTGAGTCAGGGGAGACTGAAAACGGCCCACTAGTATCTTATGATCATAGGCTGGGGTTGAGGAAGTGGACTGGTTTTGGCTGGGGTAGAGTTGGGGATTTTTATAGTAGTTTGTGTGGTGCTATGTTTTGGATTTGTGACGAAAACTGTGTTGATAACACAGGGACATTTTAGTCATGGCTGAGCAGGGCTTGCACAGAGTCAAGGCCTTTTCTGCTCCTCAGACCACCCACCAGTGAGCAGTCTGGGGGTGGGCAAGAAGTTGGGAGGGGACACAGCCAGGACAGCTGACCCCAACTGACCAAAGGGATGTCCCACACCATATGGTGTCACTCTCAGCAATAAATACTGGGGAAGAAAGAGGAAGGAGGGACGTTTGGAGTTATGGCATCTGTCCTCCCAAGTCTTATGATGGAGGCCTGCTTTCCTGGGGATGGCTGAGCACCTGTCAGCCAGGGGAAAGTAGTGGATGAATTCCTCATTTTGCTTTACCTATTAAACTGTCTTTATCTCAACTCATGACATTTCTCACTTTTGCCCTTCCTATTCTCTCCCTCATCCCACAAGGGGAGAGAGTGTGAGGGGCTGCATGGAGCTGAGCTGCTGGTCAGGGTTAAACCACGACAGGAAGGCAACCACGTTGATATAGTTAATAAAACTTCTTCAAGGAATATCATCCATGATCACTGATGCTATTTTATTTTGAAAGCGTACATTTTGCAGTATCAAGGAGACAACAATCAGGTGGACCAGTTCACTGCTGAGTCTTGAAAGCCATTCATGCCATGACTCCAACGGGTAGAGCTATTTTGAAGTGGCTTCCCCAGAGACTGGTCTTGCTCCACCACGGCTTCAGGTTTTGTATAAGTCATTTTGCAGTGATATAGAACACACAGGGGTGAGAAACCTTTTATGGCGTTACAGATGACACAGAAATTTGCAGACTAGAAAATAAGGAAGATATGGGTTACTCATACTGAGAAATATGGATCGTATACTTAACTGGTCATGGTTCAGCAGGATGCTTTTAGTCCAGCTAAATTGAAGGGAATCCCTCTGGGAGTGAAGAATGCAAGGCTGTGCTTTCAGAAAAACTAGCTCCATGTTTGAAAGCAGTGTCTTGAGGAACGACTTCAGGGTCATCTGTGGTAACCTCTCAAGATGAGCTCTCACTGCAATGCCATGGGGGATTAAAAAAAAGAAGAGATAATCATCAGATCGGTTAAAAAGGTAGGTAATGTCAGCTGGGACAGGGAAAACAAAATCTTGGGAGGAGAGCTGTGTTGAGTCCAGACACGTTGGGAGACCGAGTGGTTCAGAGAGACATCCAGAGCTGAACAATAGTATCTGGAAATCAAAGAAATTCAACCTCAAACTAGACCTCAGCTTCCTAAGGCTCGAGACAACTGAACATTGGGCTGTCTGGGGAGATATGATGGACTGGGCTCTCTCCAGACAAGCTGCTGAGCATATGCTGTAGCTCATATTTGAGGAGACTTTATTTAAGTGTGGAGCTGGAGGAGTGGTGGCCTCCTGGACCATTGAGGGTCTGGCAGTGATCCCCCATTTTCCCCACTTCTTTTCAGGTCTAGTAGTTGTTGCTGGTACATGGTGAGATAAAACCTGATCAGCTTCAGGCCATCCTGGAGCGTGCCAGGAAGGACTCCAGTACAGGAGTCTTTGGAACCTAAGGAGAAACCAGTTCATGAATTGCTGCCCTGTGATGCAGAAGGCCACTTAGATGAGCCAATGCTCCCTTACGCCAGAGATTCCTGCTGCTCATGTGTGGGTGCAGAGATATGCATACTCATGTGCATATGAATGTGCAGCTACGTGTTCCTGGGATGCTCAGCCCTGCTGGTGACGTCCAGGAGAGCACTGTGACTCCTCTGTTCACTCAGCCAGACTGATTTCTTTTCCCTCCTGTTCATTTGCCCTTCAAATTCTTTGAAGCACACAATTTATACAAGCGGGAGCCGGTTGCCTTTTGCTTCCCCCACAAAACAAAAGGAGAAACAGAAGAGAGGATTGTATATATAAAGAAAAAGCTCCAGAAGAACAACCCTACAGCTGACAGCTCAGACAGGGTCTCCCCTAGGGAAAGGAACGCATTATATTAACCATGATCCACTAAGGAGCCTTGCGCATACATCACTTTCCAAAATGTTTTTAAAAGTTCATTAACTTCCAGTGGAAAGTTGTGGCTGCATCAGTTGCCTTCGAGCCATTTTCGCCAACTCTTGGCCCTGTCTGGGGAATACTTTGTTGATTTAGACGGGTCTATTAGAAAGTGTAAGTCTGCTGGGATATATAAAAGGCAAAGCTTCACTCTCCTGAACATTTCCTTAGTGCAGCACTTTAAAAATTGCACGGGAAGCAGGCTTTGAATGCCTTGCTGCTTTTTAACTGCTGGACTTTCAGCTTGAATGTTTCAACTTGGTTAGTAACCTGTAAATGACACCAATAAAAGGGAATCTGAATGGGGAGGGAGGAGAGAAAGAAAAAGATGAGATCCGTCCAGCGTTTCTACTGCTTCTGGGAATTTGTTTCTAACCAGTAATAAAAACACCTGGCACCCAGTGAGGACCATGTGCTGGAAAATTGGATGTGACCCACTTATCCAAGGGAAAAGTCTTTTTTGGGGGGAGTAGGAAGGAGGAGAAAGGAATATGTCTATAATATCAGAGCAAGGAGCACAGTGGCGTGAAATATTTTCAGGGTTGTCTCTATTGCTTTTTGGAGGGGCTCTCCCAAACCAGCACTCCCAGAGCTTCAGATGGGGATGAAGCATCTTCTCCTCCTCCTCCCAGTGCCTCCTTGAGCTGCCGATGGAGACGCTGAGGGTGCAGCCACAACATGGTACCATCTGAGTGCTCGGGACCTGTCCTCCTGCGCCCTGAGCTCCGCTCCTGCTGCCATCCCGGCTGCTTTTCCTCATGTTGCTGCTGAGGCTGATGGAGGAGAAGGTCCTGGGCAGTCAGGCAAGACCTGTCCTGAGCACATGCCCTTGTGAAACTGTTAACTAGGGCTGGCTGCAGCTTTTAGGGAGATAAAAATTGACTCCTCTACCTCCCCCAATAAATAATGACATTTTTTATTCCTGTTCCTATTTCTTTCATGACCCCAACTGCCAAAATTTCCTCAGATACTGTATTTTCCCTTCCTTTTTATTGTCTTTTCCTCCAATCTGACCATTAGGAAAAAAAGTGGAATTAAAAAAAATGAAGCACATAGTCAAGCTTTTATCTTCATTTGAACGAAAGAGCAATACAAACTGTTTGCTAAATGTATTTAATGTATTTATCCTTTTTTTTTTTCCTTCTTCTAAATAAGACAAAATATTTCTTGGTGGCCAAAGAGAAACTGCTGTATTTTTCTGTCTCTGACATACGTTCTATGCCGCTAAGCCTAATACATATTTATTTAAAATATTAATGCAGATGACTGAGTGCTGCCTGGCTGATAAGCATGTTCATCGGAGACTTCTGTGCACATTGTTTTCTGTCGCTCTCTGAGCCTCATTCAGGAGCCTTGTTAGAAGGAGAAATATAGTGGAGAGTAAAGGTTTGCTTCCTGCCCTATAGGAATTTTTTAATTACCATTTTGACAGAGAACAAGTTTAACTGGCTCTTCAACCACAGACTATAAGGTCATTGCTATCACACACCATAAAGAAGATACAAAAATGAGGTAATAAAGTATATGGGCTGTGTATGTCTGGTAATTTAACATTATTCTTGTAACCCTGTGAGTCACCTGTGACTAATTTAAAAATGCTGATGCACTTAGATGAAAGCCCCAGTAAACCACCTAAATCAGAGTCTGAGAGCAGTAAACACGGGGGGCGGGGAGGAGGACGGAGATGAGGAGTGGATCCAAGCTTTTATCTGAAAAGATGCAATCAAGATGTGCCTTCAGCCAGTGGTTTGCAGATCCAGGGAAGCTGCCTGCTTCACACAAGCATCCAATGTGCTCTTCACCCATTGCGTGCCTGCACAGTGCCCGAGTGTTCTCTCGCCAGGGGAGGAGCTGAAGTAGGTGAAATTCAGAGGGTTTTGGGTAGACACCGGCTCCCAGGGGTGACAACCTCTCCTGGGGGGTGCAAGTCCTGGGCTCCCGCTGAACGGGCTGTGGGGGTTACTGGGTAACTGGTCCCAGAGCAGCATCCCTTCAGCTGCTTCCTAAAGCTGTTTTATCCCAAATAAAGTGAGGGACAGAGACATGAGCTGCTGCTTCTGCTGCTCTGGTGTCCGAGAGACGCCTCCTGCTTCAAATTTAGAGTTTAGTTCTTTCAGTTTCTTTTTTCCTTCTCCAACAGTGACTTCTTTGTTTTTAAGCAGGCAGTGTCATGGGGCTGGAACTGGAAGAAGCTTTTCTTGCAGGTAGACATTATTTTCAAGGCAGGTTCCCCAGGCAGGCAGGTGTCAGGGCTGGGGTGCACAGCCGGGACAAGGATGCTGGCTGCAAGGATGTCCTTGTGTCCCCTTTGCCACAGGGACTGAGCTCTCAGCCAGGTTGCAGAGTCATTTTGCCCTGGTGAAACAGATGTAAGACAGCTCAGCTCCCAGAAATCCTGTTTGTCCCCATCCCATCCCCAGCCCTGCGTTCCCACTCCTTGCCTGGCAGGGACTGATGCACAGCTCACCCTGGGGTCAGTTGGTTCAGGGAAATGAACCAGCAGGAAATTATTTGCTTGTTTGGGATGTTTTCTGCTGGCTTAGCCCTCCAAACCAGCTGCCTGCAGGGGAAGGGCAGGTACATCCAGGAGGGAGGATGAGGATGCCCAGGCAGGAATGGGGCAGAGGTTGGGATTCCCAGCAGTGCCAGACCCAGTGGGTTAAAGATTCAGGGAATGTCCCATCACCTGGAAAGACGCCCTCCTTCCCCATCCTCCTGTGCAGCGAGGCAATGAGACTGTCATGGTTTAGGCTGGGGTGGCCACTAAACAAATGTCAGATGCTCTCTTTAACCTCAAACCAGGACAGAGACCTTTTGCATCCTGTTGCTGTGCATTTTGTTTCCATGCAGAACAGGCACCAGAGGGGAATTTTGGATGTAATACACTGATTATTTTCCACCCACAAAGCCAAAATTTCCAGACTAGCTCTGATCCAAAGACAAACATTACCCCTAATGTCATCATTCGGGGTGGTGAATTAGCACTGGCTCTGAGGAACCCAGTTCTGGAGCTTTCTTTGTGGGAGAACAAGGTGAATTCCTGCCGTGGAAAGCAGGCCAGAAAAGGAGAGCAGATACATAATCAAGGGAGCTGGGGACACTTGAGGGAAACAGCAATGGTCGATAGATATTGATCCTCCTCTTCAGTGTGCTCAGCTGCTGTAGGCTGGAGAAGAAAAGCCTTTTGTTCCTCCTGGGAAGGTGCGGGAAGTGGGTTGTGCTCAGTGGCCTCAGGAGCAGATGGGCCAGAGCTTTTTTTTGCGCTCTTTGGTCCGTGGTGTGGAGGAAGGGGTGCTCCCATTCTGCACAGCCCCAAACCCATGGTCTCTGCAGAGTAACCCAATGCAGCATTACCCAGGCCTCCTGTGGGATTGCCCAGCCCCATGGGGCACATGCCACTTGATTTTGGAAGCCAAGCCAGTCTTGCTGGTGGAAGTGGAGAAGGCCAGCCATACAGGTAAACCTGCTCCAGGTTTGAGTGGTTCTGCCCTACCTACTGTGGGACCCACAACTTTGAGGGTTTCCTGCAGAAGGCAGGTGCAAGAAGAGAGAGAGGAATGATGGACTGAAGGGTGACATAGACACAGAGTTCCTCAGAGAAGGTGCTGGAAGATGAGCCTCAGGGCTTCTCCGAAAGAACTCGCATTGAAAGTAGGAGAGGATTGGACCTCTGTTGGAGGCTGGGTTGGTCCTCCTGGTCTTAGGAGAGAAGGTGATCACCTGAGTAAAACACCCTTCCTTGTTCACTCATTCCTTGAGGCAGCTGTCAGACCCATTGTGCCGTCTCTGGACTGGGAATCTGGAAACACCGGTTTCCCTCCCATCTCTGACCTGGTCCGTGGTATGATCTGGGTTGAGTCACTCCACCTCTCCCTGCTTCCCTTTCCCCTCGGTGCTTTGTCTTGTCGGATGAGACCTCAAGCTCTTTGCTGGTAGTGCTACCTCTTGCCTGCTTGTTCCACATGTAGCACAACGAGCCAGCAAAACCCACCGTGACCTGCAGCCTTCACTGCAATGCAGATAATGAAGATTTATTTCAGGTAGTCTTCACAAGAATGGCTTTGGTATCAAGCACTCAAATTTCTTAGTTCCCTGGGAATGCAATTTCTGCCCCCAAAAAGTTGCAGCAGCTCAACATTTGGCCTCATAATGACACAGCGTGAAAAAGGTGACTTGGGAACAAGCCTACCTGAGTGTCTTCACAGAATAACGAAGTCTGACATAAGACGACAGGTCTCAGGAAAAGATTTCAACATTTTTGACATAAATGATAACATTTTTCAGCTAAACCCTCAACGTTTACAAATGATGATTTGAAAAGGAGAGGGGGAAAAAAGAACAAGCTATTTGCTTAGGCTTGGTGAAAAATAAGAGAATGCAATTGAAAGTCATGTTTTTGAGCTAAAAGTTATGTTTTGACAGGATCCCATATTTCATTAAGAAATATCTCTTGGTTGGAAGACATCCGTCGACCAGCTCTGTTCCACCCTGAATCTCAAGAAGATACTTAGTGCTGTGCAAGAGCAGAGAGAGAGAAACTGAGCCCATTCCAAGCAGTTCCCTACCACACAGACTGACTCTTATCTCTCACTTTTGATTTTTTTTTTTTTTTTTTTTTTTTTTTTTTTTTATTTTACGGGCCTCTATTTGGTACAAAGAACACTATTTTGGTTTTTATCTTAATGATTACATTTTTCTGGCATGTCAGCCTAGTTCCCCTACTTTACTAATCGATCTGCTTCTGATTTACATCACAGTGTACATACACTAAAATAAACTCACAACTAATCATTTTTTTTTTTTTTTTTTTTTTTTTTTTTTGCTTTGTAACGTATATTTTGAAAAATGGAGGTAAAGCCTAGGAGCAAAATTGCCCAGTGTGTGACTTTCTGACATATAATCAATTGTCTGCTCACTGACTACAGACTAGCTGTGTTAATATGTCCGTGAAGTCCTCCAATTTATCAGGCAGGGCAGCAGCATCTCTGAACCTAGAGCTGGCTGGCGATAATAGAGGGGAGCAAAGTAGCTGAATATAGCCACTCTTCCCTGAAGTAACTTATCATTCAGTCTATATTCATGGATTAGCCTGTGCTGGGTTTTTCAGCCTCTGGCACAGTGCGAACTCTGCACTGGTTTTTACTCAAGATGTGCGGAAAACAGAGCTTGGGTAGGGAAGATGTTAAGCAGTTTATAATAACGAGGTGCTGCCAGATAATATTTTTTGGTGCAAATTTTGGAAAGAAAAGCTGGCAGAACTTTATGGGTCAAACCCCTTTTCTTTTTGGTGGATTGGTGATTGCCTGAATCATCTGAAAACATTTAATTGTCTTATCCTGTGGGTAGCTGTGACACAGGTGCCACCCAGTTTTAAAGGAAGATGATGTGGGAATCCTTTTTTTATATGATTAAACCACATCTGAGATTTTCTTGTAGACCTGTCCAGAAGACAATGCTTAGGGCACAATTATGCACCTGATTGAGTGTTGGAGTTTTTTAAATATTTGCCTTTGGGATGCTCAGCACCTGTATAGGAAGTGGTGAGGAGCTGGGATCAGTTGGCTCACCAGGCTAAGACACCATGTGGCCATGGCAAGAGGATGGCAGTAGGTGAGGTGGCCCAAGACACAAACTGTCTCCGGTTTCTTCTTATCTTTCTTCCAAACCCTCAGCAGACCACGGGAAGGATGAGCTTGCACTTTGCACGCAGCTGAGCTTTCCCCCCTGTTCTGCCCTTTAGCAATGCCAATCAGAGCATTTCTCTGCTGAGACTTTTCTTCTTTGTTCCTTTGTTTTTTTCCCCTGCTCCCTCTTTATTTGCGTGTTTCAAGGAGTTTAGCTGGAAAGGGAGTGCCACCAAAGGAGGTGAGCTGAGCAACCCTCATCTGTGCAAACTTTCCCGGGCAACAGCCCCCCAGTGCAGCTGCAGCTTGGACTAGATTAAAGAAAAATATTATGGGGATTTTTAATTTCCCTGTGTGGAGCTGGGAGATGAAGAGCCACCATGAGAGAAGTTTGCCAGGGGCAGCAAGTAGATGAGAATGTCAAGCCCAGTGAGAAACTACTGAGAAGTACTGGAGAAGCATTTTTATTCGAAAGGACTTCTCATCTCCAGCATTCGCCGCTCCAGGCGCTGAGCTGGAGTACAAAATGAGATCCCCAGGGTCCTAGCAACAGGACAACATCTAAAGAGCCCTGCTCAATTACAATCGTAACGGCTGTTGTCACTCCCAATCTCCCTGTGTTCTCCGCGTGACGGGAATGAGACATGAGGATGGGGGCTCTGCTGCTGGCTGCCCCACACAGGCTGCAAAGTGGGGAGGAGTGCTTCTTGGAATGATGTCAGGTCTTCCTTAAAGATGCTGCTAATGCAACCCTCTTCCTGCTCAGTCTGCTGCATGATCCACCATCTTTTGGTTTTATCTCCTTGGCCCTGAATTTGTATTGCTTGGCTTTTCACAGCTCCTCTAGTCTTGATGGCAAATAATTTCCAAAAGCACTGAAATAACTCAGATCCTAAATACCATCTCCCAGCAGGACTTAAGACCCTGTATACCATTTCACGTAGAATTCAAAGGGAATTGTTTAAGTCAGGGCCATGCACAGGAAGGCTGGACATCCCCTCAGTGCCCTCTTGAAGGGATTCCCGTGTCTACTCTAGACCTTCACAGTGATAGACCCAACTGGAGTCAGACAGTGTAGGTAGCACAAGCATCAATGGTTTAGGTTTTATGAGAGGAAGAAAGCCCATGTGATACATTCCCATTATATATTATATATATATAATTCCCATTTTCTGCACCAAGAGCATCTTCTTGGCCAAGATGCTGGAGATTCACTTCCTAGCATACATCCCAGAAGCATCCCCAGCTAACTAAGATCAGAGTAGAACAGAAGAAAAATGCCAGACAGTTTTGACATGACTTTTTAACTTATGGGTTCTTCTAATTGTTCAGTGAAGAAAAAAAAGTTTTCAAAACTTAAAAAAAGGATGCTTTTTTAGTGTCCTCTGCTGTATATATATGAACATATGTGTTTGCTGACTTCAACCAAATTTGGCAGGAGTAGAGGTGTCCCAGAGTCTTCCAAATGTTCTGAGGAAAAGGAAGGCTGAACTAAGAAACCCATATGGGGGAGACTCCTAATACATGCCCCAAAGTGGGAATGAGGCTCACCTTTTCAAATGCCCATCTTTCAAGCTTACGTCCCTCTCCCGCACCAAAATCCTGGGACACAGATGCAAAGGAAGCCAGGTTTCCTCAATTTCTGCTTCCTGCCAAACGTTCAGGGAGTGTCTGGCTAACACTTGGGATTTTAGAAACTAAAAACGAGCTGAAGGCTCAAACCCATGTTGCACATCAAAATGCCAGAGTGTTTTGGTGCTGCTCAGTCCTTCTCATTGCACTGGTTAACTTGAATTAGCTTGTTCGAGAATGATGCCTTTTATCTGCTTGTCACATGCATGCTTAATGTGAACAACAGCAAGAAGAATAGCAGAAGAATAAAGGCCTTTGATGGGGATTTATGAAGGTCACGTGTCTTAATTTTTCAGGGGTGGAAGTGCACGCTCAGAGGGCCCATGGGAAAGTGTGCTTGGCAGGCACCTGTAAGTGCAGAGACCTGGAGGAAACAGAGCAACTAAGGGGAGAAAAGGCAGTTCCTGGGGGTAGACAAAAAGAAGCCACATGTAATTTCATTGAGTGGTCTCTCCTTTTCAGGAACAGTAGAACTAAAGGTCTCTCCCTAAAGCAGCAAAGATGCTGAGAGATGGAAGTGCATAGATAAGCCCACGGTGGAATTGTCAGGTTGCTGCCAAGGTTTGGTGTCACAGGTGTCTTGAGGAGCCATTTCAGATGTTCCATCACTGATTGGTTATTGAGTGTTAAGTTGTCACAAAGATTTGGATGTTTGACAAGGGCTTTTGGAAGAAGTGAGACCATCTCCATCAGCTCTGTGGGGTTCCCAAAGGACAGAGTGACCCCAGCCAGCACAGACATGTTGCATCCTTTACACCCATCAGGAGAGATCTCAAACACAAAAAAGATCAGCCTTTCCCTGCACAACTCAGTCCTGTGGGGTATCTTCAGTGGAGACGGTGCAACTGTGAGGATCACAGCAGTTGATTTTGGGGAGGAGTAACCCTTAGTCCTCCTTGTTAAATAAATCCAGCATCTCTTCCTCGAGATGTTGGGAGTAGAGGTGGGTCCAGTCAACAGTTCTTCAAGGCCTGGAAACAGGGTGGCCAAAGTGTACCTTGGCACTTGTAGAAAGGCAGCAGGTGGGTGCAGTGAGTGGAGGGAGACATTCAGTGAAGAATACATCCAGGTTGTCTACTGTGGACAGTACTGTGGGTCCCCTTTGCTTTATTGGTCCTGTCAGTAGGTTTTTGCTGTGTTGGCCTCTGTGTTCCCTCAATAAAGCTCCAGCCCTAGTACCCAGAAGGAGGAGAGTACATCACCAATGGGGACAGTGAGTTGCTTAGGACAGGGGGTGGAAATGACCATGCCCTCTGCTTTAAGGAGAGAGAGTAAATACCTGCTCCCTGAAGGTAACATGTAGTTGCATATCCCAAACTCCTTTGGTTCATAGCAGGCAGCTGCTTTCTGGCTCTATAAACTCTATTACACCAACTGATGTGCAAGGAGGCCCCTTTCCCCCCTGTCCCCCTCTCTCCTTTGGCCCTTCTGCTCTCTTTCCCCCTTGCCAAGGTCACAAAGACATTTCCTCCAGGTCAGTCTCCCATCGGACCCTCGCCAGGTTGCAGGAGGAAAGTGTCAGTGATGAGTGATGGAGTATGCATGTGAAAGACCATGGGGCAGACACTGGGTAACAGAGTCATTCTGGGACTCTTTTCTTGGATGTTCACTTTCCCATCTCTCTATCTTGTTCCCCTTATCTCCACAGTAAGTTGTGCTCCTTCCCAGCACTGCAGGATGCTCAAAACAAAATTATGATTTTCCTGTTCTCTCCCAGTTGAAGGACTGTGGCGCACACACATCCTTACAGCAAAGAGTGCCCTATTGAAGGCTGTTTGGCTCCAGCCTTCAAGCAATTTAGCAATCTGCCATCTTAAACTGTCTAATGACAACTCTTCAAGCAATTGGAAAATTGCGGTCTTCAGTAAACTCTCCAGCTGAGTGAAGGCTGGTTTGTGTCTCCTCTACTCTGTTGTCAGGGCTTGGCACTCGCAACTAAAGTCAAGCTGCTCTCCCTGTGCTTGGCACGGCATTAATACAAAGGCAGGATGCAAAAGGTGGGTTGAAGACTGTCCAAGGCTATGTCTATACCATTAAATAAAATGGGCCAGGGCTTCTTCCCTGGCATGGGCAGCAGCTGGCAGAGCTTGCCTGCCCATGCATAGGTCTCCTCCTGTTCAGGACAGGGTGGCTGCATCTAAACCACCCACTGAGGATGCATCCTTGGCTCAAGCATCAGCCTGAACTTGCACTCGTGGCAAGAGCTCACTGGCCAGAGCTTGGCCAGGGACTGAGTTCCCAGTGGCCTGGCCTGGCTGATCACAAGACATGTTGGGGACATGCCTCAGTTTACCAAGTTTGATGATATTTAGGTATCCTGACTGGCTATCACATTTGTAGCCTTGGCTCCCCACTGCTTTGCTAGAAGAGTGGACAAACCAGTGTGTAGTGGGTTAGCATCTACTAATGTTTTCTGTGCAGCATGTTTAGGGGCTCCAGTTACGATACTGGGGAGATACAAATGTGTAGGAGAGACCTATCCATCCCCATAATTGCTTTGCCATCAAACTAGGTAGAAATGGAAAAAAAAAAGATGCAAGGTACTCCATGATTGGCTGGGGAGATACAAATGTGTAGGAGAGATCTCTTCATCCCCATAATTGCTTTGCCATCAAACTGGGTAGAAATGGAAAAAAAAAGATGCAAGGTACTCCATGATTGAGACCTGGAGGGACCCAACAATTCCTGAAATGCTGGAAGAGAGAGGTTGTGGGGTCTCTTTCTCTGGAGTTATTGAAGACTCACCTGGATGCATTCCTGTCTGACCTGCTCTGGGTGAACCTGCTTTGGCAGGAGGGTCAGACTAGTTGATTTTTGAAGATCTTTTCCAACCCAATCATTCTGTGATTCTGTGATAAGGAGCTTTACTGTTATGTTTTGCTAAGAGCTGGATGCTGGCTGAGGAAAAACGAGGCAGGCAAGACTGCCTGCTTCATCTCTAATGAAGCTGTCAGTGAAGCAGCAATCAGAGTATACTCACTTCCCAAAAGTAGGCTAAATCTGGCTGAAAAGATTACATTTTTTGACACATTCAAACCTGCCTGGGAATCTGACAGCATTCTTGCCCGAGGAACAAAATAATGGGTAAAAGACACAGTATATTATGTGTAAGGCCAAGGCAGTATGAAGGTTATGGGAAGCGAGGCAGTGTGAAGGTGAGGCTTCACCCCACAACCATTGCCTGGGAATCTGACAGCATTCTTGCCCGAGGAACAAAATAATGGGTAAAAGACACAGTATATTATGTGTAAGGCCAAGGCAGTATGAAGGTTACGGGAAGCGAGGCAGTGTGATGGTGAGGCTTCACCCCACAACCACGAGGAAGGTGCCCGCTCTGTCTCAGCTTGCCCACCCCACTCTACCTCATTGCATGTTTGAGTCAACCCCAATGGACCCCCTTCCCGCATCACCTTGGTCATGCAGAAATTCGTCCTCACCTGTGGCCATTGCAAGAAGATTTCCAGGGCCCCGTGGCTGTCCTGTCCTTCCCGCAGCTGGCTGGGGCTAGCATTGGAGAAGGGGAACTGGAAGGGTGGGAAGTCTCATACCCTGACACAGGGGGACTGGGATGCAGAGCTAAAATGTGAGAGGATGGGTGGTGTGAGCAGGGTGCAGCGTGTCTGTGCTGGCAGCTGGCCTGAGTGGAGACAGTGAAGGTAAGCTCTGCAGAGCTCCATGCAAAGAGAGAGAGGAGGAAAGAGCATCAGGGATGTTGACTGACAATGGCTTGGCATGCCTACAGAATCCAGCCAAAGTACTTTGGCCGATTGAGCAAAGACAGTGATGGTAAGCTCTGCAGAGCTCCATGCAAGGAGAAAGGAGAGGAAAGAGCATCAGGGATGTTGACTGACAATGGCTTGGCATGCCTACAGAATCCAGCCAAAGTACTTTGGCCAAAGCACTCAACCGGTGTCCATCAGGATGGGTTTCTTGTTCATGGGTCAAACAATGGCAGAGGAAACTCACAGACCCGTGTTCACCTCTGGTTCTCCAACAGCAACCCATCCCTGGTACGAACTGTAGGAGTCTTGCCCTGACCAAGCACATGGGAGCAGCCCTCCCTGTATCTCGGAGCTGTGATGGGAGTGAGGTGGAGTGGGGGCTGTTCAGGAGATAAAGCAAGCATGGGGGGCTATCCGCCAGCAATCACACTGCCGGAGGGATGTTGCGCTGGGGGATGGCTGCAGCAGAAGATGCACCAGGGTAGATGTGCTCAGCCAGCTGTGGGACCCCACTGGGAGACCACAGACTCTGGCAGAGCAGCCAGAGTCAAAGCCTGAACCTGAGGAGGGTTTTGGCTCCAGCTCTGCCCACTGTAGCTTGGACTCCGCAAGGCAAACCGATGAATTCCCAACCTGAGGCTGGAGCCAAACAATCCTGCAATTTGGGAAGCAGTTTGTACAGCCCAACTCGAGTGTTATCACCCCAGCCAGCTCCAGGGATGAGCAGAAACTGGAGCTGGGCCGAGGCCAGCGAGACCAGTGCTGGGCTGAATGTGCATCTCTGCAACACTTGGAGCTCTGGCTTTTATCTGTATTTCTTTACAGCTTATCGTGTTTGCACTAGGGCTCCGCAGATAACAATCTATTAACAGTAAAGTGAATTAGATCACTGCCTGGTTATTTCACTCAGCTGAGGCCAAACTGCTCTTGTCCATTCAGGAAATTTGTGTTACTTTATTCTCTCTGTGCACGAAAGCATGTCACTCTAATTACCTCCCCTCTCATTCAGCCCCAGCAACTCCGAAACGTTTGTGAGGCAGGAGGAGAGCTATAACCTCATTAGAGCATGTTATCGTAAGAGATCAGACTCTGGCTGGGGTTTGTTGTGACGAGCCGCTCGCAGATGTTTTCTTTTGAAACTACAAAAGGGGAAGAGGACTCTGAAGGCGGTGATGGGGGATCCTTGAAATAACCCCCTCCGGTAGCGAGTGCGCGGGGTCGCACCCTGCTCTTTGCTCAGTCTGCAAAGGAAACCCAGAGGGGGCTGCGGGGATGCAACGTGCAGCTTGACACCCTAAAACGGTCCATTCCTCGCCAAATCTCAGCACCGGGAGAACGTTTTTCGAATGTGCAAGTGAACGTGTGCCAAAGCAAACAGATCTCTTCGGGTGGCAGATAAGCCACCAGAGCAGGGTGAGCAGAGTGGGCTGGTGGGCAGCAGGTGGGGTGGGTTTGGGGTGAGATGGCGACTGGCTTTGCTGCTGCACAGTCCCTTTCCCAAACCCTCTGGGTTCTCTAATCCAGAGATGTTTAACAAATGCTTTTGGGGTTTTTCTCCCCCCATATGAAAATTTCTGATGGAAGCCAAAACTTTTTCTTCCCTTCTAGACACGGCAAAATAAAACGTCAAGGAAGCCAAGCTGTTCTTGCAAGCCATTAACCAAATTAACAAAAAATAATCTATTTTCGGTTGCATTTTCATTAAAAAGTCCGTTTTGTTCTGGGTTAGGAGAGAGGCAGCTTGAAGAAGCCATGGGCTTGCCGGAAGGAATGACCATGTGTCCGAGCAGAGCAAGAGGGTTGTGATGAGCAGGGCTGTCCCCAAACCCTGTGCCCACACCTTGGAGAAGGAGCCTGCTCGGGGCCAGCAGAGAGAACTACACCCACCATACCAGCACTTTAATGTTATAAGCAGTGTGTCTTCTTGCTGATAAACAGGCCCTAAGAATTTAAAAAACACCAAGTTATAAGCAGTGCATCTTCTTGCTGGTAAACAGGCCCTAAGAATTTAAAAAACACCACTAAGCAGCTTCCCAATGAATCTAAATCTCTTCATTTGTGTCAGAATAAACTTAAATGATCCTTTTTATTATTAGCTGTGAGAGAGAAGCTGAAGCCGTAAATGTTTAATAAAGCCAGTGCCCATGAGCAGCTCACTGCTGTTGTGTGTGCCAGGCCCATCTGGCAAAGGCACAAATCCCACCTTGCCAAGGGCGCCCAACAGATTCTGGCAATTTGTTGATGAAAGCAATGTAATGGGACGTTAATTTAAGTCATCAGGACAGAAATGTGCCCAGACAAGACAAGAAGCGAAGGGGTTAATGCAGAGCCACTGACATGCCAGTCCTGATCCCATGGGATGCACCCCTTGGAGCAGGTGAGGTTGCAGGATGGGGGTGTGAGACTTGCTGCTTGAAGATATTTTGCTTGGTGGGACCGTCCCAGCAAGATCTTCTGCAAATGGAAATGTGACCTATTCACTGCTTCATCAGCTTCTTAACACAATGTTCATTTATTTTGAGCCCTGCTCTCTGGGAACGTGGCTGCCCCTCAGACAAGCAGAGCCAGGACAGCCTCACACAACACCCACTGCCTTCCCCATGCCTCTTCGGGTTTGTGGGATGTGGTTTCACCCCCAGTGAATGCTGAAGTGAAACAATGAAGGCCCTGATCCAAAGCTCTCTTAAATCAAAGGCAGGTTTGGGTTGGGTTTTTTTCTGCCTTTGACTTCTACTACTTTGGATTACACCGATATCCAGCAATTTCCAGCAGGTGAGAGCTGATCAGCGTTGGGCAGTAGCCAGACAGTCTAGCCGAGAATCTATACACACAGAAATGCTTTAACAATGTTTTCCAACAGTTTTGGCTTCAAATTGAAGGTCCCATTCATCTCTTGACCGTGGTCCAAGCTGAGGTCCTTACTCTAAACGCCACTGAAAATTGGGGAATTAAGCACAGACCAGGATAAAGCCCATCCAGCAACCGTGCACACATGGTTCCGTCTTCCAGACACCTGTGGGACACACCAATGCTAAAGTCATGGGCAACTTTCTGCCTGAACAGCAGTGCATATTGGGGAAGTCACAGTCCTCTTCCACCTCCAGTTTTCTCCCTTAGAGACACCTGGGTCAACTCTGACTTTCTGATGCTGCAGTTGCAATTTGGAGCCAGCCACACAACTGGCTTAATATTGAGGCAACAACCTCGAATATCACTTAAGAGGGTTCCCTACCTGTTGGGTGCAGGGAGCCGTAGATTTCAGCTCTCCCAGGAGGCCATGAGGGGCAGGAAAGCATAGGTCTGGCTTTTCTTTTTCCACTCTGTGTCCTTTTTCTGAGTTTTCCATTGGAAACCTTTCTTGCAAGTCCCTCAGAGACAGCCCATGTAGTGAGACGCTCGCGTAGCGGGTGGTCAAACTTTAACTGGGCCAAACACACAAGCATTGACCCCTGAGCTGGAATTGTTCAACTGCTCCCTGCTGTGCCATAGGGAAAGCTGAGAAGCTTGTTCTTCTCCAGGACAGATGCTGTGACTGCTCACATGTTGGTACCTACAACAAGCCCACGCATCCCTGACCTCTGCAGGAAGGTGGTACCTGGAGCAGAAGAGAAGAGGTTGCACACACACGTGCAGGCAGACACTGACTGTGAGAAGCGGGAGGCTTTAAGATGGGCAAAGGGAAAAGTCTGCTCTGATGGACACACCAAAGCCCAGAAATGGGCGAGGGAGCATTCCCAGGGGCAGGACAAAAGGTGACTTTTGCAGCAGTGGAGTCGCTGAGTCTGTCCCGTTGCCCTCAGTCTCCGCTCTGGCTGGCGAAGCTGTTGCAAAACCATCTTCCCATCTAAAGCTCTGGCTTCGCATCAGCCCAGCACATGTACAGGATGCCTTCCAGAAACGCAGAGCCCCGGCAGAGTCTGCAAACACAACGAGAGAAGCTGGTCTGCTCCCAAAACCTTTTGGCTATTTGGGCAATAGAGGCTGCAAGGTGATGGAGGGTAGAGGATAGATGGCAAAGGGGGCAGAAGGCTGCCTAGCCCAGGGGAGCCAAGCAAAACACAGGGGCATTGAAGGCATGTACCTCTTACAGTTGTGGAGTGATTTATTGAAAGCTGAAAGAAGGAATTGCCAGGCGCTCTTTGTTTCCATGGTACCATAAAAAATGGATGGGAAGTGACTGGGCTGTCTTGTAGTTTGAATGTTTCATTGGCATGTCGCGGAAACCTCCAGAGGATGCCTCCAGGGCATGAGAACCGGCTGATGGAATGTGCTAGTTTGTTAATTTAATAGGATACAGCGTTTTCCCTTAACACCGCAGATGCAAATCAGGGTGGTGAATCAGGTCAGCACATCTCCCCCCGCACCAGGAGTGGGGCTGGGACCCCGCTCTCACACGGCAGCTCCTGCAGGATGCTGAGGTACCCCAGCACCCCCCCTGTGCAGCACCCGGTGGGATCAGGCTGCGGGAGAGAATTTTGGACTCCAAAGTGTCTAGTGGGAAATGAGAAACAGTATTTCTGTGGTGTGGAAGCCAGTCTGAACAACGTGGTGGTATGTGAGGGAAAAACCAGCTCCTCTGGCTGGAAGAGAACAGATCGATGTGCACGTTGATAGGAATATTAATAAGTGCAGGTTGTATGTGGTTCATTGGGGACTTTATCAATGAATCCTACTAGATAATGGAGGAAAAGATGTACCAGATCTATTTGGGATTAGTAAACTCACCGTAGCATTTTCAAGCCAAGCTACAGAATGTCACGGTCAGGACGTGACTCTCTTAGAGCTCATAAGGTGCTCCTTCAAATCCCACAGAAAGGATATCAGCCTCTGAAAAACTGTATACACAATTTTAGAGCCTTTTCTATAAAATGTACCATTTTGATCCCCATCAAATTCCCTCAATGTTTCCAAAGGAGTTTGGTGAATCTTAGGTAAATACTGTGTGTGGGAGCCTGGATACATGTCGGTGCATCTGCATCCTACAGCCCAACGCACAGCTCTTTGCCTCACCCTTTGCCTCATTAGAGGCATGTCCAATCCTTCTACTGAGCTGAATGACTGAAGTCCCATTTTGGGAAAGGTTCAGTCCTGTCACAGACACAGGCTCTTCAGGGGATAGACATAATCCAGAATTAATTGAATTCAGTGGAGCTCTGCTCATTTAAACCAGCCAAGGACATTTGAACTCAATAACTTGCCCCATCCCTTCTCACTGCAGCCAGGAGAGGATCCCAGCTGTAGCTTGGCTCTGAGATACCTGGGACAACCACAATTGGTACCTTTGAACGAATATCATTTCGTATTTCCTGAAGCTTACAGAGCTGTCCTGCAAAACTGCAGCGTGACACTGGGCACGGGCTTCATCTCAGCAGCCTTCCTGCGTGGTGGTGGGGCATCCCGATGCTGGGACTGATGTGCTTTGCTGGCTTTTTGGGGAAACGATCGAGAGGATCTAAGCTCAGCACATCCTTCACCTTGTTGCAGTCTCCACCACATACGAACAAACACTTCCTGCGCGTGGGTGGCTGGGCTGGCCCTGATCCAGCTACGATTCATTTTCTGGTGCCTGATGGCTTTGTGCTCGTCCTCCCCTCTCAGTATCTTCTGCAGTCCCAGAGCACATGGCTCCAGGAATGCAGAATTCAGGCGCTTTACCCTACACTGGAGCTCTGCTGCTCCACCAGCCAGGGAAAAAAGTAGTGAGACATTCCCATCAAGCTGCAGAGACAAGATCACACGGTGATTTCTTTTTTTTTACAACGAGGGAGGGAAATTACTAATTTCTATTGAGAACTTGCTGATATGTGGGAAGTGCTCTCTTTGAACTTGAGAGTTTTGTTCTCAACCATACAGACCTCGAGGATCCTGGAAGAGAGGTTTCGTGCTTTGAGAGAAACTCCACCAACTTCCCCCGTGTCACCCCAGCTGCTCCCAGTACGAGCCAGGAGGATAAACATGAAGTGGGAACCTTCTCTAGAGAAAAAAAAAAAAAAAAAAAAAGAAAAAAATGCAATGCAAAGAGCCCACATTAATTGTGTTAAGAAAATCACAGCCAAGTTCTCACCAGCTGCAAAACTGTAAATAGACACTGTGTATTTAGATCAGCTGAACCCTTCCCTCTTCAGGGTAACTACAACTTTCCATGGCCTGGTCTGCTCTTATCCATTTTAAAACATGTTATTGGTTTGTCAACAGGAAATTAGAAAAAAAGGAGCAACAGCCCAAGCCTTACCCATATACGCTGCCCAGTGAAGAGCTCTTCTGTCCTTTTTGTCAAAAGCATGTGGGAACCTTCTATAAAAAAAAAAAAAAAAAAAAAAAAGGGAACAACTGTCACAAAAATCTGACTGAAGCTCATTCCCAAACAATTCAGTGCCAGCTGCACAGCAGGAAAGCGGATCCAAGAGGACAGTTGCAGCAGTCATGTTTGATCTCTCGCACAGAGGAGGCCAGAGGCTGCATCGGTGCCAAGTCCTGCATCGCTACCAATAGCTCTGGGCTGAGTGGGACTCTGCTCCTGGCAGGAGGACGGATCTTAATTTAATGACTAGGTGGTGGAGAAAGTGCCACGCCTCTTTCTAATCAGCGATCAAGTCCTTTTGGTGTTTCATCTGCTTCATCTGAACTTCCACCGTGTGCTTCCCTCTGGCTACATCTATATTATGGCGGGTGGCTGTGGGCTTCAGTTAGCAGAGCTGAGTATCTCTGTCATTTCTGGGGCATTTCCAAGCCAGCTAAAACCAGGACATGTAAAAAACCCAGTAAAAGCCCAGGCTAACTTCAAGTGCACATCCAGACCACACAACACCCACTCAGACCTGAACCAAGTGTCTGAACCTTTTGGAGTTACTCCAAGAGTTGTCCTGATGAGGGATGGCGTTTTAAATAAAAGAGGCAATCTGTCTCTGCCTCTGAATTTAAAACTCACCTCTGGAGGTGAGTTTTAGGTGTTCACAGGCTGCCTACCCTGGAACAAAGTGTGCGTATAACCAAACAAATTTCAAAGCACCTCGTAGCCACCTTTCCCTGACACCAGGACGTACCAGATAGATTGTAAAACCTGCCGCAGAAACAAGGGAAATTAGCCTGATACTTTGTTTCAGCTGCTGTTCCCTTGTGTGAAGCACTTTTTGGTCTGTTTGCCCCGTGTTCTGACGCACAAAGTGGAGAGGGAAGTGCCAATCTATCAAAGGAGATGCTACGAGAGGTCTTTTCAGCAGCGTGACGGCAGCAGGATTGGCCTGTGGAGCTGTGGCACACACTTTCTGTAGGATGCTTCAGGACAGCCGTGGAGACAGATGGCTAGTGCAAAGTGAAAAATCTAGTTGTATCAAACACACTATCCAGCAAGTACTCGCCAGGGTCCTGTGCAAAGCTTGGCTAATCTGCACCTGCAAGTCCATATGTACGTGTCCCATGAATCATTCTCAACCACATCCCTGGAATGACAGCAAATCTGGACTTTTTTTTTCTACATCCACTTCTACTCCAGAGGTTTTGAGAGGATGTACAGCATCCTGTAGCTGCCAATTCCCATCATGTGTCCAGTTCAGCCTCCTCTCCAATATGCGGCACTGACCTCTGCTGCGTGATGGATACCAGACGAAGAGAATTAACCATTCCTCTGTTCTTATTTAGTTAGGAAGCAGTAACCTTTCAGTGCTCCCTGATGTACCAGATATGTCAGAGCATCCCACTCTGACTTCAAAGGAATGTCACAGGAATAGGAAGCACAGAACCAGCAGCAAAGCAATTAGTGATACGATCTGCTAGGGCAGTTCCCCTGCTCTGCTTCCTAATGCCACTTAGTGTGCTTCCGTTAACGCTAAAACATGTGTTAAAAGAGAGTGGACACTGAGAAATGAAGTCCTCCCTAGAAAGAACTGGACACCACTTTGCTGTGGATTCACAGTGAAAAAATCTGAAAATCCACAGCTGTGGATTCACAGCAAAGTGAGGCAGAAGAAAAGAAAACAGAACAGAACAGAGAATGGATTTAAAGCCTGCGCTGGGGAACGTTTTTCTCTTACATGGGCATTTCCCATGCAAGTCAGTTTATCTGAGGTTAAATACAAGAGTTTGATTCTCTCTGCCTGAAATCCCGCTCTCCCTATAACAGCAGGACACAGGCAATTGGCAATATAAATGTAAGTAGTCCCAGAGCAGTGGGAAAAGTAATGTCTGGCTTCCTTGAACTATATCCTACTACAATAGCTATAGTTCCTCTATGGCAAGAGATAGTCTGTGCACTGATTTATCATTCATGTTGATTGATTATCCAGTTCTGCATGTTAAATGGCCAGCTGGTCAGTGCCAAACATTTCTGCTTGTTCTTCCCTTGTTGCTAATAATCCATTGCTCTCTACTAGTCCAGGATCTGTGTAGCCAACACCTGAATATGACACGCTCTGCTGATAGGGAAAATACAAAAAAGATTTATGCAGCACAAGTTCTGTTTCTAAGCCCTCCTAATATCCCAGCCCTGTCCCTGCAAATCTGGGTTCCTGCTTTACACCAAGTACACATTTGGCTTTCACCACGTGTAGGAGCATCTCAGGGCACCTTTCTCTAAGAGGAGGTTTCACCTGACACCTCCACAAGCTAAAGAGGGACAAGGAAGAGGACAGGTACCCAGCTCAACCGTCTTGATGTTATCCCATTGGTTTGGCATTGCAGAGATCCAAGTGAATGACAGGAACATCAAGAGTGCAGGAATTCCCAAGTGGTGGTGCTCATGCCTGGTCCTTGAAACCTGGCCTTTACTCTTGATTTTGGGAATTGCTTTGATATCGATGCACTGGGAAACATTGCTCCCCCTAATATGTGAGGAAGAAGGAATGATGGGTGGTTGGTTTGTTGGGGACAGAAAGTTCACCCTGGTGTGTCCGCACCTGCTTGAGCAGAGGATGTTCTCCTGCTGCCTGGGAGGAGTGAGACCTACTTACAACACCCGTATTCAAGCAGCTTTAGTCCATTTATATTACATGAGGATCTGAACGCATATCTGCGTGAACAGTATGTAAAAACTGGAAGCCTACTTGCACTGCCCACTGCTCTCTGTAATTTACTGCTCCGGTGTTTAAAGGAAGACAAGCTTAAGGAAGACAAGGAAAAAGAAATTATCCACCAAACTACTGCACAGGTTAATGTAATCAGCCCAATAAACCGCATTCATGCTACCTGCGGGCAGAGGGCTGGATGCTGATCCCCTCTACGAGAGCCCTCAGGTTTCTGTGCAGCAAAGGTGCCTGAAGTCTCTGTTTGGAGAAAAAGGGGGAAAAGGATTGTCGCCCTCCCTCCTTCAGCTTTTCAGACTGCAAGTGCTCCAGGGCAGGACATGCTTGGTTGGTTGTACTGCAGCTCAAAGGGTGCTGGAGCTTTGCTGCTCCTTGCAGGGGCAGCACCATGACTGCTAGGTTAGCATGGGCTGCTTTCTGTTCTCATCTGTCCTTTCCATGCCCTGATTTCAACATCGAACAGGGATCAATCCCGCAACAGAGATGTTTTCTTACTCTCTCCCTACATGCTCCTGCAGCCAGCGGGGCATCGTGACTCACCCTGCCCTTGGAGGGTGTGGAGGATGCCCACCATTGTGCCAGGATCAGACCTGGCCCCAGCATGAGGCCAACCTGACCTGATTCACCTCCCTGCTCCAGTGAGGAAGGTATTGCTGGTGCTGGGGGGGGGGGCAAAAGCAACGGGGAGGAGGGGGAGATGGAAGGAAAACATGCACACCGGCATCCCTGCAAACGAGAGCAGCCAGGGACAGTGTCTGCATGTAGGCAGTAAAAAAGATGGAAAATGGAGCAAGGGGACAAATGGAGGAAGATTTCTTCCATGAACAAAATCCGTAAATGAGAACGGTGCGTTTCCCCCTAAGCCTTTTTTTTTTTTTTTCAGCGTGCAGGAGGCATGAACTCTCTCCTTCTTGTGCAGGTGTTTAGTGAGTCTCATGGCTCACACAACACATTTGGGCTTGTGGCTCTTCCAGCTCCCCTCCATTTTCTCCCTAAAGTGCCCTCGATGCTCAGCTTTTCATTCTTTGCATCTCTGACTCTAATTATCTTTTCTCTCCTGCTGCTTCTGATGAATTGCTCCGTTTTTTTCGTATCTTTGGGGCCCTGCTGCTTCTTGGGGAGCTAGCCTAGAGAGTTCTATTTCTCATTCTTCTCAGTCATTACAAAAAACAATCCTCTCAGATGAGGACATTCATTAAACTGATTTGGGATGCTTGGTCTATCTTCACCGTATGTGTTTGCGTTAGTGTGAAGAAAAGAATTAAAATGCATGGGAAGTGTAGGCTGGAATAATAAGACAGGCTGGCCCTAACCTTAGGAAATTTGGGAGCAGGGTACCCATTTACTTTTTAATAAGTGTCTCCACTTATTAAAACATGCAATTGTGAAACATATTTGAGAGTTTTCTTCTTCTTTACACTAGTGTCTTTGCATGCCGGGGTGTGTGGAAGACACGGATGATGCACTCAGAACTGCGTCCTCCAAAGTCCTGGGGTCACTGTAAGACCCTGACATTTAACAAATCATTAATGCACATGTGGGGAAGGAAGGATGCTTTATTTTCCCTATGAATTTGGAGCTCTTTAAGGCCTCCAGATCCCAACTTCTCTCCACAGACAGCCAAATTCAGAAATTATTTCCAACATAAAAGCTGAGATGAACCTGCTTCCAGAAGATGGGATGGGGGTTTAAGGGAGAAAAATATGGAGAATATGAAACACACAGAAATGATAGTGCCAGGGGTGGCTTTTTATTCTGCTGGTGGAGTTGGCAAGCAATCCCAGAGGTATACCCTGCAGTGAGTGGGCACAAGAATAAGGTGGTTTCAGTGGGGAGGTCACCATGGATCTGGGGGACCATGAGATCACAGTTCTACCACAACCTCTTTGATTGGGATGAAACCATCTTCTCTCTCTATTCCTTATCCCCAGTGAAAGTCTGTTAGCACCTCAGACATTGGTCTTGGAATGCCTCGGAGCAGGGATGACTTTTGCAGCACACAGCACCTGATGCACAGCAGCCCCAGGTGAGGTTTGTATGGTGCTGGTGCAGCTACCAGGCAATGGGAAAGCTTGGTTTTAGCAGATGCCACTGAGATAACCCAGTGAGAACACCCTTGGAGGTGAAATGGCCACAGCTTGCACAAGTCAATGGGAGGCTCACAGGGCCAAGGAGAAGCAGGGCACAGTTAGTCTGGCCTGATGCCACACTAATGTGCCTAATTGGCTCTGCACTCATGTCCACGGGGGAGCAGCCCCATGGGCATGCGTCTAGCAGAAGAACCAGGTTCACTTCAAAGCTTGGCAAATAAATGGGTTGCCTTGGGTTAAGTTACACTGAGATACCAAGCCAGGACAATGTGGGATATGGTTTAGAGAATCACAACTGGCTGAAGCCCAACCATAAAAAAGACTGTACAAGCTAGGACCTCACCAGTTCCTACAGCCTCCTTCCTGCTGTCATCTCTGGAGGGCTTTTCCATCAGGCCAGCATTGCTGGTTTTCTCCCTTTGCACGATCCTTGTGCCAGGTCCCAGATGGGGCCAAGGGGCAAAATCTCACACTAGAGAAGAGGTACCATGCAGGTACCATGGCAGGGTGGTGTGGGATGGGTCAGAAAGAGTAAATTTCATGCCTTTCATGCTCTGTGTGACCAGGTGCATGTTGTGTGAGCTCTCTGGCTGGGTCACCCTCACTGAGGACATCACAGAGGTGTGATGTCCCTGTGTGCATGTGCTCCACGGGTTTCAAATGACAGCAATGGATTTTTTGAGTGGGATTCAGCTGCCTTTAGGCAAATGTTTGCATCTCAGGCTGTTGTTCTTGCTCCTCAGAGACTCCTCAGTGGTGTCCAGGGTTCAGCTCTTCCTAAAGGAGATATCTCCAGGGTAATGCACCATAACTGCTTCTCCTACTGCATTGCCTATCAAGGGAGCAGGAATGGCTGACTCAGATGGAGACATCCAAGCTGCAGGTATCTAAACTTAAGCTGCTTAAGGTGACAGGCAACTTACTGGGGTCTGGGATGGCAAGGCAGAGCATCTGGTTTGGGATACTTCGGTAACAGGAACCCATCAGCAGGCAGACAGGAGGATTTCTGTTTGAGAACGATGCAACATGCACAAATGCTCCTGTTCCAGCTCCCTGCACTGAGAGAGAAACCGTGTATGTGTGTGTACACCAGTGTGGGTGTGAGAGAAGCTCAGATACCCAGGGAGAGTGAGGGCGGGAAGCAGGAAGAGATGATTTAGTACCGCTCGCGAGGTATGTCCTGTACTTGCCTCCTCTCCAAGGTCTTGGCACCATCACATTTCTCTGCAGAGAAGCCAGAGGTGCGTTCCTCCAAAGTGATACTCTATCAAACAGGAAAGCCATTTACTTTCTGCTGGCTCTGCAGATTTTCAGTGCCTGCAACTGCAGACCTAAAAGTTTATCTTACCGGAGGAATTTATATGGGGCTGTGAGATGGGCTGGTGTTATATGGCTCTAAGTAGTTACATGAAGCCTCTGTGGGCTAATAAAATAGTATTAATTGTATTGCTAAGGTTGCATTTTAAACATTAAATTATGGATGGCTTGATAGCATCGTGAAAGCCAGCATCTTGACATGACCTAACCATTATCTATGGAAATGGCTAAAATGCCTTTTTACAATGTGCTCTGGTTGATTTAACTCTTTGAGGTGACTCTTCACATTAAATTATTTCCTCAGGCAGGGGGAGAGCAGTGAGGGCTCTTGCTTTCTCCTTCCCTTCCGCCAGCATCTCTTTTCCCTTCCCACATTTCTGAGCTGCTCTTAAACTCCCCAGCTTACTTTAGCCCAGAAATAACAAATGATGGGGACAAACCCAGATGATACACCATTCCCCACTTTGTCCCATGCATCTCTGGTGGTGCAAAGGAGAGGACTGCAGAGATGTGGGGAACAGTGGCGGCAGGAGGTGTGGGATTGTAGGGAGAAGGTCCAAAGAAGCCACCATGCAATGGGAGTGGGCACTGTGCCCTAGAGGGGTGCCTGCCCAGCTCTGCCCTCAGCCCAAGGAAGAAATCATAGAGGGAACGCACCGGTGTCTGTTAATCTAATTAAAGAAGTCAACCCTAAAGGCCAATTACAACACAGCCAGTGTCAACAGCAATTCTTCCCTCGCTGGCAGTTTTAGGGGCAGAGCTGGCAGTGGAGCCTTTTCGGGGCTGGGAATGGCATGTGCTGCCAAGGAGGAAGCACAGACAAACGAGAATTTAGTGGTTTTGCTCTATTTATTTTTTAAAGGGATTGATGGATTCGTCACTGGAGGTGACTAGCTAAAGAGCAGATAGATGTCCCTGCCGTGTCGGGCGAGTCCCACCACGGTGTCCCCCCTTTCCCCTGTGCTACCCACCCTGGTATTTTCCCGTGTGCCTCCTGCAGCAGATGGGGCACACAGTGTCCCCGCGGGGTCCGTGGTGGGAGCCTGGCCAGTGGCACGCTCCCACCGCAGCAGTGAGGGCCCCCCGACTTCCACCCCCAGCTGGGCAAGGTACAGCTGGCCGGTGGGGCGGCCGCCTGGGACCTCTCCGTGCCCGGCATCCCACGGTTGATGCGTGAGACTTGGCAGCTCGGTGTTTTCAAAGCTGCAGCCCTGACGTGTCCCTGCTGACCCCGGCGGAGCAGCCGGCACATTGCTCCTGCTGCCGGCTCCTGAGCTGCTCAGAGCCCCAGCTGGACACCAGACCCTGCCGGGGTTTTAGGAGAAGGCCCCCTTGGCTCACCCCGGGAATGATGCACTGAAGCTGAGAGAGGCATTAAACATATTTAAAAAAAAAGAGAATTATCCCTTCTGCTACCATCCCCCTGGGCGCAAGTGGGTCTCTGCTAGGATGAAAGTCCCCCTGCTCGCTTGTTTTCATCCTACAAGCCACGGGACCTACCTCCTGCCCTGTCACCTCTCCACTCAGAAAGACATCCATGCACTGGAAGACATGGAAATGAAATGGAAATCTCTGCTGCCCACAGCTCCCGTAGGACACCCGTCCTCTGCTCACCTCAGCCGCGTGAAAACCCCGGTCATGGCCTCTGGGAATCAGACAAAATAGGTAAAGGGCTAATGCTTGCGGTCTGGTGACCTTGAATTTTTATACTAATGAAGCTACTCGATGGGGTTTTTATCAAAAGGAAAAAAAAAAAACAACCTTTCATAGGTTGCTGTCCCCTGATAGCATTTTGACGTTAGAGACCCACCATGCCTCTCGTATTATGGAGTGCTAATTTATCTTAGAAGCCAGTAGCAGCTGCTCACGTTACAAGTGGGGATTTCTTCCTTTTGTTTTCCTCGATGTCGCTCTCCTGAACTTTGGTTCAAGGGTTGATTTAAGTGGATCTGCGTTACAGGATGAGGAGATATTTCCAGCGAGTGAAATGACTAAACGTGGTGTGTTTAGTGTCTGAGGTGGATCAAGCTCAGCACTCTTTTCTGGCTACTTTAATAAGCCCCACTTTGTAGAGTCTGCAGTCTCAGGGCTGGGTTTACGTGGTACAAAGTGTACCCAAGGGAGTTACGCTGATGCAAAATATATATATAAGAATCTCATCACGTTTATGTTCCCCGCAGCCCCCAAAGACCCCTGTTACAAAGCAGCTTCCCTGAGAAGCCAAACGGTTACACAAATCAACCCAGAAGAGAAGAGCCCAGAACGGGAGTCCAAGTGCCCAACAGAGCCAGTAATAACTTGAATATGAAGAGGAAAAAGGAAACCCTGCCACAAAAGCCCAGAGGATGATTTATGGGAAGTGTTTGGTAATAATGTTTAGAATTGATTTAAAAGTTGGAGGGCTGAGATTTCCTGGGAAACGTCTGTTCTTAGGGAATAGAGGAGCCGTCCAGATGCTGGTGAGATGGGAGAAGTTGATTGCATATACAGAAAAATCAGCGGTGTCCTTAAGGCGGCTCAGCTCTCCTGCATGACTTACAAAATAGTTTCTTAAGCTCCGAGCTGCTCTCCCTCCTCAAGAAAAACACAGATTCTTCTTTCTACTTGAAATCCTCTGTTGGTTGTCCGGGACCAGCAGCCTCTTGGTGAAGAGGTCCCAGAGCTGTGGGTTTGGGGGTCTGGATGCCTGGTTTGACTCAGGGAGGTTGTCCTCTCTAGGACAGTGCTCCTGAGGGGAGAGAGTAGGTGACAGTAGTGCTGTGCTAGTCATCCCATCATCCATGTGGTCTATGCAAAGGCTACATGGCTGGTCTGGGATGAGCCAGCTGGCCCTCCTGTTTGGGCAAGTCTAGACTGAAGTCTTTGTCCATGCCCAGGCTCTGCTGGTCCATGCAATCTCGATATGCAGAAGCAGGCCAGCTGGCTCCAGGAACACCACCGTGGGCTGAAGCACAGCTCCTAACAGCAGAAAAATGCAACCCAAAGAGGCTGAATCCCTCCTTGACTTATATCTTGCTGGGGAGTAAGGGTCAATTACTCCAGAGGTAACGGGAGCTTCTTGCCCTGTTCCTGCTGCCGCATCCCAAAGAGATGAAAGGCAAAACTTCTGGCAAAAATTACAGCGGAGCGTAGCCTGAGCTTTTCTAGGAAGCTTTGGAGTCTGTTCCTTGCTGAGAGGGGGTTGCTGCAATCCTACGTGAACCGTAACGCCAAGGCAGCATCTGCACAAAGTGCTGAGAAGTAAAACCACCACTCCCCACCCAGCTTTCTTCCCCGGTTCCCAGGCTGACGGAGAGGGCTTGGCTCATCTTTACAGCAGCAGTTTCCTTCTGTTCCCAAGGTCTGCTAGCCCTCCTGGCTTCCTCTTTGTTCTTCAGACCACCAGGACAGAGACACATGAAAAGCCAGCCCTACCCTGGCTTTGCAGTGGTGGTCTCCATCTCACTTTGACAGAAGTGTGCGATCTTATGAGCAATCCAGGATTTCCTGCTGCCATTTGCTTCTTCTGCACAGGCCTCCTGTGAATTCCTCAGGAACCCCAGCAGATTTCTATCAAGGCTGGCATTTGGTGGGTGCCTCTGCTGCTTGCTGGTGGTCTATTAGTCGCTTCAGCAGATTCACAAAGAGATGATCTGCTTCTTGGCCTTTTAGCAACAGTCAGTTCATGCCTTTCTATGACCGATCCCATCAATACTTCCTCTTCAGGTGGTGGTTTGTCACACCTTTATGGAGGGCTGGTACTGATGACCATGTGTGTGACTACGTGTGTTGTGCCTGTGTGTCTTAGTACACCACTGCTAGTACACAGCTAGTGACAACAAGCGGAGATCGCTCCTGTCGATGGGTGACCATCGGAAGATTTAGGAGGTTGGTTTGGAGCGGCATCTGAGAGTTCAGATGCTTCTCTGATGCTTAGCCAAACCCCTTTGGCCTGGAAACTGAGCTGGGAAATATAATGAGATTAGGCTGTCGAGTGAGATTTATGGCTCATCCTTCTTCCAGCTGGGTCAAAAATACCACAAATGCAGCCTCTTTGAGAGCGCATTGGTGCCTCTGCTCTCAGACGAAGTCAGGGAGGGGAGGACAGGTGGGGTTTCCTTTCAAGTTGGTGGTTGATTATTAGTCTGGGGGAAGTTCAGCTTGTGCTCCCGGCCCATTTGTAGCTGAGGCCATCTGCATGTTGATTGCATACCCTGGGGATGGGACTCACCCTGACCCCAATGAAGAAGGCAACACTTGGGGTAGGTGTGCAGATCCTGGGGACACTGCCCTAGTCCTGGCTGCTTGTCCACATTATTATGCTCCTTATGGAAACCAGCTTTTGCCTCCACTTCCAAAGGCTTAGAATCATAGAATCATTCAGGTTGGGAAAGACCCTTGGGATCATCAAGTCTAACCAACTCTACAAAGTTCTCCCCTACACCATATCCCCCAGCACTGCATCTAAATGACTCTTAAACACATTCAGGGATGGTGACTCAACCACCTCCCTGGGCAGCCTGTTCCAGTGTCTGACCACTCTTTCTGTGAAGAATTGTTTCCTAATGTCTTGTCTAAACCTACCCAACGCTTCACCCGCTGCTTTGCCAACTGTCCTTCCAGGTTGGATAAAGCAGCAGTGCAACACAGGGATCCTCCACTGCCACCACTGGCAACTTCCACCCTCTTACTCTTCCTGCTTAAAAAGCTGCATTAGCAAAGACCTACCATTTTAAAAGTGGCTCCTTCAGACTGACCCAAGTGAGGGCTCCATAGCGTGAGCAGCACTGCTACCAGAGAGAAGGTGGTCCGTGCCAGGGGGCTGGGTAAAGTCATCTCAGCTGGTCCAGCTGGCTCTAGAAAAGGGCACGTATCCATGCCCTAAGCCTTCTCAGGCCATACCATGGGGTGCCTTTCAGGACGTTTGCATCAAGCCACAATCTCTGTCGCTGTGAATCAAATCAAACATTGGGAATCATGAAGAAGTGGAGGACAAAGCAGAAAATGTCATTATGCTGCTACAAATGTCTCTGGTGCACATAGTACATACTGGTACAAATGTTTTCATAGGTTCATTGGATGGGTGATTCAGTTGGAAGGGACCTTAGGATGTTGTTGTCAGTGTTATGTGTCATTTTAGTCCCGCAACACCAAAGGGAAATAGGATGTTTGGAAAAAAACTATAGAAAATAACAAGCTTGGCTGAAGGTCTGTAAGGGGAGAGTCTTCAGTTTGGAAAAGAAATGACCACGGAGACATACAAGAGAAGTCTAGAGAAGTCCTGAGGGATGAGTGACTGCTCCTTGTCTTGTATAATAGAATTAAGGGCATTGGGAAAAATTAGAAGCTGACAGGTTCAAAAGCTACATCCTCCCACTGTCCTGCTCTGGGGTGTGGGTGCAGCCATAGGCCCTGAGGTGTGATATAACCAGCTGTGAAGCTCATGGTGTGCCACCAAGCTGACCTTCAAGCTCAGCTGAAGAAGATGCCATGGACTCACCATGTGGCTTTCACATATGGTTGCTTTTTTAACCCCTGTGTTGAAGAATCGTACCAGTGAAACTACTATTTAATTACAAAACAAAGTAGTAACCACCGAAGTCAGTAAATGTTGGCAGCTGCTATGTATCAAGAGTATCAACTGTCATCACAGACTATGGGTATACCCAGGAAATTCAATCACATCCCTTCCCAGTGGTCCCAGAAACCCAGTCATTATCATTCTCAGGGCTTTTCTAAGTTCAGCAGGAGTCACACCGAAGACTGCTTTCCTGCCAATGTCTGTCATGTAGTTTGAATTCGCTGGTGTCCAACGAGATGTAGACCCCAAAAGCACCTTCTTCTGGTGGGTGGTGCTGGATTCTCTCGTGGCTAGTAAGAATTGAGATGCCCTTCTTTTTGCACAAACTCTTCTTTTGGGCTTTACGAGCATTTTCTCTGCTCCCATTAACTAGATAACACAAGCTGCTCATCACTTGCTCTCCTTGTCAGGGCTGGTACTAGCATGACTTCTAGCGCAATGGTTTATAGCCACAACAGTGTCTGAATTACTGATCATTCACTTTTATAGTGTAGTGTGGGAGGAGGAAGCTTTTTTCCTTAAAAACAATCATTTCTCTGAATAAGCACACCATGCAGAAGCTTGAGGGAGTGGAGCCCACAGATCCATCCCTGTGTGGGACAAGTTTATGCTGGTGCCATCCCAATTTTGGTGTCTGGGGCACAAAGTTATGTAAATTCCCCATCACAGTGGGTTTGCACAGTCTCTGCTTTCAGGCTTCAGCAGGGAGACAAGCATGTGAGACAAAGAAGTCCTTTTCTTAGTTACTTTGGATTCTGCGCATATTTTGCCCAACCACTTTTATTTTGCCTTTCTTCTTTTTTTCCTTTTTAAAATTTAAAAAATAATAAATATTATTTACTAAAACAAAGCAGCCAAACTGCTATGGAATTACTTTTTTTTTCCCCCCTCTGGAAGAAGCATCCCCAAACTCAAACCAGCCTGATTCTAACTTCTTTTCAATTAAACGCTTTGAATCTTTCAGGTCAACACAGCTTTCCACTTCACAATATATTTTGCTTCAGGATTTCTTTGTGGAATTTTTTCCAAATGGTGCTCAAACTCAAAAGGACTTCTTTTGTCTCCAAGCAGGATTTTTAAAATTCTCTATTCATGGAAAATCTCCCAACTTTTAGCTTCCAGGACACAATGAAAAGAGGCTTTTGGAAGTTTTGGACTTTCCATCAGCCGGCAAAACAGGGTGCATGAGCAGCTGCAGCTATCGAGAGCCTCTTCAGCAGCTGTGAGCAAGAGCTCTAAGTCAGCTCTGTCCACATCTGCCACCACATAGTAGTATTTTTTTCACTTGAAGAAAGTTTTAGCATTCTTGTGTTCTGTAGACAGTCCTCATCTGGGTGCAGCAAATCTCATGGCCAGACCAGGCCTTTTGCAGGTGGATCGGAGTGGTCCTCAGCTGCCTGACCTCACCTGGGCCTCTTGCTCTGCATGCAAAGGGATGTTGGCAACCCCAGCAAACATGCCTTGGCCCGGAAGGTCTGTCTGTGGGGCAGATGGTCCCCGTGCACCTGGGGCTCTCCATGTGCCATGTAGGGCTGCAGCCTGGCGGGACGGATGTGGAAAGCACAGCTGTGGAGGGGTGGCATTGTTGTATCTGAACAGCTGGAAGCATCCATATCTCCGTTGCTATTTCTTTCTCTTCCTCTTTCTCTCCACTTATTTACTTTTCTTCCTCTCTTTTTTTTTTTTCTTGTCTTGCTTTTTCTCTCTTGCTTTCCTTCTTTCTCTTTCTCTTTCTCTTTCTCTTTCTCTTTCTCTTTCTCTTTCTTTCTCTTTCTCTTTCTCTTCCTTTTTATTTTGTCCTTTTCCTTTTCTTTTTCCTTTTCCTCTTTCTTTTCACTTTCTTTTCCTCTGTACTTTTCTTAATCTTTTTATCTTCCTTTTACTTTTTTTATCTTTCTTTCTTGCTTGCTTGCTTTCTCTTTCCATTTTTCTTACTTTCTCTCTTTTTCCTCTTTTTTTGTGTGTCACTCTCTTTTGGTCTGTCTTCTCCTCTTTTTATTTCTCCTCCCTACCCCCCCTTTTTCTGCCCCCACAGCTCCCTTTGATTGTACTCCTCAGTGGTCTCCCTGGGATGCCACTGTCTTGCCAGACGTCCCCAAGGTGTCATGGAGCTGTGGATAGGCCCCAGGGCTGGCAGCGCCTCAGAGCTCATTTGAAAGCAGCAGGGTGCTTTAATTGAGGATGTCCCATGCCCACCACAAATACTGTCCTTGGAGGAGCGCGGGAGAGCAATGATGTGAGAGGGAAAATATTGTCCTGGGATCTGAACCACCTCCCCATTTCTCACCTTCCTGGGAGACAGACCTTGTGCCAGGGCAAATCCCCTTTCTCCCTCCTCTGGCTGGCGGTGGGGGGAGATTGCCCTGGGGCTCTCCTTGCCCTGGCAGCCCCTTCCCCAGCAGGTCCACCCCATCACCAGCTCTTGCTCTGGGCACTGCTTTCAGGGCAAAGAGGTGCTTTGGATTCGTGAGGTGCAAACAACCATCTGCATCCTTCTGCGATGGCTCGAAAGGCGGCTGGCGGACTAATTTAATATAGCTTGGTCTCAGTTCTTTTAATTATGTCTTTATAGTCTTTTAATTAGCCAGAATCCTAGTAATTTAAACCACTCTTGTTCAGAGAGACTTCTGCTGAGCAGCTGTTCTCACTCAGAGCTTTCTCTGGGTTAGGAAGAGGAGCTTGGGATGTTTGCTTCTCCCCTTCAGGCTGTTTTTTCTGATTTTGCTGCCTCAGCAAAAGGTTGCAGAACAGAAATGGTTCCTCTGAGATAGAGAAACGTGACTTACAAATAATTATTTGTGTCTGGAACCTGTTTACGGGGTTCAGACAATAAAGAAAACCAAACCCAGGGTGTTTCCCTTTGTCTACGATACTGTTCCGACTTTCCTTCAAACCAGGCAGAGATTAAAAACTCTGAGGACAGGGATGACAAGCTCATCTGAAAGGCAGTGCTCGTCCAAGATAGATAAGAAAGGTCCTGGCAGCCAGGCTGACTTCCAGGGAAAGCAATTGGAAGGAGGGCTCCAGGAATTGCTATTTTATGCCTGTTGCATGCGAGATTGCTGGTTGCAAACCAGGCTTGTGTGAGGTGCTGTACGGTGCCCAGAAAAAAAACAGGGTTCCCTGGTGCACAGCACAAATGAAGACACCAGCCCAGAGGTTCATGGGGGACAGGAGCTTCCTCAGCCCCCTTTCCCAAGAGGGCTTGAGCACACGTCTTCTCTGTGAGGTGACAGTGGCACTTTGTGACTCAGCTCCTGGGCAAAAAGAAAAGAAAAGAAAAAAAAAGGATTTGCAAATTATGCAGCTTTCTACATCGCTATCAGCTGGTGCTTCCAGCAGTGGTGGGAGGTGCAGGGCTTGGGAGCTCGGGGCTGCTCCTCAGCTGCTGATGGCACCCATCACCTTCCTGTGGCTCGGCTCTGCTCTCGGCCAACGCGTGGTGTTGTCCAGCTTCAGATTTTAACAGGCAAGAAAAAAAAAAGAAAGAAAAAAAAAAAAAAGAAAGACTGTGCAACAGCTGTGAGGGATTATCAGTGTGTACCGTGTCGTCCTGCGCTGCAGGAATAAAGTGTGCTTTAAAGTTCAGGATAGGCATTATTGATTGTGTTTAATTGCTTCTGTCCCATCCCAGGCAAGGGCTGCAGCGTGCCAGGAGTAATACAAACACACCCAGAGGACGATCCCTGCCCAAAATGGCTGCCATCAAAGTGCAAGGCAAGAGGCGGCAAGTGGGAGCCAGCCTGTTTTTCTTCTTTAATAACTCCTCCCAAACGTTAGGCTTTTGAAAGCAAAGGCTGGGGAGGGTTGAGGGAATTGAAATCCATCACAGCAAGGCAAGCAGACAGCCCTACTCCTGCTGCAAGTCAGGAGGGAGGTGAGAAGAAAAGGGAGAGCCGAGAGGGAAAAGAGTCACCGTCGTGTGGCTCATTATCATGACTGTTTCGGTTGCTGTCTAAGTTTATAATCCAGGCTCCGTGGCATTATAAGAGCTCATTAATTTGGAGTCTGCACCGGCGAGTCAAACGCAATTAAGAACAATCAAAGAAATGCCATCGCGAAATATACTTTGTGGATTTCTTTTCAAAGTTAGGGTATCGCTGTGATTATTTGCGGTATAAAATTCGCAGGGCCTCTCTAAACAGGCTGTGGTCACTCTTGCAGAGAGAGGAGCCCTTTGTAGTGGGGCGAGCTGGCTCCCAATGCCGCCGCCAGCGCTGGGCTGGTTGCTGCCAGGGTTTGACGGTCAGGAGGAGGTTTAGCAAATTGCAGATAAGGACCGGGCTGGATTTCGCACACAAGAAAAATGACTGACCGGTGCAAGCCGGTGCCAGCTGTCGTGGGGGTTACAGGGTACAGCTGGACTCAAGAATAGACAAATTTATGGGTGATAAGAGTGCAGCAGCGGATTCTTGAACATACCACTCTGGACGTAGACTTGGAGTGGGACATCTCTCAACTGGGGTTTGTTGGTGGAGAACTGGATGGATGGGAAAGGGGACAGAGCTCTCCTCCCTTAACCTCCCCATGAACTGACCACTGTAGACACTAGGAAGCAGCCCAGAACATAAAGCTGGGGGGCAGAGAGGTGGAAAGAAGTACTCAAAAAATTTCCGCTGACCCTCTTTTTCAAGGGATGATTACTGTTTAGACTAAGTGTCTGTTCACTTGCCAAAATCACTAGGAAACCAGATATTTCATGCTGCAGTACAACCAATTCCTGTTTGCTGGTGTTAGGATGTTTTTCGGAAGAATTTCTTTTTAGTTTCCACCTGCTTTTAGCCAAAGTATGATTAAATCTATTTTTCCTTTGAGGAGGGGAAATAATAAAATTTGTGTTATGCTAAAGACCCCTAAAGCCATAAGAGAGAACTTTTCATGCTAAGAAATATGTACTTGATGAGGTTAGCTCCATGGAAGGATGCTGAGTACCAGGCTGAAGGAGGGGTGTCCTTCGTCTTATGGAATGCTGGCAGTAATACACAGGCAAACCTATGACTGCACACTCTGTGCTGGTTAAGTCCATTAAGCAACTTGCCCAGTCTAAAAATGCAATATATGCCTTGGTGACAGATGAAGCACAACCTTCTCTGTTCATCCATGATAAGGTTTGGTGGAAACCAGTGCTATGAGCAGCCTCAGCTGTTTGCTGCCCACCAAAACTGGGATTTTCAGTGGGGCCAAGGAGAGTTAGTTGCCCTTGGAGAACCAGATGCCTGCCTCATGTTGACCTCTCCGTTCGCAAAGGTGCCTCTTTTTCTTGGGTGGGCTGAATTTTGCCAGCTGCTGTCATCAGTCAAGTTTACAGCCTTTGCTGAAGCTTGAGGTGACCAGGGAGGTGGCAACTAAAGCGCCCCATCAAGCACAGGGTGGAAAGATTCACACCTCCTTGATGGTGTTGTGTTTTCTCAAGTCTTTTGCTGGTGCATCCTTCAAATTCCTCAAGAAAGTGCGAGTCTGCCTGCAGGAGGGAAATAGGTGCAAAGGGATTTAACTGATTGCCACCCATTAATTGTTCTGCAGTGGTGGCCATAAGCCTCAGAGATTATTTCTATTGTTATTATTTCTGATAAACGTAATAATGATTCTCTGTGTTATGGTAGTACCATTGATTGCTACATTTAAATGATCATCATGCCCTGGTCAGCATCCAGTCTGACCTATAAAAAACAGCGAGGCTATAATCCTGAAACCAAAACTAAAGCTTTGGTAGGGATTTCTCCAAGTCAACCTGGAACTAAAGCACCAGCTGAGCAAACCTCCTCTCAGTCAGCATCAAAGCCCCTTCCTCAGCCAGCCACTAACTTTTTATTGCCTTTATTTGCATTTCTTTCCCACCACATCAGTCATCCCCAGGGTGCCCAGTGTTTCTTGCTGCAACCTGTAGAGGGAACTGTGCAATATAGCAAAACAGTCCAAAACAGTCTGGTGTGTCCCCTTCCAGGAAAGGGTGTTCCTCACCCGTCCCCTCCATCCTTAAGCAGACCTCACATTTTCCACTCATATCGTTTGAGCTCAGGTGGGCTGGGATGAGAACAGGCTTCCCATGCAAGTCAAGGGGCGCACGTGCCAGCTGTGGGGAGCAACCAGAAGATGCAAATCACCATGTAATCCTGTTTTCTTTTTCTTTTTTTTTTTTTTTTTTTATTTAATGAAAAACAGCTAGTTGGAGGAATTTGCCCATTATTTTGACTCATGGTTTCTGAGTTTTCAGGGGGCTGCCAGTAACAAGTTAAGAAAGGGCTGTTTCAACCCAGGACAGAAGTGTCCAGACTCCCTGGGCCCCCAGCCAAGGGTGAGCAGAGCCCAGTGTTTCTGGAGAGAGTGCTGGGCTGTGGTTTGGGTCCTGTTTTATTGTCCCTCATGACACTGAAATAAAATGACTCAGGAAACTCAGGAGCCAGGCAAGATTTCCTTGCCTCCATGGCTGAGTTGCAAAGCAGAGCCAGCCCCGTGGCAAAGCAAGCCCACTCTGCTCCATCCAGTGCAGGGTTGTGGTGCTCCTTGTTGGAGGTGACAGTTCAAGACCACTCAGTAAAAGCCTGGCAAAATAAAAACACTGACCATGCAAATGTGCCCATCTCTTCTCATCTTCACAGCACAGAGCTCGGGGTTTCTTGCTCCTGCCCGGCAAGGCAAGGGGCCAGGAAGACTTTCTTAGTCATCGCTAGCTCTGCAGATATTTTCTGATCGCATGAAGTGTCAATTCTGTCAAACTTTAGCTTTGCTGATGTGGCGAAGCACGGTCTGACTCAAAGCCCCTTGAAAGCAGCAGAAAGATCTGGCTGAGGCTGGAAAAGCCAGTGGTTTGAATCTATTTTTCTCCTGACACTGGTGCTATGGAGGAAATGAGACCAAAGCTGGAAGTGACTGATGCTGAGGTCTGCAGATGCCCAATTCCTCCCCTTGGATTTCTCCCCTGGAGAAGTTCATGTGTGTCCAGAAAATGGAAATCTCCTTGGAACAGCATAAATTGTTATTGTAGTGGATAACTATCCCCTAGACTGCATTTCTCTTCATTCCCCTGGGAAAAAACAAAAAAAACAAAAAAACAAACAAGCAAACAAATAAAAAAACTTCTACATTTTTATTTAGTGGCACCTACAAGACTAAAAAGGAATGGAACCGGGTTTTAAGACCTGCAATTTTTAACGTTTTTTGGAGGATTGCACCCTTGAGCACCCTGGGTTTGCTCTCTGCCCTACAAGATATAGCAATGTAGAGCTCCCCTCATTTTAAAATTTGTGTATTTATTTCCTAAGACAATCAAACTGCAAAGGTACAGAACAAATCATCACAGCCATGCTGAGGTTTTTAGCTTTACTCATCAGCCCCATCCCTGTCTGTGCAGTGGAGAGAAAAGTCACGACGGCACCACTGTGTCTCTCAAGGACATTCTCCAGATCTTCACCCCATCCCATGGAGCAGTGAGGGTTCTTTCACATTTACAGCCATGGAACCCTTGTGGTGATGGGACACAGTTTGACTTCGGCGAGTGAATCACAGTCAATCACTCACTAATAAGAGTCTTCAGAGGCTGTGGTGACAACTTTTATCCAGCCCATTTTCAGGGCAGAAGCAGGGGTGAAGTGTCAATCTTTCCTCCTGCTCTTTACCTCTCCAAAGGGAGCAGCATCCCTCGCTGACATTAAAGGCGACTGAGTGAAAGGGCACGAATATAGGCCAGACTTTATATAATTATATAGGGAGAAAAACTGGGATGTCTCTTTGTAGAGGCTGGGAATGTTCCACTGGAAAACTAGGTTAGACTGAAAAAAAGAAAGAGCCTCTGTAACCCAGAAATAGCTGGGAGGTTTAAGTATAATTTTCCAGCCCTGTGTTATTACGGTACTAATTCAGGTCTGAGAAATAAATGTAGGTAAAGGTCTCCCAAGGTCAAGAGGAGAAACAAATCACACCCACAGATTCCTTTTCATAAAAAATCCCTTGTCCTCATTGAACAATCTCCATTCACATTGGGTTGGTTCCCCTCACTGTGTGGCGGGTAATATTTGTGTTTAATTGATTGATAGATTTATTAGTTAATTAATTTAGAAATAATACAATGTTTTGAGTTGCCTGGAGCATCCTTTTACCTGGAAGGTGAGTTTTGGGACCAAGGAGAGCCTGGAGGTGTTTCACATGTCCCCCAGGAGCTGAGATGGAGGCAAGTGCTTCTGCAAGCAGAGGGCTGGGAGGAGGGACTCACCAATGCTGCACAGCCAGCAAGGAGCTGTGATTTCACCTTGTGTCCCTGCAGCCTTCCCTTAGGCAGTGAGCAACGGACAAGCAACTGCTTCAGAAAGCCCAGAACAAGTTCACTGCAATGTTTGTTGCTCTTTGAATTCACATTTCTTTTTCATTCGAGGCTAATAAGGATTAGCTCCCTCCATGGACCTCCCAACATGCAAGGTGCTGCATGAGAAGAAGGTGTCTGTGCCTAAGAGGGAACAACCTCAAAACCATATCAGCCCTTGTCATTTCACAAAAGCCCGCTTTTTGCTGAGAGGAAAGTGACCAGAGCCACCAATGTCTCTGTCTTACCATAAGAGGAGATTGCTGCTAAGAAATGCCAGTGGTGCAAGGAAGGAGGAAGAAGTCAGTGCAACAATTTTTCCGGGAAGGCAAGATGTTTCCCTTCCCCTTCTGACATGGGCATATTTAAACAAGTGCTAGGAAGTCAGGCAAAATAAAATGAGCTGGTTTTGCCTACATGAGAGCCAAGAACCCAAAGCCCTGTTGCTTTGGCATCTTCCAAGTCTCCTCTTGTGAGATTCCAAAGAGAGGGCAAGGACTACCAGCAACTGGTCTTGTTTCATATGCATGTCCACTTGCTACCCCAGGGCACTGGTTGGATATCTGGTGACAGTTTCATCATACAGCCACCCTGAAACCCAAAAACTGCTGTCCAGACCTGAGGCAAGGAGGAAAATTCATGGCTCTGAAGCCAGAGTTCAGAGAAGAAAAGTGCCGTGTTAGAAATGCCTGAAACAGATTGAAGGAGTTGTGGGTTTTGGCCGGTCTGATCTGCACTTTCTTCTTTCTTAAATGTCAGGCTTTCTCTGAGAGTTGAATTGTTTTTATCTTGGTTTCCTGAGGACATGGAGCCTGTGCAATCATCAGCCCTCCAAGGGTCTGACAGAGTGGCTGGGCTGATGAGGCTGATGAGGCTGATGAGGATTTGAGGGAGGTGCAAGGGCAGGAGGGTAGGCATTGGTGTTAGAGCTCAGCAACGATGCACTGAGCCAGAGCAAAGCAGCCTCCAGCAGCCATGCACAAGACCACTTGGGTTTTAATTTATTTTCTTCTTGGACTCTTTCTTCTGAGCGTGGTTTCAGTGGCACCGCCAAGTCCACTCATTTCCCCAGCCAAAGCTGCAGGCTGAAAAAAGGCTAAATAGACCTGAGCAGCACTTCTCACTTTGACTCCTGGTAGCCAAAACTCTGCCCCTTCTGGTTTTTATCCCCAAAGAGATGGCAGGTGGTAACTTTTTTCTTTTACTGTATTTTTCTGAGATGAATTTAAATCCCAGCACTGTAGATTTTTGACAAGGACAGATCAGGTCTTGCTTAGAACTGTTCTAAATGCACCAAGATGAAATCTCTTTCACAGACCTGAGCAAGGCTCAGGCCAGATATAGGATGGATAAGAAGCTAAATTGGACACCAAAAAAATCACAACGTTTGAAGAAAAGGCCCTAAAACTCCAGACCTCAAAGCAGGATTTTCACTCTGCATTTACACTGTGGGTCTTTCTTTAAAGGCCAAAAGTGATTTAAAGGCCAACCAAGATTTGCCCTGGCTGGTGCAGAATACATTGGGTGGCACGATGTGAGATGTGAAACGAAGTGAAGTCAGAAATACCAGCAAGGTCAGCTGTCACTGTGGGACAGCAGGCAAAAATCACCAGTCTTGGAGAATTTCCTTGTGTTTTGCTCTCCTACATCATCTCATGCTGGGACAGGAGACAGGGACGGTGCACGGACAGTTTAGTGAACAGCTTTGCTTGAGTTGGAGGGAGGTGAGCATCCTGGCTTAAGGTAACCCAGAGGACCTTGAAGCCGTGGCTATTTTATCATCTGGGAGCAATACAGCTGCAACCTCAGGCCAGCAGCTGTGCTCTTGTGAGTTTTGGACCCCAAAGAAAATGAGAGATAAAAGTTGCCTTTGATCTTATTGGGCTGGGTTTTTATTGCAAAGCCCCCTCCGTTTATAATTTACTGCAATTGTAGGTTGGAGAAGGATGGAAATGGGGGGAAATGGAGCAACACAGCTCGTGGGAGGGACTGGTCATTGTGAAAGCTGTGTCATAGAGCCAATATGACTGTCTGCTAGGTCAGACGGAGAGGAGACTATTATTCCCCCTCCTCCTTCTCCTTTACAAAATAGATCCATGTCTGACATTGCTCAGTATCAGGGACCCGTCCAGAAACCTTTCCTTATCTCTTGACTAATCATGCCTGGATGAGGCCAAACTGGAGCTTGCTTCATCTCACAAAGGACTAAACAAACACTCTGGCTCCCGGTGATGCAACTCCAAGTTGATTTTTCCAGTTACTCAACTTCTCTCTCCCTACGTATAATGTGCTGAACTTTGAAATAAATGCCTCTCTCAGCGATTTCAGCAATTTATGTCAAGAAAATCTGGATGCATCAAAGTGAGAGATAATATTTTCTGACACAGCACAGGAATAAAGCTGCAGCAGTACATGTAACTCCTGAGCCTTCGTCTCAGCTCTGTCACTGACAAGGTCTATGGCCAAGGGCAAGGTAGCTGAACTGCCTGTTCCTCAGTTTCCCCACTGCTGAAAAGAGGATTGTGGCATTTATCCCAGACAAAGGAAGTGGGACAGTATCATACAATATACCTGTGACACCGATAAAAGCTGTCTGTGAAGGAAAGGAAATGTGGACTCTGCTGTCTCAGCAGAGAGGATGTTTTATTCTCAATTTGTGCTAAAAAATGCAGCATGTAAAGAGGTGTTGCTGATAATTCCTAAGAATCAGCAACATACATTGCATTCAAAGAGCCTTTTCCATATGCTATTTCTGTTCTCTTGGCTGCTTCCCAACATGGGTCGTTACCTCCTGCCTCTTAGAATTGCCCCGCTGCTTCTTTCCCATACAGCCTCCCCCTTTCCCACCCAAAATGCCTGTATAGAGTTGCAAGGAGCTCGGAGGGCTCAACCCCCAGAGAGACTGAGTGCCCTGATGGGAGCTGAGGGTGTTGGGATATTCATGAGAGCAGCTCCCAGCTTCAGGAATCAAACCCGATGCTCCTATTTTTATGCAAACAGCCTTGCTAATGAGAGACAGCTCTGCCTCCAAACCCCTTGATGAGAAGCCCGGAAGCCTACAAGGTTTGAAATCCAGAGCATCCTTGTGATTGATCTAAAAGAGAGGGAAATGCAGGAAATGAACAGGGCCTTGAGGTTGCCTTTTTTCACCCCACAAAGGCTGGGGTTGTTGAGCAGATCTTTTAGGATAATATAACCTGGCTGTGACTCTATTTACAGCAGGACACAAGATTGCCCAGCTTTGGCCATGAGACTCCTGAGGGCAACGACGATGGGCTTGTCTCACTGCTGCTCTCCATCTGAGAGGGACCTTGAGAGCTGGGGGGGCTGCTACCCCCTCTGCTTGCTGAGCATCCTGTCAGAGGGGCTCAGCCCTGGGCTGGAGAGCTGCCACCAACAGGACCCTGAGTCTCCACCAGCCACACCTTCAAGAGACCGAGGTCCAGCCTGAATTTGAGAATCCCCCAATTGGAAAACTCCAACTTTGGCAAAGCTCACTTTTCCACAGCACTTTATAAAGCACTCTTTAAGACAACCTGCCTTTTAACCCTTTTATCCTCACAACAACCTCGTAGCATAGGGATGTGTTATTTCTACTCTGATTTATAGACAGAGGGAATGAAGTGTGGAAGAGCTAAATAAATACCTTCACTGCATTCACATAGGTGGTCTGTGGCAGAGCAGAGACCTCACACAGCCCTCACCAAGTCTTTGGTTACCATCCAGAGGAGTAAAAGATTGTTCTGGAAGGAAAAATACAGTGACCTTGGCTTTCCATATATTCTGTCACATTATTTGGGTAACATCTTCCAGGAGGGTGAGGCCTCTTTTGGTCCCTGGCCCAAGGCAAAGCTCTTGTGGTGTCTTTCAGCCTGGGGTGTTTTGCTTTCTCCTTTCATTTCAGAGCCACGAAGAAAATGCTCACGTGGAGGTTCGCTCCTTGAGTCCAGCTCCAACTGAGACATCTCTTCTGAGCACTGCCAGGAGAATGGCACTTGTGCCTTTGGCTTCTGGAGCTCGGCTGCAAGTTGGAGGCGCTGATTGGAGCTGAAGTGACCTCAACCAACCCGAGCCGGCACTTCCACAGCCTCATCCAGCATCTGCAAATACACGGACACGTTCCCTCGCAACCCAGATACCTCCATCCCAGCTTCTCTGAAAGGCTTTTTCTCCTCTGCCTGCTCCTGTAACCATCAAAGGAAATTTTGAGCCTTCGTCCTAACTCACAGATGCATTTTTTTTGAAGTGCTGCACTGAGCATGAAGGCAGCACTTAAAGTGAAAGGTTTAGTGAGCAGTGCAATGGAAGAAGAAGGTTTGGGCAGGCTTAGCTCTTTCCCTCTGCTTTTCCTGGCTACTCTCAGATTTTGACTGGATTTTGTCCATCTCTGGACCAAAGTTTTCTCTCTTTCTCTCTCCTCCTCTGAATTTACCTTAAGTAAATAGATATGTATGTGATGTGCACAACAGTATGTGTGGCATGCAGTCTCTCGCTACTGCTGTCAGTATACTTATGAGAATATTGCTAAGTATTCTTTTAAATATGTATATATATGAAAGTGTATAAGGTATAAGCACACCTGAGCTGTGGTGCTGCCCCTCAACATGTAGTGAGCAAGCACCAAAGCCCAGGCTCCTCCTCTGCCTGGGGATGGAGGTGTCATGGCCGGTGACTGGCATTTGGATCTCAGTGTCCCTTGGATCAAGGAAGAGGGTTGGAGGGACATCTCAGGCTGGTAGTGTATCCACCTTTTGACGTGGGAGGAATCCCCCTGCAAATGCACCCGTACGATCATTTTGCAGACAGGGGAGCACCATGCCTAGCTGGGATATCACCTGGGCTGTAGCAGGAAAAAAAACAACAAACAAAACCCCTCCCCTTCCCAAAAGTGCTTTAGTAATGAATCTCGGAGCCAGATATGATTTAAAATCACATTGAGGCTTGCTGGTGGATTCCAGGAATAATATCCACCAGTTTCAAGGTCTGCCTAGGGCTTAGCATCATCCCAGAATGTCTTTGAGCCCCAGGGTTAAAATGACTTGTCCTCCAGGAGGAGGAAGGGATTTTGGTGAGAATTTTTATTCCTGAAGGCACTCTGTGGGTATTTCCCTGGATCCAGCTAACGGGTCTGCTTTCCCTTCTTGGGATGGCTTCCTACTACTGCCCAGAGCCCGCCCTGCAGATGGGGTGCAAACTGCAGCCTGCAGCCTGCAAACAACCCTGCGTGCTCTCATGGACCCAGGCAAAGGCTGTTCCTGGGGAGCATTGACTACAGGTGACCTCCCAACACACCCTGGCTTCAGACAAAAGCTGGTGGATGTTAGAGTTTCTGGGGACTAAGTGAAGCACTGCCCAAGCCTGTGGTTGCCACTTCTGCCTTGCCCTCCATACTCCCTGGCATCAGTGCCAGAAGGGAGCTGTGCGTTGCCAAGGGAAGGACTAAAATGCAAGGGAAGGCAGGAGAGGATTTGGGATGCAGCACGTATGTGAGTTTGGATAACTCCTTCCTTCCTCCCCTTGCAGGAAAAGAGTCCCTGACCCTGTCCCCTAGCCCAAAGGGGTTTTACCTGGCCTCATCCTGAAGGTAAGCCAAATTAACATGAAGTTGTGATGTGTTTTCAACCTCCGTGTAAATGGTTGCAGGCAGGCATGGGCTTCTGCACCTCTCCTGGATGCTGCTCGGAGGTGGTGAGGGACCAGGCACGTGTCCAGAGGTGTCATGGGGAGCGTGCAAAGTGCTGCCGTAACCCAGCAGGAGACGAGCATCTTGTTGGTCCTGACCAGCAGCCTGACCCCCAGGATACATGCCAGAACCCCTGTGAAATACCCAGGAGCTATCAGGGCATGATGGGCTTCACTTTGTCCTGCTACCTTGACCTGCAGGAGAGAAGTCTCCCAGCTGCCTGGCACATTAACGCACCCCGCTGTGGTGAAGCCCAGTGAAGACACCTGGGCTGAAGCCAGATGGAAAAGGCAGAATGGAAGGCTTTGGAGTGACCTCAGGAGGGTTGGGTCAGGCCTTGGGGAGAAGCTGCTCGTTTGAGATCTGAGGAGTGGTGTCAGTGCAAGGAGCAGAGTCAGGCATTGGTGTTTGCTTGGTTAACTGTGGCCTAAGGAGGGTTTCTAGAGCACTAGGACACCCAAAGTGAGACATCCTCAGCCAGTTTAGCCTTGTCAAGATCTCTAGGCTCAAGCTGCTGAGCTGCTTCCCCTCCACTGAGTTTCAGACCTTCCACAAGTTAAAACAACCCTTGAGTAACTACACTCCTTCCTTCTTGTCCCCAGCACCGGGTTTGGGTTCCCCAAACCCCAAACCATAAATTAAAGCAGATAGAGATAGTCTTGAGAGGCAAAGTGCAGCTGTAGACCTGAAGTGACCCACAGCTGTGAGTACTTGGATGAGTCCCATCCGAAACAGAAAAGTCTACTTGTAAAGACAAAACCCGACCTGTAGCAGCAACACAGAGCGGGAATTTCTCCAGAGGTCAAGAGGAGCTGGCTGTTGCATTTTTACCTCTTCATCTGTCAGTAGCATATACTTGGCAAGATTTTTAATGAAGAACCTGCATAATTTTTGTACAGAGCTGGAATGAAAGGGTGATTTCCCCCCAGACTCCTCCCATCACAGCTGCAGAGAAAGCTCCTGATGCCCCAGGTCAGACCTGCCTTGCCACCGTGGTGGCTTCCTGATGTGGATGTCACTGTCTGACAGTGCCCACTCCGAGTTGTCTCTGTTTTTTTGGGTAGCAGACAGCCCCTCCTGTGGCCGGGATGACAGAGGAAGGACCCGGAGAACAAATGCAGGAGTTCGCTTGGCTCTCCCCTAACTCAGGTGTCACATCAGCATCACGCTCTGGGGTTTCTTCACACCTTAAAATCTGGAGTTCTGCCCATTTTAAATATGAGAAGGGAAACTCTGGAGGGCAAGTGTGTGGTGTGGATCTCACACACACAAGCCCATCCACACAGTCTGCCTAATGCTTTTGGAGATGTGGGGGAAGAGAAAGCCTTCTCATGGTGAAACAGAAATCATTCTAACAACTTTTGCCATTCGTAAAGTTCCCTTGAGTTTCTGATTCAGCTTTTTCCTTTAATTTCCCCTCTTACACACAGGGCACTCCAGCAAAACCAGTCTAACCCCATCCCACCTTCCCTTTGGTGTTTTTAGCACCGTATAGTTACAGAAAGCTTTTACATTTCCCCTGCCTGGTGATGGATGGAGCTGTACTGAGCAGATAGGAGCCCTTGGTATGACTCCTCCTGGCATTGCTGGAACAACAGCTGGACAGAGGGAGCAGATGAGCAGAGGGACGAACACTTCCCATCTGAGCTTTCTCGAGAGCCCCAATCACTGTCCCTTGTTCCTTCTCCATCTGTGCTGCTCGGAATGAATGAATCAAAGCAGAACAGCCAGCTAAAGGGATGGCTTTGATTCCCCTCTCTGAACCTGGACCTATGGTGCATTGGTGGCTCACATTGTTGCTCTCACAGCTTCAGCCTGGCTTCACCATTGCCCGGGGCCAACCCTTTGAGCTCTCCTCCTCTCATCTGGCAGCGGTTCACATGCAAAACAGCAGCCTAATGGCTTTATGGACACTAGCTAAATATATAGCCCAGCTAATAGACTTTTCCAGGGTACACAAGTAAAGTCATGGTGCCCTGTAGCAGTTGGAGGTGCTCAGCACACAGCTGCTCTGGACCAGAGCCCTGAGCAGAAAGCTCAGCAAGGAAGGAGGGCATTTCAGCAGGGGTATTTCAGTGAGCGCTTCCCTTCAGCTTCCTCCGTGGAGAAAGTGGATCTGGTTCATCTGAGGCCCCACAGCCGCACATGGTGGCCACTTTACAGCAGCCAGGGAGATTAAATCCATCTCTTCCTGTGCTAGAAGCACAGGTCCTTTATTATCCAAATGAAACCTGACTTCCTTAAGCAGACACACCACAGGGCTTGTGACACACGGACGAGCCATCTGGAGTCCATCCAGGTCGTGGCTGGTTTTTGCACACGCAAATACGTGGGCTACAAGTCACCAAAATCTTCCCACCACCCGATTTCCACTGTCACCTGCTCTCTTCCCTTGAATTCAGCGCTCCCAATGGGACTCCTACGAGTCCTGTCACAAACAAACTTTACATGACGAGCAGTTGCCCAAACCAAAACAAGACTTTTGGGTGGAAGCAGTGGCAACCAATTAGACTCAGTAACATTAATCAGCCTGAGTGCAGCAGCGCGTTTAGCAAGGCTGCTGCTGCCACTTCTTTTTATGAAGGCGTTTGGGTGGGATTTTTCTGCGTGTGCCTTTTTAATGTCAGTGCATGTGTTTTGAAACCACAACAGTTTTGTTCCTGAGAACAGATGGTGACTGGGGGCTCTTTCAAGCCAGCTGCAAGAGGAACCTGGCCAGGCTTTAACTGCTGGGGCAGAGTCTCCCACCTGCAGGGTTTGTCTCCCTTCCCTCATCAGGAGGCGAAGACAACCCACCTCTGCTACAAAACAAAGGTAAAAAAAAAGCCTGTTCTGCAAAGATCCCACCGGTGTCAAGGAGGACTCTGCCTGTCTGCAGGTTAAAGGGTGAACCCTGGGTGTGGGAAGTGCTGGGTTTGCCAGGATCCCATGGAGGACACAAGGGCACAGCAGAAAATGCATCCCATGCACACAAACACACGCTCCTCCTAGTCAGGACCTCAAGCCGATGTCAAATCTCTTTTATTGGGGCTTTTCTTAGCCTGGAAGCAAACCCTGCTTAGCTACAGAGCAAGCTCCCCTGCACAATGATGTCCAGATAAGAAAGTCCCTGAGCAGCCTGCAAGGATGGCCCCGTTCCTTGTCAGGGAGGGGAAGAGGAGTGGGGCTGTGGGGTAACAAAGGCTGCAGTGTGGGGTTGTGTGCTTGAATTCTACCTGAAGTGTGTTCATGTGGGATGTGAGAGCAGAAGGAAAGTCCTTGGACAGGAGGAACCAGCTCAACACAGCCCAGAGCACCAGATCACACTGACAGCATGACTCTGATTGCTGTCCCTTGTCTCCTCACCCCGCCAGTCCTCCCACATGCCAGTGCCACAGTTCCATCCCACTTGGCTACAAGCATCTCCATAAAGAGTCCAGCATCCTGGTGAACATCGGTGGCTGTGGAAGGAGACAGGTCCCTGCAGACTCACAGCCTCCTCAGCTCCTGAGGAGGGGTTTCTTCCCTTGCATGGGCTGCAAGGAGGGCCTGTGGTGACCATGCTTACAGTTGGTTCTCTAGTTAAGTGCTCATATTAGATTTAGGTTTAGGGTAGATTTAAATTAGATATTGGGAAGAAATTTTTCACTATGGGGGTGGTGAGACACTGGAACAGGTTGCCCAAAGAAGTTGTGGATCCCCCATCATTGGAGGTACCCAAGGCCAGGCTTGATAGGGCTTTGAGCAACCTGGTCTAGTGGGAGGTGTCCCTGCCCATGACAGGGGATTGGAACTGGATGATCTTTTAGGTCTCTTCCAACCTAAATCATTCTATGATTGTATGATATTACATGGCTAAATTAGGATCTGTGGCCTGTAAAGCAGATTTTAAGTCATCTCCTAAAACTTACCTTTGGGGGAGCATGGAAACCCCAAGAGCAGACCAGCAGCAACAAACTACATGCACCCTACGCACAAAAGACCTTTCCTCCATGAAGCTTCTCTCCCTTAAAGAAGTTTCAGCCAGGCAGAACTCCATCCCAGACAGCCCTGGGGAGACCAGGAAGTTCTGCAAATACAATATGTCGGGATTAAGAGCCATGTTCATCAATAACAGGTAATGTGACCTGACAGGTATTGATCCAGCAGTGCGGCGTCACGTTTGCTCACTATGTAGGTCACTCCAGCACAGGCACTTCAATCAAGTGTGTGGCATGCCCCGTCTGAGCCATGGTTACAGGGCATCCCTTCTGCAAATGGTGTGGGTCACTCCTCCCATCTCCCCAGTTCGGCTTCCATCCCAGACAAGAGATCACCTTCATTAGTGTCCAGCATAAATGATATTTCCATTGATGTTCAGGGTAGGGGAGTTTTACATTTTTCAAAGTGCAAGCGTCAGGCTGACATGTGACTGTTTTTTTCCCCCACCTCCATGTCTTCCCCTCCCCTCTTGCCCGAGCACTTTTTTCATTTACTCTGGTTGTGGGGAAAATGGGAAATGAGGTGGGAAGAGGGGGAAAGGGGGCTGCAGCAACTGAGGTGAGTGAGCTTGGATTGGACAGGTCCAGCCTGGGGAAGATACAGGATGGGAAAGGTTTTAGGGGAAGAGGGTTGAGAGATGTGAATTTTGGGGTGAGGAAGGTGAGAAGGGAGGGCGGTGGGACAGGACACTATGGGGTGTGGGTCACTGTTAGGTTGTCGTTTAGGAGCAAGGGTACGTAGCTCCCCCTCCACATCTTCACTCCTCCCTCCCTCCACCCCACCATCCCTCCACCTTTCCACCCCTCTATCCCTCCACCCCTTCACCCCTCCACTCCTCCATCCCTCCACTCCTCCATGCTTCCATCCCTCCATCCCTTCATGCTTCCTTCCCTCCATCCCTCCACATGCACACAGAGGAATGATCTCCCCCTGCCCCATGAGGAGCACTGAAGCATCCATCTCCTATTTTTAACCTCCAACAATAGGCCAGTACTAAATACATCCTGTACTGTGGTTTCACCATCAGGTGAAGGGTCTGCCTGGGCACCTACCCCCACTGCCAGGACAGACTTTATGAACAAGCTTTTGGTTTGGGATTTCTATTAAATCACCTTGCTGTGTAATTTTTCCTTCTTTTTTGCTCCCCTCTCTCCAACCACAACCACCTTCAAGCCAGCTTGTGAGGGAAGAGGAACTCATGTTGACATTTTTTTCTTTCTCTTGTGGTTCCTCAAATGATTAATAGAGAATGTGGGACTTGTGCACTTCCCACTTAGGAAAAACCAAAATAAGACTACGGGGAAATTCTCTGGGTTCCCTTTTGCAAAGTTTTAACCAGATCATCCCATAAATGGGGAGTCCTGAAGTTGTCTCCTGACTAAAGAAAACTAGACCTTTCCCTCGGTTCAAAGAGGCTGTTAGAAAGCAGCTATGCTTCATATACCAATAGCAATAAGAGAAACACCAATTTTATTCCGGTGGTTTTATAGGCAGCCAAAAAACAGAATGAATTTTTCATGACAAGTTTTGAGAAGAAATGTAGTGGTTTAAGGTTTCTTTTCCACCAGGGAGAGGGGGGGAGATGGTGGAAATTAGTCATTTGAAATATTTCAAACCACTCAGACATTGTTTAGCTCATATCTAGCCTTCCTGAAGCACTGCAGACAGCCATGGAAAGGAGAGGGAAATTCAGCCTGGGCTGCTACAAAGAGAAACCTTGTGTTTCCCAGACTCGTTTGGCAAGGTTTTCTTTTCAGAATTCCCTGAATGTGAACTCCAGGGATGGGAACGGGAGCTTCAGGAGCTGTTGGACTCTGGGACCAGCAGAAGTTAGGGCTTAGTGGCATCAGGCCATATTCTCAATACCTCTTATGCCTGATCCAAGTCTTGGGTCAAGACATAGAACCCAGGATATCAAAATGTCACAATTTCTGACATTTGTTTACTTTAAGTGGTGCAGATGAGAGTTGCTACCAACTTTCCTTAAGGCATTTTATGGTATCATCATAAGGTTGAAGGAAAGACCCATTATGGTTGTGATTTGTGGATTGTGGACAGCGAGCAGCTCATTACCATCCTCATTAAACTCGCTGTTGAATGGTGATATTAATATGACTGATTAACAACAGTACTGATATTTTAACCTTGGAAATTCAAAAATGAGTCATTGGTCTTCTCCAAATTACAATGTTGGTTTAAAGATTAGAAAACTTGTATGTTAAGCCTTTTAAGTTTTTCTCCCCAGTTGCAAGGGCTTGACAGCTTTTTTTTTCAAAAAATGAAAGCGAAGATTCCAGGGTCTAAGCAATGGAAAAAAGCCCAAAAGCTGGCAGCCTCGGAGCCTTGAGTCCTGCCACAGAAAAGATCAAAACACTGGATTCCCGTAATGTGGTCTTGATCACGGGATGCGCCGGTGGTTTATTTTGTCTTGTGGGCTGTTTGTTGAATGGAGGAGAGTTTCTCATGGACATGTCCCAGTGCTCAGTGTGCGCATGGTGCGTGTTTGAGAAGCAGCTCAACATTTTTATCCACTGTTTTTGGCTTGTTTAAAAACAAAGGAAAAACGGCAGCATCATGTAAGGCTCAGAAGCAAATGGTAAAATTAAAAGGCAAAGACTTGTTTTGGGATAAAGCTGCGGGATGGAGCTGAAATCTGTTACACATGCTGCTCTAGTCTTAACTTTTTGTAATTCTGGAAGGGATCAGAGAGCAAAGCTGTTTACTTTGCTAAGTGTTTGCAGGTCAGGCTGTGGGGAAAAATCCCTTCCATGCTCCAGCTTTCTTATGCCAAGGAAAAAGAGAGGAACGTCCCATGCTGCACGGGGGGAGATTTCTCCCTTCTCACCTGTGGGAGAGGACGCTGCCCTCCAACGAGCCTCTCAGCATGGAGATGGGGTAGGGATGGTGGCAAAAGCAGGGCAAGAGCCTGGACATCAAGCTACTGGGATGCAGGATGGCACTGAGGTCTTGTGGGTGGCCCAGAAAAACCATCACAGCTGATGGGAACTGCTGAGCTGTTTGCAATCTGGGATGCAAGTTTTGGGTGCTGAGTAGACTCTGCTTGGCACCCCAGCCTTGGCACCAGGTGAAGCCTTGCCATGCTGAATACCTGCTGCAGAACGTGCTGAGTGATAAGGAATAAGAAAACCCAAAGTAACGTTTCAGAGGTGTGTGCCACTCTGCTCAGAGCACTGCAGAGCCTGCTGCCCCTCTGCTTGGCATGATCTGCATCATACCTCAGGGTTCCCAGCCTCAAAGCCCAAAATATACAGCTAATTGAAAGCAGAACATAAGGGGGAAGAGGGAGACATAACTTATAACCTACCAAACTTAACATCAGTTCCAAAGATAAAGGATGCTGGCATTGGTTGAAGGGAGGAAGGAGGGGATGGATGGATGGATGGATGGATGGATGGATGGATGGATGGATGGATGAACGGATGGACAGAGGGGTAGGCTAAATCCAAGACATCCAGCCTCTGAATTGAACTGAGTTTTGATCCACATAATGTATGGGCAGGTCCCCAGTCAAAACAAACTGTACATTTTCCGTGATATGGCTTCGAAACTATCCTCATCCTCCTGATTAAACATACTCACACAAACATATATATAAAAACATAAACAAATTTATTTGGGGAAAAGATTCTTGGAGGCTGTATTAACCCGCAAATGCCATGGTAGGATCTGGCAATTGGTCACTCAGTCTTTCATTTGGAAGAGCCTGAGAATTAGAGCAAGCTTTAGCATTTCCTCTGGTGGCTTCCTGGTTCTGAGCTCTGCATAACCATCGTCTGCACAAGCCTCATTGTCCCTTATATAAAGAAAAATTGTGCTAACCCAGCTTTTGTAGGGAAGGTAAGAGAACAAGACAATCTTTACTGTTACTGCTGTTCTCTTTGTTGTAAGAGCTTCTGCAAGCACCAGGGTCTACCAGTGCTTTGTGTTTCATAAGAACACGTTGAAGAAAGGGTGCTGGCCTCATGTGACCTATCAAAGCTGGGAGCCAGAGCTAGGATTAGGACTCCAGTTTTCAGCTCCCCGTCCTGGATTCTCCTTATTAAATGACATCTCATCATTACAATAATGAGATCATCCTTGTTATTTAATTACATTCTCCTTGTTGCTACAAATCCTCTGTGTGGCAATCCAAGCACTTGCTTTCTAAGGTTAGCAGTAACACAGAGATAGGTTTCCTGCCTCGCTGTTAAGATGTATATCACTTGCATCTGGCCTGACATCAGCTTTTTCCTACTGTGGCCCTGGAAAAGCTGAACTCACATGCATGCCCGTGCTCTGAGCAATGAGACAGCCGATACTCACCTCCTCATTCTCTTTGGCTTTGTGCAAGAGATGCTCTTACCTCCATCATACTGAATCACAGACCCTGAAGGTAAGACCCTGAGGTCTACCTCCGGGAGGACCTGCTGCTTCTGGTGGTGGTAGCGTAGCAGCAGATTCTGATCAGCTTTTTGCAAACCATCATTAGCTCCTGACACATGCAGGGAAAGAAGGGCTCCAGGAAGAGCATTTATTAACAGAAATCTAGGTGGGCTTTTTCGCAGGGCTCCATCCCACCCCATCTTCATTTGGAGACCACGCACAGGGGTGGCAGCAGTAGAATCACAGGAGGCCAACACTAAAAGTTATCCCATGAAATGAAGAGTAGTGGAGAAGAAAAGCCTGGAAAAACTTCTTGGGTGATGGCTTCAGGCTTCTCCCAGATTCGATTGCATTTCCCCAGCTTTCCCAGGGACAACTGGGGTTGAATTTTTGGCAGCTTCTCCAGCCCTGGGCGAGACTGAAGATCATTGAGTTTCTGGGTATGAGGAAAAAGCGGGCTGTGCGAGTCACGGCACAGCTCGTGCATGGAGCACTGCCTGCCTCAGGTCTTGCCAGGCCTGACTACCAGGGCTACCAGCACTTCCCAGGATGGCTCCTGTTTGTTTTGGCACTGCCCCCTTGGATATGCTGGTACTCCCAGTTAGGCAGCCCAGGTACTGAGGAATTTATGTGATTTACCCATGATCATGCTGAAGATTTTGGCCAAGGAAGAATTTAATCTCAGGTAGGGAACATCTACAAGTTTATGTCTTGACCACCCAAACATTCCTTTACAGCTTCTTTCACTTCTCATGCCTCAGGAAATGATGCCCCATGTCTTTTTTACATTCCTCTTCAAGATGTCTTTAGCTATGTTGCCTGTGAGAAACAAGCAAACAAAGACACCTTCTTGTTCTGGGTGTTAATTTTCCATCTCATTTCCATGCCAGGCTGGGCACTGGTGCTTGCTGAGCCTGAGCAGATGCCCCAACTTCTCTCCCCCCTCAGCTTTTCACCACCTCATTACAACCTTGTTCCATGCCGTCAGAAATGAGCCAGCAACTCCCCAGGGCAGGGCTGTGTACCTGGGCAGAGTGGGAGGGTCTAACATACTTTCCAGTACTGAAATAATTAACAATCAAGTCATTAATTAATAGCTCACATGGATTTCCACCAGCACGTGAAGCACTTCGCAATGGCTGGGATCAGTAAAGGATCCTCTCTTAGACCTAAGTCCAGAGTAATAATGCTAGAAGAAGAAAACAGAGGCAATCCCACTTACATCCCTGAGAGACGTGGAGACCTCCCATCAGACAGACAGCTGCTGTCTTTCCTCCAGACATCTGGAGAAGGGCGCTTTGATGATGATGGTGGGAAATGTTCTTGGCTTGCTCTGGCTGCATGAGAAACCGCTGCTACCTGAGACAGTGATTTTGCCATGTCTTTCCTCCCAACAGTAACTGGGATTGGAAGAAATCATGTACTGGGAGAGAAATGCCACTCGGTAACTGCATCAGGGTGTGCAAAGGGGAGAAATATCATCCTGTTAGAATCCACAGTAAATATGCAATTGATCTAATTGCTGAGCTCATTTGCTTTCTCTCATCACCATATGAACTTGAGCCCTTTGATGGGTTTGAGCATCAGCAATTACTCTAAACACCTACGAAACAATCAGTGTGATGGCAAATGAGGATCTAAAATACCTTGCTTCTATTTATTATAATGCAACTCCTGCCACACACAGACAGAGCTGGAGGATGCTGAGGTATGTGCACCACCCAATCATGTCCTGACCCAGGTATACAAAATCTCAAGATCTTAAAGGTCCATGGAAGGCTGGTGGACTGGAGGAGAAGCTGCTGAGTACTTGTCTTCCAAGACCAACACCCACAAGCCTGCGGCACGGGGAAGAATAGCAGAGCCCAAAGAAGAAACTTCCACTTGGAGCTTGACACATCTTGTGCAGCATGGGGAGCAAAGGTTTTGTGGGGACTTTCCTGGGTCCTTTTCCTTGGCCTGGGAGGCACCCAATGAGAGTGATAAATATTAATTGAAGTAAATCAGGGTGTTTTTTCCCTCTCATGCAGAAAGAAAACAAATAAAACCCATTATGTTGTTTTGACCCCTCCCTCCCCATGTCCCCGAATAGGGAAAAGGAGAGAGCAAGTTTTACACACAAGCAAGCACAAAGCCTGCATTCCACCCAAGTGGGGTGCTCAGTTTGTGTGGAAAAAAAACCTGGTTTGCTAAGACATCATCTCCCACTACCAATGAAAGACAAAAAGGTTTGGTGGAAAATTTCCAGCCAGTTCAAGTGTCAGTTCACAACCCTGAGTTTAGCTGTCCTGGTAGAACAAATAAGCCCATCAGACACTCTGATCCCAAGATAATATGGCCATATACTGCCATGCGGCCAGACAGGTTGGCTCGAAGTCCAGAGTTTAAAATGTGTTTGACTTCAGTGCAATAAAATCAGAAAGGAAGCAAGAAACCTGAAGCAGTACCACAATCGTTAACCCATAGTGCTGCTGCAATGAATATCATATTTGTGTTCCTGAATGTAACTGAACTCCTTGGGGTGATCTTTTATGTACCTGTAAAGCAGTGTCTACATGTACCACACTCTGTAAATAAATAATGCACGGTAATAACAGTTTATAAAATATGCTGGATGGTGGGGCAATTTGGCTGTTCAGCTGGATTGCCGCTGACAATTCAGAGATCTGATTTATGACTTTTGAGGTCATTCTGCGAAATATGATACCATAGTTTTGTCATCCTGTTGCCATGCTTTTTTGATTATTTGTATATTTTTCTGTTGAGCAAAGCGAGCCCTATTCCATTATACTACAGACTAAGTCAGAAGAGAGCGTCACGGTCTCCTCCTTTGTGCTGCTGTAATTTCTTGCCAAACTAGTGGTTTTCCACTTGTGGTCTGTGAGTAATGGTGGGTGTAAAGGCTATTTCAGAAGGGTCTGTAAAGGTGACTAAGAACAGTAAAGGGAATTTTTTTTCAGAGGTCTCAAAAAGCTACTGGCTTAGACAATATCTCAGAAAATACTGAAACCCATTTTGAAGATGTCAGGGAACAGGTCCCTCCTTGTGTTCAATGCCACCATCTCTTTGAATCTTACTTTCCATTTGCATCTCTCTCTGTCCCGACCTCTTATTCCATTTCGGCTTTGTCGGTCCAACAAGAGAGCACTGTGCTATGAGAGATGTGCTGCTCTAGTGAGGTGGTTTGCAGCCTACGGACATGTGATGCCTTGCACGACAGTGATAACTCCTGAGGCTTTCATGGAAGAGGCTGGGAAAAGGGCATCAGCTGCCAACAGTCTGGAATTTGCCAGTGTCCACATTTTTAGGGAAAAGCTACAGAGGTCACAAGTCGAGAAAGGTGGAAAACCTCTGTCTTTGATAAACAAAAGATTTGAGCTTCTTCATAATCACACTGTGTGGCAGATTTAGAGGTTCTCGGTGAATTTTCTTTCTGCACTCTTTCCTGATTTGAAAAATTCATTTAAAAGTCCAGACACCACAGCTAGTTTGGGTTGGATCATCTAGTCCAATCCCCCCCTGCAATGAGCAGGGACATTGTCAACCAGCTCAGGTTGCTCAGAGCCCTGTCCACCCTGACCTGGAATGTTGCCAGGGATGGGACATCTAGAACATATCTGAGCAACCTGGGCCAGCGTTCCACCACCCTCATTGTAAAAAATTTCTTCCTTTTAGCTAGTCTAAGTCTCTCTTCCTTTAGTTTAAAACCATTACCCCTTGTTGTATCACAACAGGCCCTGCTAAAACGTTTGTCCCCATCTTTCTTCTCAGCCCTCATTAAGTACTGAAAGGCCACAATAAGTTCTCCCTGGAGCCTTCCCTTCTCCAGAGGCTATGAGCAAGGAAGGCATGCTGACCAGGTATCTGAGATACTGTAATATCATTGCAATCAGCAGCACTTCTGTTCACTCCTATCTTTAGTGGTTCAGCTTTATTCAATACAGCTCTCCAGTGGGTCTGAAGATGCAGTACTTTGTCTGCATAAAGACCACAGCTGGGCTGTCACAGTGGAATAGAGCAGATGGGCCAGGAGGCAGATTGAAAGGCCATTTGCAACACTGGGTACTCATTTAGACAGCAGTAGCAGTAAGCTTGGTACCCTCTGCTTGGGTTGCTGTTAGTGGACATCTAATCAATACAGTCAATGGGCTGTAGGGAGTAATTCATCATGGCCTAAAGAAGACATCTGCAACAGGTAAGATGAATCATGCCCAGCACCTGTTTCTTTCTGCCCATTGACTATGAAGGGGACCTTGAGAGACTAACTCAGCTGAGGACAAGTCTCAAGTCAGAAGGGATGAATACCATCCTCACTGATTCTTACCAAGCTTCATTGTCTAACTCCAGGTTCATCCCTGTCCTGTCAGCTGGTCCTTTGCAAAAACTCCATCCTGAGACCCTGAAGGTCTCTTGCCTCCACTCCTCCACTTGAAAGGCCAGCCAAAACTTCATTCCTGAGAACAATTAGAAAAAAGCTAATTTCCACTTATGTCTCACTTTTGTTTTGCTAGGCAAAGCAAACCAAACAACTTCAGTCTCCTGTCACCAGACACTGCAGCCAGCTTTCCGCTGCACCTGCTCTGGTATAAAGTTGCATAGTGACAATTCCCCATCAGCAATGATGTTTGGAGATGTCTATCAAGGCAGGTGTTCAGCAAATAGTCTCTTTGTAAGGGAAGTGCCCCATTCTGCTAATTGCCAGCACAAGAGCTGTACAAAGCAGTGACACAAGGCTTCGTAAGTTAAGGTTCTGCTTGGGGTGAATATAATCTTCTCCTGCACCTGAAAGTCTGTTTTTAAAATGTTATCAGCCATCTACACAGACTGGTGTGTGGAAACAGGTTGCAATGCAAAATATTTCTTCTCACCCAATGAAGTTGGGTGGGGGACACCTTAGGTTGCCTTTTCAGTGGTATGGGTAAGCAAAACCATCACAAGCGTGACGGCAAACACTAGATAGACCAGCGCTCCTGAAAACTGCTGTATCAGCAAAGATGGAGGTGGAAACCAGATCTGGGCAACAGGCAGAGACTGCGTTTACAAAGGAGATGGAGGTTTGATGTGTTTGGTCTTGTTAGTGTACCACCTTTTAAACCTAGAAGGTGCTTCTTGAACCACTTTCCTGACATTCCTCTGAGACTCCATTTGGCTAAAGTTTGCCTTTATCACATGAGCTAGAGTGATGTGCAAGTGTCAGGTCACAAAGATTATAAAATGTCTCCCAGATATTAGTTTGATCCTGTCTATACTTAGCTATTTAGCCATATACATAGCTCTACTTTAGCCATCATAGGATCATCATAACAGGCATTAGCAAAATGACAGACAGGCATAGAAAGGATCATCGTAACAGGCATTAGCAAAATGACAGACAGGCAACCTGGTTCAGTGGGAGGTGTCCCTGGCCATGGCAGGGAGGTTGGAAGTTGATGATCTTTAAGGTCCCTTCCAACTCTACCCATTCTATGATTCTATGAAATCTGCATCCTTATCTAGAATGACTTTTCTCTACCTACCTCCCCTCCCAGACTACTGAGATACATTTAAAAACCTAGATCCCAGTTTTTCAGCTCAACTTTCTTGTTTGCTCACAGCTAAACTGCTGAAAGGCCTCGGTTTTGAGAAAGCCAGTGTGATAAAGCACCTCCTTGGGCAAGAGGAGATTTGCAGTCTTTGGCATCTCATGGGCCACGTTTATTTGTTGCTGATGGGAAAAAAAGCAGGTACTTTGTTCACCCTCTGGTTGACTGCGGCACGGAGACAGATCATCCCCAGCCAGCTTTCGCTTGATTGCTGCTGCCGTGCAGCATCTCCTCCAGACTCAGGGGCTGGTTAATTGTTGGAAGCCAAATGGGTGCCAAAGATAAGCTTTCTCAAAGGAATGTCCCTCTCTGATCCTGCTCTTCCACTGGTGGCATGCTAATTAAATGAACTCGCCTATGTGCAAGCCATGTGCGCGGAGCCCGGCTCCCGAACGAGGAATTCCTGGTCCTCGCCAACTTTCCCCTAAAGCTGCGTTATTCCAATAAATCACGGGGCTGAGTTATGGGGCTCTGTTTGGTGGGGGCTGCTTTTAATTGCAGTTTTAGGAACTGTGGGAAAGGAGAATTAATGCCATATGTTTTTTAGGCTTTCGGACCAGTCGCGGGGTCTCGCTTTCAGTTTTGGCTGGGATTCAAACATCACAGCGAATTTTCAGGTTCCTCTGTGTCAAAGCCACAGCAAAAGGGGGGAAGGGGAGGAGAAGAGATGGCAGTGGGGTGAGGGAGGGTGCTGCAGTGTGGTGCTGTGTCGCTGGGGTGAAGATGTGGAAAGAAATGAAAGGGTCCTTCCAGAGGGGAGGTGAAGCTCTCCAGGTAAAGTCCATCTGCTTTCTGGCCCTCAGCAGGAGCAAAGGAGGCTGAAACTTGTGAAAAAGGGGAACATACTAAGAAGGGGAATGGAGCACACGGTGCTGGTTTTTTTCCTGGACACTGGCTTCTCTCATAGTACTCCTTCAGTGGTTTGCCTTCCCATGGTGCAATCAGTGCTGAGTGATGTGGTGCCTTCTCGACTCCTCTCCCTGCTGCTTTTAGGCTGTGCTATGAGCGTGCATTTATAAAGGATGAGCTTGGAAGAAGTTCAAGGCTGGGCTTACAAACCGTAGGACTGACTTCTGCGAGCACGGTTCAGCCCCTGAAATAATGGGCCAAATGTCAGGAGAACCTTCTCAGCCTTCTGGTCACAGCCACCACAATGTTGGGGACTGTATTACTAGGTGGGACCAGCCTGGTTCCTTCTGGAACACAAGAACCAACAACTCAAGGCAGCTCCAAGAGGACAGCTTTCCTCCAAATCCAACCCTGCTCTGTGTTCTGCAAGGGAATGGGGGACTCTACCTAGTCCTTTCTGCACCAGGGCATTAGCAGTGCCAGTCCTGGGTGGTGAGGTGTGTCAATCCAGAATACACAGTGCACACTTTCTGTGAGAAGAGCAGCACTCAGGGTGTGAAAAACACAAACTGGGTAGATATTGTGTGAGTCTAATCCATCACCGTTCAGAAAGGACTTGACCATGTCCACTACTCCAGGTGAGCACAAGTCACCTGGCAACTCCTCACAGCCTCCATCTGATGGTCGTTATCTGTAGGATCATTACACTCAGCCATAGGCTGTCATTTGCAGATCCCCATGACACACTTGCTGAGGCTGAAAAGGCACCATTTTGCCTTTTCCAATGCCAAACCAGGACTCAGTTCTTCCTCTTACAGCTGCTGGAATGATGAAGCCCTCTTTGCCTGAAAGCCCGGCCCAAGAGTGAGTTGAAATGCCTTTCCCCTCCAAATTTCACCCATGTTCTACACAGCAGCTTCTTCACCTAACACAGAAATAAGTCCACCTCTGAAAAAGAAAATATGGCTTTTTGTAAGCTCTGGGCATCATGGGAAATGAAACAAGTGAGAGACTGAATGGTGAGCAAGGTGCCAGCTGAGCATGGAAGTCCAACGCACAGACCCAAGCTCTCTCTTTTCCTCCAGCTGCTGGGAGCTGCAAAAAGACTGTGACTTTGTGATGTGTGTTGGGACGCCATCATGAACACAGGTTTTCCTCCTCTCTTCTGTTCTGAGCTACTTTTAGCATGAGTTTAAAATAGCCTGAAAGCAATGTGGAATGTCCTAATCGGCGGTGGGGATGGGGGGAGACAACTCTTGTCCAGGCGGGGACCCATCCAGCACATGTGACCATGCAACGTTGTTTGGAGCATAACTAATTGTGACAATTAGTCGTCAATGCTAAACAACAAAAGGATGAGTCCAGCCAAGTAATAATTAGTTAGCCCATTTGTTAATATGGTATGAGGAGGGAGGGATCTGGCAGATGACTCAGCTCCGATGAGGAAAAAAACGTGCATAACACGTCACACGGATTTTCCAGGTCTGAGGATGACATTGCCCATACTAGGTGTTGCACCAGAGCTACCAAAACAGCTCACTCTGAAATTCATCCAGCAACTAGAAAGCACCTGTATGCAATAAGAGAAGGGTTGCGATGTACATTAAAAAGGGGTCTAAGGAATTGTTTCTACCAGCTCTGAGTAGGTGTAAATACCTGATGACTTCTAGTTCTTGCCAATTTTCAGAAATGGCTTTATTTCTCAGAAAAATAAAAAGCACATATCTCAGAGCTGTTCCACATTTCTGAGAAACTCACTCTCCATCTTAAAATGCATTCACAAGAAAAAGTAAATTTTCATGAAAACCTTTCAATGAAACATTGTAACAGATTACATTTCCTCAGTTTCACTTCAATGATGTTAAAATGTTTTGGTGACACAGAGGGATATTGCTTAAACTTGTTTTGATTCATTTTGTATTATATTGCAATATTAATTGAAACATTTTCAATGTGTGTTATATTTTATTGTGCTGGGATTTATGTTGCATGTGCCTTTGTTATGTTCAGTTTTGACATTATCAAAGAGAAATGTTTCAGTGGTGTCAGACTGAATGGCTTTTACATTCTTGTTCCATCAAACATTTTAAAATTTTATGGGTTTGTTCAGATTCAGAATGATAAATAGGAAGCAAATGTGGACTTTTCCCAGAGGACAAAAATTCTGAATTCCACTCAACGCTGCTTCTGTGTTTAGAAGGAAACCATGTTTTCTGGGCCTTAAATCTGCAACTTTGGAGAGCTGGTCTGTCTCCCAGCTCCACCACTGCCCTGGGCAAGTCACTTAGGACTTGACTACAGGAGGAAAGAAACTGGAACAGCTATCCATAATCACCCAGGGTACATTCATTTACAAGGGGAAATGGCCTCAAGTTGCACTAGGGGAGGTTTAGATTGGATATTAGGAAAAATTTCTTCACCGAAAGGGTTATCCAGCATTGGAAAAGGCTGCCCAGGGAAGTGGTTGAGGCACCATCCCTGGAGGTGTTCAAAAGACGGGCAGACATGGTCCTCAGGAATATGGTTTAGTGATTTTTTTATTGCTTATTTCTTATTTATTTTTTTGTCAGAGTTAGGTTGATGGTTGGACTAGATGATCTTTAAGGTCCCTTCCAACCTAGACGATTCTATGATTCCTGTGATGAATCTCCCTTCTGGTATGTGGTGCAATGAAATTTGGCCCAGCCTGAGAACAGCTTACACCCATGCACAAAGGCCATGGCTACACTGCTGCCCTCCTTGTCTCCAGGCTGGAAGCCTCTGTGGGGCAAAAAGGGGCTCCATCCTGTCCCCCCACCCTGATCCTTGGGCAATCAGGACTTAAAGCAAAGGATCACATCCATTGTTTGGTGTGGATATGGTGTCAAGCTCTACAAGTGGCTTGGCATTTTAAATTCACACCAAAAGTTTATTCCCCAGTCACTTCTGTAAATAAAAACCCCTTAACCTAATTACCCATCAAATTCGTCACCTGTAAAATGAGCATTATGCTAATGCTTCTTGCTTCAGCTTGGTCTCTCTGGACGTATCAGGATCATCTCTTTCTTAGTGTACATTCTGGGATGAATGCAAGGGATCTTTGATCTTGTTCAGACCTCATTACAACCCAGAAGAGTTGCCCTTTGGATTTTCTGCATCATGGAAACATTTCCTTTCTCTGTGACCAAACATAGCACCATTTAAATACTTACAAACATCTCCCTGGCAAAAAGGATTACTTTTTCCCTACTGATTTGCCCAATCCCCCTGTGCATCCAATTTGTAGATCTGCACTGACAGCAGCAAGCTGCTTGGTCTTTTAGGACAGTATTGGACACAACTCCTGAAGACCTCTTCCCATTGACACCTAGGACAAAACTCCCATTCATCTCACTGGGATCAAGGTCCTCACCAGTTGACAAGGAAATCCTCTTCATGTCTCCTGGAATGTGTCCCATCCCTCATTTAGCAGGCTGGGAAGCTGAGGATGAGGGGTCAGGGCAAGAAGGGACAACTAGGACTACAGCTGATGGTTTCTCATCCTAACTGCCTGATCAGTGCAACAGCCCCAGCTGCGTCTCTGGAGACGGTGGAGGGACAAGATATGAGGAAGAGCTGTCAAAGACACACAACACAGCAGTTTCAGTTGTGTATTTTAGTTCACCTCAAAGACCTCACTGCTTCATTTTTGCAGTGCCTTTGTTTTATTTTCCTTCACATGCAAGTTTTCTGAAGCACCTTCTCATTTGGGAGCCCCTCAAGAGGTCTGTGGAGCTGAGGGTCAACTCATTCCTCCTCTCCACATCCGGGATGGGTTTGTAAATCACTTTACTGGGACAAGAAGTATGATGGACTATCTGCACTCCCCTTTCTAATTGCCCACCTTGATAGAAGATAGTCAAACCGGGTCAATATTGAGAAGTCTGGGAGCCGAACCTCAGAACTCCTCTAGATCTTCTGACTTGTTTTTGAAGTCTGTGCAATTCTTTACGCTTTTTTTTTTTCTTTCTTCTTTTTTTCTGGCTTCTCGGGCTTGTTAAATAACAAAACAAAAGATAAAACTCACATAAAGTTGCAGCTGCTCGGCACCGACCCAGCTCTTTAACACCAAAGGGGTGTGCAGCAGAGAAGGGCAGCATGTGAGTTCTCTTTTCTGACTCAACGGGGGATTAAAAGCATCAGAAGGGGCTGGTTTTGCAATTGGCACAAAAAGCTGTTGGACACCTTGTGGTCCTTGTCTTTCAAAGCGATCTGGGCAGCTCCCCCTCCCTTCACTGCCCTTCTGCTTCGGGAAACAGCTCTGACAGGAGAGGTGCTTTCTGCTGCTCGCAGTAATATCTGCTTCACTGCTGGGATTGCTCCTCTTCATACAGCTCCTTTCATAGCTGCAACAACAGGACGTTGGAGCAGTGGTTCTGGGTCAGACCAAAGGCAGAAAAGAGAATTAAATAGTATTTTCCATCGGCCTGCTCCCACTAGGCTCACTCCCTTCCACCTGCTGGATACTGGATGAGGCTTGAATCATGTCAACAACCCAACAGAGGTTTAACTTCCCCATGCAAGTCATGGAAATGGATTTCATGGAGAAATTTGAGTATGAATGTGCTTGTACACAGTGGTGTTTGCTGGATTTGGCCTGCATCTCTTGACAGCTGGGTCCCACAGGTAAAAAGAAAGTGGGAAGTCATGCAAAGTCTATAGAGTGGCAAGGGCTGTGGTTGCATGAGAGAGCGGTATATTTAGGCAGGTTTTTGGCCTCTTTTGGCCTCAGCAAGTGCTGAGCATGTAGAGCAAAAGGTCACAATAAAAGCTGTCTTTGGGCTGATCAGACCCACAGCATCACGATGGTAAGCAAGACAAAGGGCAGATCTTATCCTCCCTTGTCACTCAAAGCCGGAGATAGTCCTCCTATGAAATGAGTGAAAAAGGAGATAAGATGGGGATAACCCCTCTTTGGGCAAAATTTCGACAGCAGCCAGTCTTTCCAAGAAAGAAAATGAGAAATCTGTCACCAAATTACCTCTGAACCCCTCCCATTCCCTGATGTTTAGCACATGTGTTTTAGTCCAAGTGCTCCTTGCCTCACACTCCAACCTCCTAGAGAAAGCCTATTAACAGCCTAAGGGACATTAACATTAACCTAAGTACCTTAATTATCTGTGGAGGATGTCATATGGACAACCCACGAAGAATTTAGCTCCCATTGCTGAAGGATGAGCTATGTCCAACTTTGCTCGAAAACGAACCCACATGTTTGAGCCCAGATCCGTGTGGGAACACTCATTTTGAAATAAAAATGACTGAGTTTTATCAAAGACTGACTTTCACCAGCAAGACAAAACTCTGCTTTTCAGACCAATGTGCGACACTTGCACTGATGGGACAAATGGTGCAAAACCCAAATGTGTTTATTTCGGTGCAAAATTTACATACAGAAAGGTCCCCAGAGCATTTACTGTATGACTTAGAGCAAACAGCCTAATTTCTGAGCTCCCATTTCCTCTTCTTTAAAATGAGGGTGATGCTATTTGTGCATTTTTCAGTTTAAACACCACTTAGCAGGTGCACCAAGCCTGCACCCACTGCAGTCCTTTACTCGATGGGCATCAGTGGGAAGGGGACAAATACCTTTGGAGGGGACATCAAGTTCTCTCTCACTTTGGATGGTTGTCTGTGGACACAGTAGCCTGTCATTTAAACTATGCTAATGGACTGTGGAAAGAAACAGGCACCCACCTAGACTGCCTTATTTTCAACATCTATCTTAGGACAAAATTAATCAGGCCCTTTTTAATACATGCTGCTCACCCTCATATTTAACTTGTGTGGGACTTAAACATGATTAAAATCCTGATGTTGGTCCATTAGCCATGAGTCCCAGAATACCACTAGCAATGCCTTTCAGACATCTACAGCCCCAGACCCAGTAGTGGTTTATTGGGGTGTCTGCCACCCCTGTGGCATGGGATAAATTACTAACAGTAAATGTGGAGTTAAAGGCAGCATGGACAGTGGTTGATTTTTGCATCCCCCTTGCTATGAGGAGAGAGATAATTTCAGAGGGGAAAGCTAAAATAGCACAGAATAAACTTAGAGGAAACTACCTTCCCTGGCTACCAGGAAATCAAAACCAAGCAAGGGTTAACCGTGCAGAGCCAGAACTGACTGTAAGTGGGAGGTTTGGGCTTTATTTTATTGTTGTCATTAATTTCCTTCCTTTTACTTTCAGTAGATGAGCACAGAGTTATTTACATTAGACACAGCTGTTGCCCCACTGAGGTATACCGTAAGAAACATTCAGAGTAATAGAAAAAAGCAGTTGAAGGCACACGGATGATTTCTGGTACTAACACCAACAAGGGCTTGCGCCATTTTTTTGCTTTGGAGCACACAATGGCAATGTCAATTCCCCAGATCCTTGCTGACCCACCTGTAGAGTGTCAGAAGGAGGGATGAGCCACTCTCACTTTATAGGACATGAGATGTTAATGATATGCCAGCTTATCTTTTTTACTCATGTTTTTATTGCAGAAATAACTAAGAAGGCCTTGATTTGAGCTGTTATCAGTAGGTTCCAGAGTTAAAAAACTGGAGAAGATCATGTCTCTTTCTGCATGTCTCTGTTCAGAAGAAGGTTTCATGCCCATTGTCATTTTTTGCATTTGGAAGTGGGTTTTTTTCCCCACTCAGATGAGGGCTAGAGCCCTGCAGAAACAGGGGGATGCAGTAAAGCCTGCGTAACTCTGCCTGAACCACTCCCTTTCTTTATACATTTCCTTTCCTCCTACTATTTCTCTGCCTCAGCTAATTAGATTATTAAAACATATGCCTTTTGTGCAGCTCCAGGGATGGTGAAGACCTGACCTCAGCCAGGGGCTCCAGCACAGTTGTTTGGGAGGAAGGGATGAGCTCCCCACGTCCACCTCCACCCTGCTCCCTCCTCTGCTCCCCAGGACCTTGTTTATATTCACGCCAGCTGAGTTTTCCAGGGAAATCCAGCACAAGGCATTCACCAGAAATTCATTAGCAGAGCTGAATGTATCACTGCCGGACCATTTTTACAGAAACTCCAGTAAATTCATCAGGGCTCATGGTTCCCCTCCCTCAGCTGCTCCTCCAGGGCAGCGGAGCATCAATGTCCTGGTGTTGGTGGAAACAGGCGTGCAGAAAGGCTGGGAGCCTCAGCAGGAGCCAAAGTGTTTCAGACTCCTGGCATATCCCAAAGTCAACGCCTCGCTGCTACACGGCTTCCCTCCCACCCAGGTTTCTGCACAGCCGGCCAGAGGCTTTATTTATGGGCTGGGATGCTCAGCAGCGAAATGGTTAGAGCTCTTGGCATCAGGGGTCATAATTACCCTTCCAAGTTAACACCCATTGAGATGAATGGGAGCACACCCTTTTTCTGCGGGTGTTATTGTTGCAGTCTGCCTGGCTGCAGACTCAAAGGCGAGAGTTTACCTTGGTTTGCAACCAGAAAGGATAGAAACCGCCTCTCTCCCTCTCTCTTTCTCTCTTTTTTTTTTTTTTTTCCAATAAAAGGAAAAGGAAAGTTTTGCTTTTGCAAATTTGTAGGGTGGGGAATGAGGGGGAATGGTGAAGTAATATAATTGGGACCTGGTGGTGTTGAGCACCTATGAAGTCTTCTGGCTCTGGAGAGGCTAAAGTGCTCTGGGAACTGAGCTCCCGGGTCCAGCCCAGTTCCCGTCGGCAGCCGGGGAAAGTTGCTGTGTTATCTTTTCTTTGTATCTGAGAAAAGGCTGAACCTAATACGCAGCTGGAGCTGCTAATCCCCCAAAACTACTGGGGTTTCCCACACTCGACTGCTGCAGGTGCATCCCTGGGGTACAGCCACCATCCTGGCAGCAGCACCGTGGTCACCTCCATCTGAGAGATGGAGCTGGGCTATGGCTGGGGCTGCAGCATGGTTTGGACATCTCTCCAAGGGCATCTCAGCCCACTCCCTACCTTTTCCCCAAAATAGCTCTGGCAGGTGCAAACCATGAACGATGGAAAAGGGCTGAGCCCTGACCTGGACAAGGGCACCTCCAGCTCGTGGGTGCTTCAGCCATTGGGTCTTCATATGAGTACGGCAGAGAAGATGCCAACCCCACTGCGGAGAAGATGCTAACCCCACCTGTGTGCCAGAAGTTACTTTCCCCCCCAAGCAGAAGGAGTTGGCAGAGGAAAGCAACGTGTCTACTCTTCAATCTCCCGTTCCCATCCTGGCATGCCTTGCCATTTTGGCCCCCCTTTACCATTCACTGCTCCAACCTGGGAATCCGCAATCAGGGCAGTGAAAACCAGCAGGGACTGCAAACTGGTGCCTGGAGGTTTGCAGGAGAAGATGTTTGCCAAGCAGCCCAGAGGGACACTGCTCCACTGGCGTGGTGTTTTGTGTCAGGATAACAAACTCACCTCAGGGGCTCATGTGCACTTGAAAGGGTTCGGTGGGAGAAGCAGCACAACACCGGTCCTCCAGGGAAGATGCAGACTTTGGCATTAGAGGAGAGCTCTGGCTGGGGTAGTCTGGAGCAGTTAGAATAAAATAAACTACCCTGGCACAAAAGTTTTGTTTCTTGATTAACACGAGCTGTACCTTTAGCAGGGGGACTAAGGACCTGTAACGCTGCCCACCCTGCTCACTTGCGTGCATGGAGCACAGAGTACATAACTAAAAGCAAGAAAAAAATATCTTTACCACCCCACCCTACCCCCTTGCAGCTGCTTTCCCTCTAGGGTACAAATAAGAGTTGCAAATATGCATGAGCCAGGGGTTATTTGCAGGAAAAAATCATGCTGGCCAAGGGTTTGAGGGTGTTTTCAACTGTGCTTTTCAATGTAGTAAAACAAGGTTCAGGTACAGGCTGCTGGTGTGCAACAGGAGCAGCCCCAAGGCCTCGGCAGCCTGGGATTTTCATCCCCTCTGAGGTCCCCTGTATTTGTTTGTGCAGCCAAGGCCCCACGGGGATACCAGTAGGATGCTCAGTGTGTGCAATGCGGAGACACACACATGTATGTACAAACACAACCATGGCTGGATGGATCACCCCAAGGCAAACCATTTCCCATAACCTTCTCCTTCAGGCAGGACCGGGACGGTGGTGTGATCTGGGCACACTGTGGGATGGCAGCACCCGGTCCCGAGGACCGTGCTCCTCCTGATCCCACTGCTCCAAAAGTCTGGCCACAGCCAGATTCTGCACCCTGCAAAACCCCACCTCCAGCACAGCTGCCAGCACACGCAGGTCTAATTAGTACAAAATCAGGAGGCAAGCCCCCAAATTCCCAAGATGAGAAGCAAAACCATATACAATGCTCTTGTATGTTTTCTTTTCCTTTTTTTTTAATGTTTTAATAGCTACTCTTAATCATAAAGGCTTCAAACACGCCGAAAAGAAATTCCGGTTAATAAAACCCTGTAAAATTGTGGACTTTGAAGAGGTTTGTTTTTAAGGAAAAGCATTGGCTAGGACAGGATCATCCAAGGAACTGAGACAGCTGGGTGGCCTTTCTGCAGAAGCAAAGCTGTGCCTGCAGCGGGTGCAGTGTGTAAACACCTGAGCGGCCCCAAGAGCTGGGGAGTTCGGTGAAATCACATGATCATCCATAAAACCTTCAGGAATTGGATATGAACTGCCTCTGTGAGCTGAGGATAATGCAGATGTATAACAAATGAGGGAAGAGAAGTTGGGTCGCAAAGAAATCCACTCCTAAGTGAATCCTTATCTAAACACGCTGCTCAGAAGCACTCAGCCTCCGCTGCCATGACTGCGTTCCTCATTATGTTTCAGAGCAGCAGCAGATAAAATATGACTAAAAACCCTCTTCCCACCCAGTTGCACTAAATAAAGAGGTTTTGCCAGCCTGAGAAATTTGTATGTTTTGAACCAGAAAAGCAAATCGAAGTCCGCCTGGCAAATCACTGCCTGGCTGTTCTCAGCTTTGCGCAGCGACGATTTTGTTGTGAGCTGTTTGTTTTTCCCTGTTCAGCTGGGAGTCAGGCAGTTTATACGAAAGCAAAAGGTGATGCTCCGCTCAGAAATAAACTGCGGCTCGAGTGATCACAGGCTGCTTTATAGCCAGTCTGAAAGCAAGCCCTGGGAGAACTGGTGTAAATACAGAATCACAGAATCACTGAATGGTCAGGGTTGGAAGGGACCTTGGGAGATCATCTAGTCCAACCCCCCTGCCAAAGCAAGTTCACCCAGAGCAGGCTGGACAGGAACACATCCAGGTGGGTTTTGAATATGTCCAGAGATGGAAACTCCAAATCTCTCTGAGCAGACTGTTCCAGCACCTTGTCACCCTCAAAGTAAAGTCTTTCCTCACGTTGAGATGGAATTTCCCTTGCTCCAGTTTGTGCCCGTTGTCCTTTTTCCTGTCGTTGGGCACCACTGAAAAGAGTCTCAACCTGTTACCATGAGCTTGTGCTGATGCGAGCTGTGTTAGCATCACTCCTTAAACACAAGTCGTAGCAACAACTTATGTTTTTTAAGGCCAGGTTGGATGGTACTTTGAGCAACCTGCTCCAGTGGGAGGTGTCCCTGCCCATGGCAGGGGGATTGGAACTTGATGATCTTTAAAGTCCCTTCCAACTTTAACCATTCTGTGATTCTGTTTGTCTGTTGTTTTCACAACAGTGAGAGTGGAAGATGCCCACACCAGGGTAATCCAGCCTATGGACACCTGCAGTTACTCAATGCCAGCAACTTTTCCTCCTTTTCCTGCAATTCTTTGCGCACCTCTGAGCTCCAGACCCCGTGGGCAAGGCTTGAGATGTCTCAGGTGTTTCTGCATGGGGCCAGAGCAAAGTGCCGAATGGCAGGGGATGCAAAGCTGACCCAGCTGCTGGCTCAGCACCAGTGGACCATGGCAGAGCCAGGTTAGCTGATGGGTAAAGTCAGTGTGGTTTTGTGGTTGGAGCCCCAGCAGAAGAGCCGAGTTCTTGCTCCATCTGTCACCAGCTTCCTGTGCGAGCTGGAGTGTTTATTCACACACGCGAGACTTGGGAAAGAGCTCAGAAAGCTGTTTTCTTTCAAACCCATCTGAGTGCTGGGTTGGATTCAAATGACACCGCTGAGAGCGCAAAGCGACCTCCTTCTCTGTGGTCATGCCCACGTAACGGAGACGCTCTCTGCTCTGCTAATATTTACAGGCAATAGAGTTGGTCAGACTCTAATGATCACCGTTCTTGCTTAACAGGACTTCCTTCGCGTACCCATCTGCGGTACTCGTACCCCCGGCTGTCAGCTGTGTAAATTTGCTGAAAAGCAGAACTGCACGAATAACTGATAGGGGTAAGGGGTGGCCAGACCGGAAAAAAATAAACGTATTTGCCATGGGGCAACCAGACACGAACGTTTTCCAGCTAGGAAGGGGGAAAGCGGCATTTTGAATGAAATAACTTCGTTTCAGGCCAAACAAGCAAACAAACACTTTGCCTGACCACAGTGATCTCTTAAGTGTTTTTATAAATTGCTCAGATAGTTTGCTAATATGAGAAAAGCTTCAATGAGAAGTGAAATATTTCTACTAAAAAAATGACGACTTTTTTTTTTTTGCCTCAGGAACAATTTCTTGAAATTGCTTTCAGTCAGTGAAACGTTGCAGTCAAGCCCATCTGCATATTTTGGAGGAAAAAATTGCCTTCTTTCACCTCTCATCTTCTCTGGCTGTTAACTGCATCCTCGCCCATTTAATCCGCTTTCTTTGCTTCCTCCTTTTCTCCGGTAACAAATGTGAATTTCCTGTCTTTTTATTTTTTTTTCGCCCTGTCTAACCCGTTATCTGATCCATGCTCTCTCAGTCCTGACCTCTCCTTCCTCCAGCTGACCTTCCTATCACACCACTGATATCCATTTATCTTCTCCTCCCCAAACCCACCTCTTCCCGTTTTCTTTCCCATCGCCATGAATCACGGAGCAGCCTCGGGGAGGTGGGCTGTGGGGTGTCACAGGAATAAGAGCGGGGAATAAGGAGTAAATCCAAACCCGAGATGCACAGGGCTGGGAAGGGAGCCTTGTTGCAATATTCCCTGGGTGACATTTTTACTTTGATAACCTGAGGCAAAAGTCTGGATCCGACATCCTTAAATTGCGGGTGTGAAGGCAGCATTGCCCAACATTCGCTCCTGAGGACATGGTCTTAAATTAACAAGGTCCCATCATCCGTCCCCTTGTGATGCTCATCACCTCTACCCAACGTTAGGTGCCACACATCGGGACTCTGCCCTCCAGGTCCCCATCCACCCTGGTGTGATGTGATAAGGTCTTTGTCAGGCTCCACAGGTTTCCCGGGCTGCTCTGCACAGCAAACATCTAAAGATGGCTCGGAGCCAGCAGCGGGCTGTAACGGAGACGTGGTGTTCATATGGAGGGCATCTGATCACGTACTGCAGGCAGGGATTACTAATAAAAGCCAGTGCTCTTTGGAGGGCAACTTCGCAAGCAAACAGGACACAAGAAAGGAGCTAAATATTCCCTTCCCCCAACCCCGCAACTCTTTTGTTCACAGCTTGCTGCTACCCTCCTTGCCGTACAAGAGCAAAGCAGTAGGACATCTGATCTCTTCTCCCTGGTATCCAGTGATGGGACGCGTGGGAATGGTTCAAAGCTGCACTGGGGGAGGTTTAAATGGGACATTAGGAAGCATTTCTTTACCAAGAGGCTGGTCAAACACTGGAATAGGCTTCTTAGAGAGGTGGTCAATGTCCCAGTGTTTAAGAGGCATTTGGACAATAACAGGCTTTAACTTTTGGTCAGCCCTGAATTGATCATGCAGTTGGACTAGATGGTTGTTGTAGGTCCCTTCCAACTGTTCTGTTCTGTTCTATTCCAGTCTAGTCTAGTCATCTACCTTTCATCAAGTGGATGGGTAGGGATTTGAACACTCAGCCCTTAATCATAGAATCATAGAATGGTTGGAGGTGGAAGGGACCTTAAAGATCATCTAGTTCCAACTGCCCTGCCATGGGCAGGGACACCTCCCACTGGAGCAGGTTGCTCAAAGTCCCATCCAGCCTGGCCTTGAACACTTCCAGGGATGGGGCATCCACAGCTTCTCTGGGCAACCTGTTCCAGTGTCTCACCCCCCTCACAGTAAAGAATTTCTTCCTGGTATCTAATCTAAATCTCCCCTCTTAAAATTTAAAACCATTACCCCTTGTCCTGTCGCTACACTTCGTGACAGAGTCCCTCTCGGCTCTCCTGTAGGCCTCCTTTAGATATTGGAAGGCTGATATAAGGTCTCCCCAGAGCCTTCTCTTCTCTAGCCTGAACAACCCCAGCTGTCTCAGTCTGTCTTAATAGCAGAGGTGCTCCATCCCTCTGATCATCTTTGTGGCCATCCTCTGGACCCATTCCAAGAGACGCAATAATCTCGTGTGGGCTCTACAGAGCTAAATTTCCAAAGGCACAGTTTTTACTCTGGCGTTTTTCAGTCCAAATTCGCATTAAACCCAGAAATAGCCCCTGGCTGCTCAATGGGCATGGCTGCTGATCCCTTTCAAGCTTCAGAACCCACTGCTGCTTTAAGACACCGACTTGGACCTTCCCAGAGGAGCTGCCCCAAACTGGGAGCACCAGCCAGCCCTGCAGACAGGCAGCAGCACACCAGGGTTTTGTGGTGCCAGGGGTTGTGTAGCGCTGGGGTTCCCCGAGGCTGGGGGAGTCTCCGGGGTGGGGAGCTGGCAAGGCCGCCTGTTCTACCACCCTCCCGGGCAGCGAGGTCTGGTTAAACACCATGACACCAAAGAGGAACCAAGGGTCGTCCTGGGGGAAATGGTGGTCACTGAGAAGAGTTTCGGTTGTGTCTAAATTTTCCGTGGAAAAATTCCCCCTTTTCCGAGAAAAGCTGCATGCCCACTTGTTATGGAGAAATATGTCTATATACATATAAACATTTAAACACTAATATACAAAATGTAAACACATCTCTGTGTGTGTGTATATACACATATATATATCTATACATCTACAGAGACATTTTGATTTGAGACATTCGGTGTCTGTTCTCCAGTAACAAGTGTTTCCAAATTGTGGCGAGCTTCTGTGCAGAAAAAGGACAAATTTAAAATCCTGTAACTGAAAACCCAATCTTTACAAGAAATACATTTTAAGATAAAATTTCCAACTGCTGCTGCTGATCAGCATTGACTAACCATCCGCAGAGGAGCAGTTCACTGGCACGGATGCAGGAGAAGAGTTACCATCAAACTCTCGCAGGGGGACCAGAGGTTTTGCTGTTTGTTCTCAAACCAGTTGCCAAAACAGAATGAATGAAGCAAAAAAAGGACATTTCTTGGTATAAGAGCATCTGTACTAGGGCTTTCAGCTATGTTGGGGAAGGGTGCAAGCTCTGCTGCTGTATCTAAGCATGAATTGCCACCTGGCATGGCTCCAGTGAGTATCTCCACTGACCCACCCATCCACAGGTAACTCTGGTGTGTCCTGGCCTGACCTTTTCATTTAAGTAGGTTTCAGGTCTCCTGATTGTTTGGAGATCCCCAGACCCTCTCTGGATGTGCTTTCTGCCACTTGTGCCCCAGAAGTGAGACTTTGTGGTGAAGATGGCTTTTGTGGACATCACAAGTTCGTTGTTCCTCTCTCTTAAGGTCATATTGCAGCAGCATCCTGCAAGTGCATGTCCTTTGCAGGAGCTCAAGGCACAATCACTCTTCACTGTAGGACAAGGAATAAACAGCTGCAGAGACAAAACAATACAACTTCTGCAGGAACTTCCCTGCCTGAGGTTTCTTTTTTTTTTTCTTACATTCTTCTGACTTCATTCATATACCCAAAAAATGTCCTATATCTTTCTCCTCCTACACAGGGTTTCTCTTCTAAACCATTCATTTCTCCCCCCCTCCTCTAAGGAAGCTTTCTTTTCCCTGTGCAGCTTCTTCAATTTAAAGGATGTCTGTTACAAAAAAAAAAAAAAAAAAAAAAAAATCCTGCCTCTTTGTTCTTTCTTCTACACAAGTTTCCTTTTAAGTGGCTGGAGAGACCTTGATTCCTCTAAGTGCCAGAACCCTTTGTCAGGTTGGCTCTCTGATCAGGCTCCTCGGTGGAGCTAAATCCCTTGCCAAGCTTCCCCACATTTAGCCAGCAGCCCCTTTGAGCCGAGTCCTGAAAAACTGGCTTGTCCTCAGCGGCAGCTATCTCTTTGTCCAACAGAGCTCCATTTGAATGGGTAATCATCAAAGTTTAACGAGCCTCTTTTGTGAGCCTTATTCCAGGTGGAAGGACTTTTAGATTATGTTTTTTTTTTCTTGTGGGTTTTGGCTTAAAAATACAAAAATACGTAGGCAAGAAGGGAAAGCAAAGAGCTCTGTACCCAAAGCAGAGTTTGCTGCTTGTTACCTGCCTAAATCTTTCCAGTAAAATTGCACTAATGATTCAAAGTGCAAGGAAAGAGAGGGAGAACAGGTTAGAATCCCTCCCTCTGTTAGGTGCTTGGACAGGACATGGAGAGAGAAGGCAAAACTCCATTGTTTGAGAAAGTCCTTGGCTTGTTTGGAGCTTGATAGTTTCCAGCTATAACTTCACCTTTACCAGCTTTGTCTCCAGCCCAGCTCTCAGGTGTTGCGTTTGTGCCTGATTTCTGACCCAGGAGCAGAAGACTCTTAATTATGAGCCTGTGACCAGAGAGGAGTTCTTCAACTCACTGTTTACCTACGTCCCTGTGACCAGAGAGAAGGAGTTCTTCAACTCACTGTTTACCTACGTTGGAATAAACTCAACCAACCCTCTCCTGAAGGTCCACAAATCTAAGAAAAGATAATGTCAATCAAACATTACCTGCCTTTTTGGGTAGCTGGTGGTTCTGGGATATCTGCAGGAAAGCAGCTGACTCTAATAATTAGAGGAGGAGAAGAAAAAAGGACAGTTAGAGAAGGAGAAGCCAACTACACTTCCCATCCCTGGCTGCACAAATTCTCAATTACTTCAGGGTTGACCTCTTCGGGTGGAGCCACTGCAGCTTCTCCAGTTGAGCCTCCAGCCCAAGCACTGGGGAGGGGGTTGGAGGTTGATAGCTGTGCTGTCAAGATAAGTTATTTGCCAGAAAATCAGATCAGATTTTGTTGTTGTTGTTTCTTTCTTTCTGGGATAAGAAATGCTGCTAAATCAGCTAAAGTAAATCACTGACAGAGGCCAAGGAAGATTCAAAGCTGCGGGCGTGTTACTGCCCGGCTGTAAATCTCTGACAGGCACGTAGAAGAGGAGGTCACTACGTGGGCAATTAAATTAAAAATTAATAAATGGCCAAGGGACTGCATTGTCAGTGTAAAATAGTTGCTAATGGTCGCAGTGAGGTCACAGGGTCTTCTGAGGCCTATCTGAAGGGGTTATAAGAGTCTATATGGCCTACCTTGGCCAACAACACAGCTTTGGCCAGCAGGGAAAAGAGTCCATCTGATATTTAGGTGCCCAATTGAATTAGGAGTGAGGCACCTAAATATTCTACCTATCTGAAGGGGTTATAAAAGTCTATATGGCCTACCTTGGCCTAAGCCTACTGACAGCTTTGGCCAGTAGGGAAAAGAGTCCACCTGATATTTAGGTGCCCACTTGAATTAGGAGTGAGGCACCTAAATATTCTAAGAGATCTGCAAACTACAAACCATGGGCTCAACAGATCTCAAAAAAGGTGAGCTCTGGGCTGGAACATGGTTTGGGGATGCATTTCTTCTGGGAAAGTGGTTTTCCTGCACATTTTTTAAGATTTCTGCATCTGCATCTCCTCTTGACTTCACCAGCTCCTAAAGTGGAGCCCACAGCTTTTTGGTGGCTTGAGCCTCCCAAATGGACCCACTTTCACCATGGGTCCCAGAGGAACAGTGAAGCATCCAAGAAGGGCTCAGGCTGAGGTGGATCTTAAGCAGTTGAGTTTTTGGGGTTGCAGAAAGAGCAGGCTGGCTGTGTTACTCTCTTGAAGGACACCACATATGGTACAAGACCAAAAGGGACATCTAGGCTTTAACTCGGCTCAGTGTCTTGAAGACCGGGGAAGAGTGGCAGGCAAATTAACCAGAACTGAGACAGGAAAGCCACAACAGAACATGCTGAATTCTTGGAAATCAGGCCTTAAAAACAGGTATTATTTCTTTGTTTTGGTTTGGTTTTATTTTTTTTTTTTAAATGAGAATTGAAAAGAAAAGAACAAAACCAGGTCCTCTTTCAGCAAATGGTTTGGGCTGATTTGTCAGCTGGGAAAGGATGCCTTCAGTAGAGCTGAAGCAGCCTGTGGCTGTGGCCTAACAAGTGCCTCCCGGAGTATGTCTGGAGAAAAGAAAGTAAAATATATAATCTGGCTGCATTTGCACAGCCTGTTTACATTTGCCTGGTGAAAATGCTCCGACAAATCAGTTTGCTTGGAGGAGTGGTTGCGGAGGCCGACTCCTCCACCTACAGACTCTGGTGCTTGTGGCTTTCATATGTTCAGTTTCCAGGTGATGAGGTCTGGCGCTCAGGCTGTCCCTTAGGTAGGACCATTTTTTTTTTCTTGTGGGTTTTGGCTTAAAAATACAAAAATACGTAGGCAAGAAGGGAAAGCAAAGAGCTCTGTACCCAAAGCAGAGTTTGCTGCTTGTTACCTGCCTAAATCTTTCCAGTAAAATTGCACTAATGATTCAAAGTGCAAGGAAAGAGAGGGAGAACAGGTTAGAATCCCTCCCTCTGTTAGGTGCTTGGACAGGACATGGAGAGAGAAGGCAAAACCTCATTGTTTGAGAAAGTCCTTGGCTTGTTTGGAGCTTGATAGTTTCCAGCTATAATTTCACCTTTACCAGCTTTGTCTCCAGCCCAGCTCTCAGGTATTGCGTTTGTGCCTGATTTCTGACCCAGGAGCAGAAGACTCTTAATTATGAGCCTGTGACCAGAGAGGAGTTCTTCAACTCACTGTTTACCTACGTTGGAATAAACTTAACCAACCCTCTTCTGAAGGTTCACAAATCTAAGAAAAGATAATGTCAATCAAACACTACCTGCCTTTTTGGGTAGCTGGTGGCTCTGGGATATCTGCAGGAAAGCAGCTGACTCTAATAATTAGAGGAGGAGAAGAAAAAAGGACAGTTAGAGAAGGAGAAGCCAACTACACTTCCCATCCCTGGCTGCACAAATTCTCAATTACTTCAGGGTTGACCTCTTCGGGTGGAGCCACTGCAGTTTCTCCAGTTGAGCCTCCAGCCCAAGCACTGGGGAGGGGGTTGGAGGTTGATAGCTGTGCTGTCAAGATAAGTTATTTGCCAGAAAATCAGATCAGATTTTGTTGTTGTTGTTTCTTTCTTTCTGGGATAAGAAATGCTGCTAAATCAGCTAAAGTAAATCACTGACAGAGGCCAAGGAAGATTCAAAGCTGCGGGCGTGTTACTGCCCGGCTGTAAATCTCTGACAGGCACGTAGAAGAGGAGGTCACTACGTGGGCAATTAAATTAAAAATTAATAAATGGCCAAGGGACTGCATTGTCAGTGTAAAATTGTTGCTAATGGTCGCAGTGAGGTCACAGGGTCTTCTGAGGCCTATCTGAAGGGGTTATAAGAGTCTATATGGCCTACCTTGGCCAACAACACAGCTTTGGCCAGCAGGGAAAAGAGTCCATCTGATATTTAGGTGCCCAATTGAATTAGGAGTGAGGCACCTAAATATTCTAAGGGATCTGCAAACCACAACCCATGGGCTCAACAGACCTCAGAAAAGGTGAGCTCTGGGCTGGCACATGGTTTGGGGATGCATTTCTTCTGGGAAAGTGGTTTTCCTGCACATTTTTTAAGATTTCTGCATCTGCATCTCCTCTTGACTTCACCAGCTCCTAAAGTGGAGCCCACAGCTTTTTGGTGGCTTGAGCCTCCCAAATAGACCCACTTTCACCATGGGTCCCAGAGGAACAGTGAAGCATCCAAGAAGGGCTCAGGCTGAGGTAGATCTTAAGCAGTTGAGTTTTTGGGGTTGCAGAAAGAGCAGGCTGGCTGTGTTACTCTCTTGAAGGACACCACATATGGTACAAGACCAAAAGGGACATCTAGGCTTTAACTCGGCTCAGTGTCTTGAAGACCGGGGAAGAGTGGCAGGCAAATTAACCAGAACTGAGACAGGAAAGCCACAACAGAACATGCTGAATTCTTGGAAATCAGGCCTTAAAAACAGGTATTATTTCTTTGTTTTGGTTTGGTTTTATTTTTTTTTTTTAAATGAGAATTGAAAAGGAAATAACAAAACCAGGTCCTCTTTCAGCAAATGGTTTGGGCTGATTTGTCAGCTGGGAAAGGATGCCTTCAGTAGAGCTGAAGCAGCCTGTGGCTGTGGCCTAACAAGTGCCTCCCGGAGTATGTCTGGAGAAAAGAAAGTAAAATATATAATCTGGCTGCATTTGCACAGCCTGTTTACATTTGCCTGGTGAAAATGCTCCGACAAATCAGTTTACTTGGAGGAGTGGTTGCGGAGGCCGACTCCTCCACCTACAGACTCTGGTGCTTGTGGCTTTCATATGTTCAGTTTCCAGGTGATGAGGTCTGGCGCTCAGGCTGTCCCTTAGGTAGGACCACAAGCCATTTTCGTGCTCCTGGTGAGGACACCTTGAGTGGGGTTGATGTCTGACAGTTGCCAAGAACATAAGTATGAGTCAGAGATGCCTACTCTGGCTTCCCACACATCCATCCACCGTGTCACCTCAGTGCAGCCAGACTTTTATTGCTCCTACTGAACTGCTCTGCCTGGGCTTCTCAGATGCTTTAGGAATCCACATGCAAAAAGACTAAAGCAGGGTCTTTATCCGAGCCTGTAATACAGCCACACATATGGCTGCTAGGAGAGCTTCTCAAATCCAGAAATGCTGTCTTGATGCTCAATCTCTGACCCGAAATGCCAGCTTTACCCCTACAATAACTCTCTCCATGTCCTCCAGTTGAATGGATGTTCATCTAAATTTAATAAACTTTCTTTGTGAGCCTTATGGCAAGTGGAAGGATCACTCTGTCTTTCCTTTAGGGCTGGAGGCAGGAATCAGATAAAGAAAGTAGCCTCATAGCCAAAACTCTGTGATATCAATATGACAGTACTCCACCACTGTGACATCGTGGGACAATTTACCATCTTATTCCCCCCAGGAAGATGTAACCCATAGAATAGAGTCACCATCTCACCCCTCTACCATGCTCCACGGATCACTTTCAGTCACGTTTGATCAATTTAATGGGACCTCTGTGCAGCTTTTGGATGTGTCAGGAGGAAAAAGCTGGATGCTATTTTTATCTGATTATCCTCCAAACAAAGCCAAGGCGACAGGCTTCAGAATTAAACACGGCATTAAAACCAGTTTGGCTGCTTTATTGCCACCACCTGAATGAATGAACACCTGGATGGAGAAGGAGGCAGGTCCCAACAGACCAGGGTTAGACATTTGGCAACGGTATCGAGGGCATCTCTCAGCAGTGGAGTGGTTAACACTCACGGGCCTTTCCAGGCAAAGTGTTTTAATTGCTGAAAACCAGTTAGCAACGCCTGCTTCCACAAACGCACCGACATCTCTGCTTTCTCTCAGCGCTGCTATTTCCAGCTTTCAGGCAAACAGTACTTTGCATTTAGCTAATTACTCCGAGAGAGCAGCAGGGTTTCTGGGGCTGCAGATTTCGCACAGCTTCTATTAATATCCCCCAGGGCTTACAGGTTTGTGTTTCCTTGGGATAACACTGATCTCCCCCTTTGCCATTACCGCTCAGGTCTTGTGCATCCACTCGCTCCCAACCACTTAATATGGCAGCTAGCTAATAATTTCCCTTATCACATAACCCTCCTGATAAAGCTGCTTTGCAATAGCAGTGAGGACCTCTGCCTGGTTCCCTTAGACCTGCCCCTGGCCCCAGCGGAGCCTGGAATCTCCCAGCAGAAGAAGACCAGACGCCTTGGGCTGGAGCCATGGTGGGCTCGGTGCTGTCTCACCCCTCACTGTCACTCTCACCTTGCTGTCCCCAAAAACTCGCTGTCTTGAGCTAAACACCACAGCTCTAGAGGGCATGAGGAGGGGCAGGTGCCAAAAAACAGCTCCCAAAAAACAGCAATCTCAAGGGGAACATGTGAAACATGGCTGAGAGGAGATGCTGAGGAGAAGGATGCAGCATCGGGGTCTCCAGGACTCAGCATCTCACCCAGGGCTGCAGGGTCCTCCCCCAGTGTAGGAGCCCAGCCAGCCTTTCCAAGGGGAGAGGCTGGAAGAAGAGGAGCCTCCTTTCCCCCCAGGAATGGAGGGATATGAGCACTGACATAGGAGAGTCCACAAGGGAATGCTTTAGAAACCAAAGGCAGCCATAAAACCCTCCATGCATTTCCAGCACCTTCCTCTTGCCTCACACAGCCTTGACTGGAGGTGAGGATTTGGAGGGGGCACATGCGTCCCGGTTTAAATAGCTCAGCTGGCTTTGCCTCAAATTTACGGGGATTACGGTGAATCAAAGAGTGCACGGCTGGGAGTTCAAGAAGTTTTTTGTTCCTCCGAATTACATGAATCCTAAAAGATTTCTGGCATCAAAAGCACACATTAACCCCAGCAACTTTGTTATTGTCATAAGGGACTTGTTTTTACTCTCTGTTGCTCAATCCAAAGCTTAAAGTCAACAGAGGCAGGTCTGTTGACTCCACTGCACTTTATTAGCCTGATAGCGGAGCTCATAACCACCCTCTTTAGAGTGATTATAGAAAACTTGAGATAGAGGTAGAAAATTTTAAAAAAGACAAGTATAAGTAAGTACATGTAAAAACGTTAAAAAATATGTATTTGTTCATTAATCCTCCTGGTAGTCCTCGGGCTCTTGAGTCATAGTTTTGTTTTTTTTTTATTTTATTAAAGACATTTTCTTTCCCACTTCTTTTTGAATGTTTAACAGGAATAACTCACTAGTGAGAGCTGGGGAAACAGGGTACTAGTTGCATTAGAAAAAAAGTGCTGTCCTATCCTATGCAAACAGAGAAAGGAAAAAGAAATAGCTATAATCCCCTAATTACTTATAGCCATAGTCACTGGCTGTCCAGCATCTTCTTTAAACCAGTGGCAGTCCTGAAACTCAGAGCAACACTTCATTGTTCTTCCAAAAAAAAATCCAACATTGTGTTAGTGTAAACTAAAGAGTTTCAGGCAATAAAAGGCTGTTTTGGGGATGGTTGGCGTGGAGGTTACAGGCGACAGCTGGTGGGTGTCTGATGGGGCTGCCCTTTCTAGCTACCATCTGGACTTTGCATAGGATGTGCAAGAATAAGCTACTTATACCTTAATAAGGAAAAAGCCTGTAAAAATGGAATGGGGGGTGGTGGCTTGGCTACAAGATCACTTCGCAAATAAACAGGAATGTGAGCTCGGGCTGTCCTGCTCGGCTCGGGCTAAGACAGGGACTGCAGCTGGAGACTGAAAGCACCTAGAAGTTGTGGGGATATTGAAACATTTTGTTCCTGATTCACTAGCGTGTGTGAAATTTTTAAAGACCTTTTAAAAAAATTCATTTAGCTGTTGTCATTATCATTTAATTACAGCAGAGTCAGGAGCAGCAGTGCACCAGTGAGCCTGATTCTTCCACCCAGGCAAACCAAAAGGCAAAACCTGTCGTGGCAGTCCGTGGGGAAAGGGATGGATGAGGCCAGGGCTGCAAAGTGAAAAGGAAATAAGGCAGCAGAGAAACACAGGACCAACACACTCTCGACGGTTGTGAGTGTGGTCAGCCATTGGCACACATTTATGCTCCCTTCAGCAGGAAGTTTTCATTTGGGTCCACCAGATTTACCCCCTCCCTTCATAAAGAGTAATTTCACTGGGCTTGGGTTTTCCCAAAGCCACTTGACATTGCATAAATAATGTAAAGTTGGCATAAATAGGCATTAAACTCACTTAAATACCAGTTCACCTGCAGAAGGGATGCAAAAGGCCTTTAGGGCCTGGTGACTCCAACTCTTGGTTCACCTTGGCTTGAAGGTGACTGGAGTGGAGTTACCACAGCAGCAATGCCGAGAGCTGTCAGCTTAAAACAAAAGATTTTGGCAGACCAGCCCTGCCCAATCTGCCTGCAGATGTTTTGCGTTGCCCCTCTGTCCCACCGGCCCAGGTGTGGTTGGACAAGCTGGTCCTGTGGTGGGTCGGGATCAACCCCAATCAGCCGAGCTGCAGGGGGAATCGCTTTTCTGCCAACAGAGATGGAGGCTGCCACGGCTGTTCCTGCCAAAGCTCATCTGTCATAGCCTTATTTTGTTCCTCTGGATCCCAGCTCTGTTCCCTTCCTGTCCTTGCAGCTGGCCAAGAGGAGGCAAGACTCGTCACCGAACCCCATCGGTGCAGCCCCTGCCTGCAGCAACCCCTTCCCGCGGGAATTCCCGGCTGAGGAATTGCAGGTGGTTTCCAGTCCTTGGAGCATGGCCTCGCTGGGAGCCTGGAGGCACATGATGCCTCTCCTTCCAGGTTCTTCATCTCATCCTGCCTCATCCCATTTGCCTTGCGGAGCAACATCATGTGGGAGGCTATTTGCCAATTTTATACTGGTGTGACCCTTTATCTTCTCCATTTTTAGCATTTTTGCCCCCAAATGCCTTCCCCACATTAGCACGTGTGTGCTGCCCTGTTGCTAATAACTCACAGCATCACTAAGACATGGAGAAAGCAAGACCAGCAAACATTTTGCTCCCCACGGTAGGGCTTAAACCATGTTTCAACCCCTGTCTCAAGCAACCTGCCTTCATATTGGCATCTAATGTTACCTGTTATCTAAATGCACTGGGCCATAAACCTACAGAGAGGCAAGCAGATAACCAGCAACATCAGATGCTACTTAGAAAGCGTTTTGTTCCCGATTAAAGCCAAAACACGCGCAAAGAGCTATTGAGGGAAAGTGCAGAGCATTCGATTTCCCTCTTTTGCTAACACACTCAGAGGAAGAGGTGACGAGTTTATGGAAATGGCTGCAATTTGCAGTCTAACGTGGTGCATACATGAATAGGAATTGGAAGCGAAGAGCCAAACAAGCAATATACTGCATAGACTTCCTCCAGCGATGCTGATGGAGCTCATACAAACCAATTAGCCCCTCTTTGAAGAGGAACCCTATAGCTATCACCGTACCTTTTATTTCCTAAGAGAGAGGTGGTTATTTTTTCACTAATTCCTTTCTTTTTTTAATCTTCTCTTCAACTTTCCCGCGGAAAAAACATACCTGAAGATCCAGGGAATTGCTTCCCCATGCTCTCACATGGATTTACCATGAGGTAAATTTATGGGTGTCAAATAAGTTGCTCCTTATGCCAATGTCACAGAAATAGGAGTGTGTGGGAGGGCTGGTGGCTTCTGCTTAGTGGAGTTGCCAAAGATTGTGCTAATTAACAATTGGAAAGACTTGTATTTTGGAGGTGTAAGTAGTCCAGGGAGGCAAGTCAAAGCTTGTCTAGACTTTAGTAAAGGCTGTTCTCCTTGGACCAGCTGCAAAGGGATATTTGGGCTGCGGAATCGAAGCGTGTGGCTAAGGTAGGATTTTTGAGGGACCTCCAAATATTGTGTCTGGCTTAGGTTCAGGGATGTGCATCACTCAGCCCTGCCACGAGTGAACCAAGCTTGTATGGGCTCTGACCAGCATCTCCAACTGCTTCCTGAGCTCAGGAACATTGGTGGAAGTTGATGGAAGCTGCTTTATCTTGCACTACCTTAATAGCTCCAGGCTGCTTCTTATGCCAGTGGCTGGTGGCCATGGATTGTTGTCCATCATTTCACCTCTTGCAGTTATTTACACTGGTGAAAAGTGGAAGCAAATCCCCATTGAATGTAACAGTGACAGCAAGAGGCTGAGACGAACCTCGGGTGGTGGGAGGAAAGTTTTTCAGCAGCCCACCTGCTGTGTGTCTGTGCCAGTGGTCAGTTGAAGTGAATATGGCACACGTCCTGTGTATGAGCTGGAGCTTTACCTGCAGCCTGAGCTGCCTCGTCTTTACTACTCCTCAGACTTAACCACGAAGGAACTGTTTGGTCCTGCTGTAGCCCCAACAACACCCCATGGGAGTCTCTAGCATGGCAGCATGTTGGGGAACCTTCTGCTTTGCAAAAGTTGGAGATGCCAAAAGGAGATGCTCGTTCCCCTGCAGCACCGTGGCATTACTCCCCACGGTGGCCAGATGTCCAGGGTTGGCATTGCTGAGCTGCAGTGGCTCCATGCCTGCTTGACAGCTAAACAAACCCATCTCAAGACCCTCAGCATCACACATGCTGGATAAGGTTTTTCTCTAGGGAGACCAGCTAATCCAGATTCCAGCAGCTCAAGCAGGGGGGAAGCCTCCAGCCATCCACAACGTCTGATGTGCACTGCCTCATGTTGGGCAGAAAGCTGGAGACCAGCTGGCACGACAACATCTGAAGGAACTCAGTCCATCTTCCAACACACACCCAGCTGCCAAAGCTATGGGAAAGGCCTTTTTCAAGAGGACCAGCATGTTGAACTTAACTCAAGTAGCTCTTTTGAGCTGGAACGGGTTAGGGACCTGTCTCTGGATCAAACCAGCAGCAGATTTGAGGTGAGAGGGTCCGGACGGAGGGTGACGGGGGTGGAAAGAGCAGGTTGGGAACATCTCCATCAGCACAAGTGAATCCAGAAGGAGATGCATGTTGACAGCCTCAGTGTCTAGCTTTCGACAACTGATTTGGCAAATTTGGGCCTGTGCAAATAACTAAGAGCAGATGTGTCAAATGGTTTTTATTTCCTAGAATTAACACTAGACACAAGGATACTAAAGGAAGTTGCCTGTGTAGCCCCCGCCGTGGGAGTCTCCCTGACCCTCCCATCCTTTCTCTTTACCATTCCCAGGCCAGATACTGCTTTCACTTGTGCTAGAATAAACTACTTTGACTGGAGCCACAGAAGATATTAACCAGCACATATGAGAGCTGAGGAGGACCAGCTCTTTTCACACCATTTGCTGTGTACACGCAGATAAAGAGTTTGTCTGTTACTTGCTTTTAAGTCTCCCGTTGCAAGTCACTTCGACGCGGGGGGCTCACCCTACGACATAACATCTCTCCCGATTTCCGCCGCAACAGAAAGGCTTTCGAGATCCCATTTATAACTCTGTTCACACAAAATGTGACAGTTTTAGCTATATTGGAAGACCAGCCTGACCCTGGCAGCCGCTAGCACTGTGATCAGCATAGTTATCAGACAAACCCCGGTATGTGATGTCTGGTTGCGATGGGGTAGCGACGGAGGAATATATCTGTTCTGGCAATAATGCAATCCACACAGCACCAGCAGCGATAGTCAGTAAAGCACGGCCCTGCAAAAACAGACAGGTGGAGGAGGATTCGTCTGGAAGTCAGGCACGCAAGTCTGAGCTAGCCATCCTGGACTCCCCTTACGGTCCATGGGGAAAAACAGGTTCTTTCAGGGAGTGACTCATCTCATCCTAAAATAGGTCAGAGGAACTGCTCTCCAGCAGCATCTGACTCTTCCCCACAGGCTATAAAGGGAACCCGAGGGAGACCAGTTCAGATTTAAGCAACTTATTTTCACTTGTCTAATGTTCATTGATAGGAGTCCGAGCTAGTCTGTATAAAGTTTTCTGGAGTTGGTGGGAGTCATATCAACGGGCTTTAGACCTGACGAATCATGATTTGAGTCAGATTCTGCAATTCTCAGAAAATCCCCCAGTGTGAAGAGCCAGGCAGGGTTGAGCCAGAGGGAAAAATGTGTACCTTAGCCCTGTCTTCTGGAAAACAGCAACAGAGAAGTAGCCTATCCAAACAAGAGAATTCTGTCTTGTTTAAAAAAATTGAGTGGTGTAGGATGCTGCAGAGTTTGGTGGGGCATCTTTTTTCCTGGGTATCCTTCCAGTGAAAATGAGGTCACACTTCTCACTGTCCTAATTCCTGGGACTCTCCTCATCTTTCTCCCCAATGTGTTCTCCTCCCTCCGGATTTTCCCCTTGATCTAAAATATGTTGAAGTCAATAAAAATCCACGATGTTCAGTAAGAAGCGCCAGCACTTCGCAAGAATCCCTCACTGGGAGAAGGGCAACAGATTTCTTGCTAACTCTTCCCTTCACCCTCTCTCAGCAGAAGCTGATAACAGGATTATTTTTTATCAAGATGCAGATACTACACAAAACCAGCACAAAAGATCAGTGATTAGCTTTTAGATAAGCAGCCAAGATTGCTTTTTCCTGACCTTATCAATCTGGTATTTGAATTTCTAGGGAGCTTTAGAGAGTGGGTTTTCTCGGGAAGCTGAAATCCTTCTTTTTAACCCTTACGCAAAGTTTCTACTAACTTCACTGGAATTAGTTTCTGATTCAGGATAAAACCAGAAAGCCATCCCTGAGCTATCTGAGATCAGGAAGGTCTTATGTTGCCAGGGATTTCCTTTTCCTTCCTTTGCCCCAGATTTTGACACAGCCCATAGAATGAGAATAAGTTGTTTCCTGTGGAGTAGAACAGGGATGAAAACACCCAAATGTACAAGGAGGTCTACCTGCAAGCTACATGTCTGAGCTTTCACTGGAGATCCGGGGAGCAGTTCTGCTGCTTAAAGGCAGACATCTGTTTTTGCCTGAGATGCCTGAGGGCATCTGAGATGTCTGCACAGGGCTGGCAGGTATGACACAGGAGCTGCAGGAAACTTCTTGAAATCCCCACCATTTGGTAATCAAGTTCCAAAGCCCAAATAACCCATTTTCTATTCAGCCCCAGCTAATGATGAATCATTTAGGCATTCAAAGATGCAGTTTGGCTGGGCATCTTCTGATAGATACCAAATACCTGGTGTTCCTGTAAAACTATAGATCTGTGCAAGGAGTGAGAGACCTTGCTCGCTTCTGGAATCTCCTGAAGAGAAATTTTCAAATTCAGCACTGAACTGCTCAGACAACGGTTGTTTTTATCTGCAGGGGAAGAGGTGATTTTTTTCCTCTCCCTGGGGCCCTCTGGTACTGTTTCATTGGCTGAAGAGGACACTTTTTAAAACAACATCTCCTGTGGGCTGAGGAGCCAGACACCCACAGCCTGCTTTGGGTCCACACGCCTCTGTCCCTCCTTGCAGTTCCTCTGGCCTTTTGAACACTAAAATTCCATCAAGCCCACATATTTCAATCTTCAGGGGTTTGGAGGAAGGACACAGGGCAGTTTGGAAAGTCAGATCCATGCAAAACTCCCTGTCCTTGTGATGGAACCAGTGCTGAAGGACTGAGCCAAGGGGCCACTGTAAACAGGAGCAATGAAGCTCCTGAAAATTGGCCAGGTGGCTTTGCATGGCTGTGTGGACCTCAGAGTGAGACATTTTGGCACAGAGAACAACCCTCTACGTGTTCAGCACTCTGCTTTCCACCTTCTGACCTGCAACACTCCTGGAAGGATCATTTCCCAAGCTGTCGCTGATGCAAGTCTGCAGATCCTTCCTCTGGCAGAAGCAGATGCAGGAATTGGAGTTAGGATGAGCATTTTTAACAGCATTTGGTGGTTTTCTCATGTACTTTAGCCCCAGCTTTGGGAAGTGAACACCATGTTAATTCTAGCCAAGGTTTGCAACAGGACGCTGGCTTCATGTGCCAGCGAACGACAGTGAAAGTGTTGTGGCACCCCCAGGAAGGAAATCCCACCAGGTCTTGGTGGAACATGTTGACCTCAACCCCTGTTTTCAGGCAGAGGTTAAGCTGAGTAGTTGGCTCTCAGGTCTTCTTGAGTGAGAAGCACAGAAGCAGATGCAGGAGGGTAGTAAAGGGGGTCCTGGCACATCATACAAAGGAGAACAGACTGCGTAAGGATGAAGAAGTCATGCTTTGGATATAGGAAAAATTCAGCCAGGAGAGGGTTTGCTTTGGCAGTCAACAGGTCTTAACTGCACGCTCTCTGCTTCCCATTGGTGTGGAGCCCTCAAAGGCAGTTCTTGCCAGAAAGACCCTGCTGCCTGTCTCCTGTGCACGGGTGGTTCAGTGGAAAGCAGTGCGTTTATTTTTAGCTTTGTGTAGCAATTAGGCAATTTCAGGGGGATGTTCTCAGGAAGCAAATTTTTGACAGCTTCCTTGAAAAGATAAGACCTATCCCGTTTCAGTAGGGGAAAATAGCACAGAAAACCACCGGGAGCTTTTCTGTTACGTGTCTTGTTCTTGTGAAAGTCACCTACTGACACCCTTTCATTTAAGCCAAACGTCTATCTGAACAACAGGAACCTTCTTCCAAACTGCTTATCCGCCCCAGCCAGGAATGTTCCCTCTGATCCCTGGGGACATTGCAGGCAGGTATTTCCTGGGCCTGGCTGTGATTCCCCCAGTTCCTCTCCCTTGCCTGCCACCTGGGATTCACCACCCCACTGCCCCGTCTGCTGATGGGATCCTGTGGCCTCCTTGAGCAGCTTCAGACAAAACCAGAGCCGTTGTCACGGCTGGGAGGTTTTGCACAAAGCAGACCCATCTACTTGTGTGACCTTAGGGAGGGAGTGGTAACACCAGGGAAGGGAGGAAGGCAATTGTCTTGCACTGGCACAGCTGCTTACCCAGGGAATATCTATTCAGACTTAGGAGAAAACAGATGGTTTTCTCCCACTGGCCAATCCATTCTTGCTTTTTTCTTCCTGACACTGCCAAAAAAGGGTCACAGCAAGAATGGTGATTCACTTCTGCATCCCAAATGGACATACATTGCCCTCTCTGTCCCAGGTGGAGATGATGTGAAAGCACAAGTGTCCAAACTCAGGTTGCAAAGAAAAAAAAAAGTGGACAACAAAGTTTCTTGACCTGTTGGCTTGAGTAAAAAGTGCAGCTCTCCCTGCCCAGCTTCAGGTCTGCTCGTGCCACCACCAGGCACAGCTGCTCCCCCCACAATGCTGCTGGCCGTTCACAGGTGGAAGTAGGAGGTTTGTGACAGAGCCAGGGGCTGAATCGTATTTCAGCAGCCTGGTTGCATCCGTGTGCTCTGAGCCAAGAGACACTCAAACTGCTCAGCAATGGACAACTGCTCCAGCAGCCCACAGCCAGAACGAAGCACTCTGGGGCATGTCGGAGGCTGACCCGGCCCACCACGGAGGTAACTGTAGGATTGTGTTATCACAGGGTCAAAGCTGCATCTTCCGCTTGGGAAATAAATGTTGCTGCTTTGTTGTAGTAGTTATATAGAGGCAAGAGACCATTATCCAGCGATTATGCTCTATCTCACCGACGTTATCTCTTAATTGCACCTTTGCAAGTGCTTCTGCTTGCAGGGTGGGTACAAGGAGGAAGGTGAAGTGGGGTTGCCTGCCTGGAAGATGTGGAATACCCAAGGGACTCGCAGCATTGCTAATTCTTAGACTATAACAGTACAATTGGACTTTTACACCAGAAGGGGCTTTATCCCTGTCTTGGCTCAGGAATGAACTTCAGATAGTGCAAATGGTGCAAGTGGTGCAGACCTGCACGTTCTGGACTTTAACATCAGCCCAAGCAAGACTGAAGACACTCTTAAACTGCCAAGGGTGCTCAGACGTACCCTGAAAAACTGGCTTTTTATGGGACTAGCACAAGAACAATCATTCAACACACAGACGTTTTCTATCTCCTTCCTTTTCTTTAGAATTTCATACAAATCTGTGGCCATCCAGGAACATCTGGTCCGTCATTACGTTGCACAACATGACCATTTGCAGCTTGATGTTGCCTGCACAAACAGAACTCGGAACCACCCGTCCTTAAAAGAATCTAACACTCCAGCAGAAGAATTGTGGCTGGTGGCTGCCAGAACACGGCATACGACACATGTTTGCAGGGCTGCTCCTTCCCAACGTATGGCAGCAACACACATAAACATCTGCCTGTCTATTGCGTCGTGGCTGATTTTTAAGGACCGGGCCTTGGATCTTGAAAGGCAGTTTGGTGCATAAATCTGAGGAAAACAACCAGGAATTAGGTTTCTAAGTACTTCAGCTGACGTGTGTGTCTGTCCCTTCATTCCAATATCTGTGTTCTCTCCACTAGACTTTGTTGCTTCTCCAGTCCTCTGGATGTTATATTTGGGACCTGGAGTGACAGTTCCTTTTTTAGGACATTGTGACTGCCTCCAAATTAATTAATTTTAATATGTACAAGTATTCCAATTAGCTGAGTGCATTCATCTTGGGTTAACTCCAAACTCTGATGGTACCTGCTGTGGTACGTTGAGTTTCCTGTCACCAGCATAGCCACATTGGTACAAACCTGTAACATAGATGTCTGGCTGAAGGTGGGCCTCGTTCACATGGGCAAAGCTTTTCAACCATCCCAATCTTGAGGCCAGGCCTCATATAGCAATGTTGTTGGAATGACAGAGGAAGAACCCAGAAATACAAGTCCCCTAAAGATTCTCTTTGGGCACCGACCACAGAACTGAGAAGATGTGTTTGACTGTCCTTGGCTTTCATGAGGCTGAGCAACGAGATTAACTTGGATTTGGGACCTGAGACACTTCTGTTCGGAGACTCTTCTAGTACTAGAACCATCAAGAGATAGGGACACCTCACACCATAGGAATGAGCTCGATTGAAATTGCCACCAGTGTGGCAGAAACTAAGGACTACAAAATGAGTTGCCACCCACCAATGCTACTCGCTTTTTATTGTACCGGTGTTATTTTAATTATACTTTTTGCGGCCCAGCAGGTTCATGACCTTTTCATTTGTTTTTTGAATTGAAAATTCAACTGAGAGCTACATACAGGCTCAGAGGGAATGATTTGCCTTTAGTTCCCTGGTGGGACACGGCCTTATGCTTCTGACCTGATTGATAACTGGTGTGACCACATGCCTTCCCATATTTCACTGCTGCTTAAAATCTGAGATACTAAGTCTTTTTAGCATGACTTTTTTTTTTTTTTTTTTTCCACATTTGAAAAGTAATTATGCTCAGCATTTTTTCCACTGTGATGATATTGGAACTTTGGTCACTTCAGAGTCTCTGCACACACATCAACGCCTTGTCACAATCTGGAATGTTCTCTGCCAGGAATGATGAGATGCGACGGATCCCATTGAAGGATATTCCTCCCAGATAATTCCAGTTTCCAAGGTCCCAGGCTTTGCAGATAAACTTGTTGCTTGTTTGGTATCCTAGCAACTTCTGCTCCACAGCAGAAATGCATTCCTGGGACCCCACTGTCGCTGATGCTCAGGGCTGAGATGTGCTCTGCTCCAGTGAAAGCAACTGCCTGAAAATATGGGAAAAAAAGCTAGAGCTGGATCGAAAACTCTGATTAGATCCACCATTAGCCTCAGACTTTGTCCTTAAAGACAAATCTCATTTCAAGTTAAAACAACACATCTGGCCAGCCCTGAATGTGGATGTAGCTCAGGTTTGGTTGGTTGTCCAGGTTCTTGCTGGGGAATTTGACACTGATCCCAGAACACATCTAAACTGATAATCCTGGGTCAAACATCCTGGCCTTCACTGGAGCTTTAATCCAGGCCCAGCTCAGATGAGAAACCCAAGGATCCAGCTTGCCATGAAACATGATGGGGCAAATCATCACCACCAGTGAGACCACTCAGGTGCAAATCTAGAAAAAAAGAGCAGATTTGGCCACCTGTAAGACATGTGAGTCTCAGCCTTGGTAGTTTTAGTAAGCTATTCAAAAGAACAAGGAGAAAACTCACCTTAATCTGTTGCTTGTCTGGGTATAGATATGTATTTTGTGATTTTTTCTGGTTATTAGAAGCTCACCCCAATTCAACTTTTAATTAGGCGCTTCAGCTCCAATGTCCCAAGGGAACTCTGTGAGCTCAGATTCAGATTCACAGAGCTGCAGCCAAAGGGAGTGAAGGGCAGTCCTAGAAGATATTGAATCTGATTCTGCTTTGTATCTATATCTCACTTGTTCTAAGGTTTTTGGAGGCATTGCTCATTGGGTGCCAGTGCTATGGGAAATGATCTCTCTTCTCTTTGTGTCCTAGTTGAGAAAGTAAAAGATGACCAGTTCTCCAGCTCAATGGAATAACAACAAATAAGAACAACATGTTGATATCCAAGAAACTTCTAAAGAGACCCTGAAAGTCATAGGGTTTCAGTGTGTGAGATGCTGCATCAAGAAATAGGAACAGGACAATCCTCTGCTAAAGCAATGGCCACCTAGGAAGCTGCAGCATGGAAGGAAGAAAAGCCTTGGTTTTCAGATGGGCAAGGCATAGTTAAAATGATTTACAGTTTCAAGAAGCAATACATTCTTGATCTTGGGGCTAACCAAGGGTGTTCTGAATCCCAGTATTGCACAGAAACTTATTCTGAATTTGTCGAATAAATTTAATCCGACCTGTCAATGATCATGTGAAGATTTTTGTCCTATTTCAGTTAACTCAGGGCATTTTTTCCCGAGGATAATCTTCAGTGAATATAGCACTGCATTGTTACAGCACTGTATTATGGCTCAGGGAACAAACTGAACGTATTGTTCAGTCTGAATTATATCATATTACTGTCAAGGATATTCCTTCTAAAAGCTGACACCTTTTAATTACCTCTGTGAGACTCTGGGAAAATGGTATCCTGGGGAAAGAAAAAAATGCTTGGCACCCACTTTGTTAGTTTTAACTTGATGTTCATTTCTAGCTGTTCATATAGGGCTGAGTCATAGAAGAGAAGCCCATGGAGAATCAGGAACAAGCTGTCTGGCTTGAGAAAATTGGGAGTCTTTTAAAGTGTGCATTGCCTCATCTCGTAGTTAGTGGCAGGAGCTATTAGATACTCTGGAGAGTCTGAAACCAGAGAGGGCATTTTTCTACCTGAATAGTTCTGCAGATAGACTGAAGACGGGACAAAAACAAGCTTCAGGAGAGAAAGAGACCTTCCCAGGCAGTGTTAGAATCAGATGTACCATCAGAATCGGATGCAATCATCCCTCGCCTGCCCAAGGCATCTCTAAATCTCACTTGACAATCTTTTCCTTCTGTCTTTAGGCAACATTTTTCACCTCCGCTGAGCTAGTTTGAAACCTTTAATTCCATTCTGCCTGTTCTTCCAAGAACGTGGTGCGGCAAGTGGAAACTCATCTCCACGCGGGAGAAGAAGGTGGTGAAGGTGTGTGTGTGGTTGGGGGGGCATTGCATGAATATTAAAGCGTTTGCAGTTGTAAAGTGTTGGGTCATGAACAAAAACAGCACACCTCAGGCAAGCAGCACGGTGCCAGAGCCGCTCTGGCGTGTGGGGTGTCCCAGGAGGGTTGGCAGCAGTGCTTTGGGGGGATGCATGCGATGCCACAGAGGTGGGCTTGCCAGGTTAGGGCTCTAGGCTTAGCAGGAGATGCTACAGGATTGAGAGGCTTTGGAGGAAGACACACAAAACCCCTGAGTGGTGTAAACCTGCGGGTGCAGGAGGCTGGTTCTCCCCTTGCCAGTGAGGCTGGCATACACCTGGGGGCAACATTACAATCCCTCTTAAACATTCATCTTCTCCATGTGCGTGCTCTGATTTACCCATGTTTGGTAAGGGACGCTTTTCCTCCCTGGACCAAACCACTTGCAGCTCAGTGTGGTGGAGAAAAGGCTTTTTTCCACCCATGCCATTTGACAGAGGAGGTTTTAGGGCTTTGGTCCCGCTCTGGCTGCAGATGGTGACCCAGGAGTCTTGTCCCCCTTGGCAGAAAAGTGGAAAGGAAGAGGTCAGGTCTGAGCAAAGCGCCTTGTTCCTGCTCTGCGCACTGATAAGGTACCAGAAAGGTTTTGCAAGCCCTATCAGAAGATGAGGATGTGCCTGAGGCCATAGGCTTAGTAAGCTCAGTGTAAAATGGGTACTCTCTGATGAGTAGTACATGGGGTAGTTTAAACCTTGAAGATTTCTAACGTCTGGAGCCATCAGAACTTGAAGAGAGTGAGATGCAGTAAATGTCCAAGGCAGGGATTATCAACGCTGCATCATTGTCAGGTGAAAATAGGAAGCAGAATGTCTCCAGGGAAGAGGAACCAGGAAAGTGACCCTGGCAGTGCTGTCCTTTCATGGAACAGGGTCTCTGCTTCCCGCACATCAGAAGGTCTTTGGAAAATATGCAGGAGCAGCAAGGAGGGTGGCTTGCTCCAATGTCTGGAGTCACAGTGCATTTCACTAGGAATCCTGTTTGTGGAGACCTTGCAACTCTAACCCTGAATCTATTACCCTAAGCCTAGATAAGCGAGGTTGTGATTTGCGTTATGAGAAAGCTGTGGGATTTGTAGGGGTGCAAGATAAATCTGGTGAAACCGGCAAACTTAGGAAGCTCATCTTTGGAGGAGTTATAAAGGGCAATGGGAAAGCTGGGGACATGCTCTGAGAGCTGAAGACAGGAAAGAGGCCACCGCTGAGGCAAAGCTTCTGCCTCAGAGACTTCTCTGTCAACTGAGAGATTTTGGGAAGGAGCTGCTGGTGAGTCAGAAAAACACATTTCCTACGGCATGCAGGCAGCACCAGCACGTCTCCCCACCCAGGTGTTCCTCCAGCATCATTGCAAATACCTGCTGAGAGATATCTAAAGGGACAACCAGATCAAGGTGCCTCAGTTTCCCAACTGGAAACATGGGATAATGCTGCTCATGACTTTTACAAGGGGCTTGATCCCCACTCACAGGCAGTGCCAGTTCAGAGAAGACAACAGCTCTTGTTCCATTGATGGATTTGCTGTGTTTTTTCCCTTCCTGGCCCAATCTCTTGTGCAGCGTGTCTGGCTGAGAACATACAATATCCCTGGAGAGTGCAGTGGCTGGGAATTGGTTTTCAGCTTCCCCTTGGCACAGCAGCCCTTTACTGATGGCTGTGTTGGTCCTGCCTTATCATGGAGATATGTTCCTCCTGAATGACCTTATCATGGATGAAGGTGAGAGCTGTCTGGTTTTTGAACGCAAGGGGACGGTTCAATCCTTTTGTGAGAGCTGATCAACTGCAGTAAATAAACTTGCAGCTTGTGGGAGTAGCAATTAAAGCCCATTATAACCTGCTTAACTAGTCAGGGACTAAAGTGCCTGGAAGAACTGGCTCTGTCCTTTCCGAGTGCTGTTTTGCTTCACCCATTTGCCTGATTTGGGAAAAAGATTGTATTCTGGGGAGGTTAGCTTGCAAATCCTGCTCTCACAACGGGGGCAGTGGTTCCCAGTTCCTAAGGATGACTGATATCTGAGGAAAAAAAAAAGTTTCCCAGGTGATTCTTCTGAATTAAGTGTTTTGATTCATGGGACATGAAACATTTCATGGGTTCAGGACAGACAAGAAATCATTAAACCAGACTGTAGTTCAGACCAATCTCCGAATGGACCAAAACTGCAACTCTAATGCTTTCAGTAGAGACACCTGGAAGAAAGACGAGTTGGTGTGACGTCTCCATGTGTGAACCTGCCTTGAGATGCTTGGTGGAGGTAATAGCGTAGGATTCTTTCCAGCTCATGCCAAGAGGTTTGGAGAAGGGAAAACGGGGGCAGCGAGCCCATGTCTATGTGGAAAATGCGGAGTCTGAGCTGCTGGGGCCTGTGAGTTGATGACTCATGGGCGGGATTTATGAGTGCTGAGCCATGGAAACTGCCTGGGTGTCTGATTGCCCCTGCTGCAAGGCAGGAACACTCCAGAGCCACCTCAGGCTTTTTTTTTCCTTTTTTTTTTTTTTTTTTTTTTAAAAAAAAAAAAAAAAAAAAAAAAAAAAAAAAAAAAAAAAAAAAAAAAAAGGGGAAAAAAAAAAAAAAACCGCTGGGTGTG